>NW_006408880.1:1509950-1511667 GCF_000296735.1 Chrysochloris asiatica
ATTGTCCGGAGGAAACAATCGTTGGAGAAGGATGTCATGCTGGGTAAGGTGGAGGGTGAGAGAAAAAGAGGAAGACCCCCAATGATATGGATCGGCCAGGTGGCATCATTGATGGCGTCAAGTGTGGCAGCGGTAGTGAGGTTGGCCCAGGATCAGACAATGTTTCGTTCTGCTGTTCATGGGGTCGCTATGAGTTGGTTCTGACTCGATGGCACCTGACGACAACAAACCTTCAAGAGTATAGGTCAGGTTCATCAAATTGTAGCAATTTACCCTTGTTTCCTTTATCTTTTTCTAGGTGAATTCTGATTACCAAGCCATCGAGGCTAGGTCAAATGGTACTGTCAGCAAGTTTGGGTGTTCTTGTGCATCTCCTCTCACTTTATATCAGATGATGCTTCACTCTCAGCTCTAGCCGACTATGGCTATATCCTTGGCCATGGGCTCTAGTGTCTCAAAGTCTCACCACACTTTGGAGCAACCAGCCCTTCCTCTTCTCTCTTTCATCTCCAAGTGAACGGAAGTCTATGGACTGTGGTTGAACTCAGCCCATTTCTTCATTGCTGCCTTTCCCTCTCTTCTACTCAGCAGTAGACCAATGTGGTCGCTAGCAAGTTTACATGCCTGTTTGTGTGTTCCCTTTGAGTTTCATTCTGTTCTTATAATTTTATTCTTAACTCTTCCATTTGTTAATTGAGTTCAGGTGATGCTGCCATGTACGTCATTCTCTGGTAGTTGTCTGTTCTTGTTGGTTCTCAATCCACAGAATTCCCTTTAGGGTGTTTTTCATAGCAGGATTGGCTTTGGCAAAACCTCTTAGCTTCTATTTATCCTGGAATGTTTTGATTACGCCATCGTATTTGATTGACAGCTTTGCTGGGTAGAGGATTCTTGGTTGGCAGTTTTTTTTTCTTTCACCGTTTTATATATGTCTCTCCTTGCCTTCGTCTCCCTTTTTAAAATTTTTTTTCCCATTGCCTTCTTGCTTGCATGCTTTCTGTTGATAGGTCTGAACCTAATCTGATTTGCTTGAGTTTGTATGCTACACTTCTCTTTTCCCTAGCTGCTTTCAGGATTGTCTCCTTATCTTTGATTTTGAAGAGCTTGATTATGATATCTCTTGGTGATTGTCTTTTAGGATCTATCCTTCCTGGGGTTTGTTGAAATTTTGAGTGCTTATCATTTTGCTTTTCAGAATATTAGTGAAATTTTCTTCCAGCAGATCTTCAACTATCTCTTCTGTTGATTTGTGTGATTTTTCCTGTTCCAGAATGCCAATAACTCTTAAGTTATTTCTCTTCATGTTGTCCAACATGAATCTTAGGCTTTCTTCAGATTTTTGTATCCTTTTGTGCTTGCTCTTTTATCTTAGTAATGTTGAGAGATTTATCTTCTAGCTCATTAGGTATGGCTTCTATCTCTTCAGTTCTACTCCTTTGCCCTTTCAGTGTATTGTCCATTTCTGATATTCTATTATTAATTGTTTGGACCTCTTTCTGTAGGTTTTGAATTGTTTCCAATGCTGTATCTATCTTATTTTATTGTTCCGGTAGCACTTTCCTGTCTTCTTCCTTATTTTTCTCAACTCCATTGTATAGTATTTTGATACATTTTATAATCAATTTTCTGAATTCCTTCTCAGGCATTTCCAAAGCCTGCCCATCTTCCAGTATGGAGTGTAGGTCTACTTCCAGCTCATTTGCCTCAGTCACTTTAT
>NW_006408880.1:1511767-1519144 GCF_000296735.1 Chrysochloris asiatica
GAAACTACCAGCTGCTCCGCGGGAGAAAGATGAGGCTTTCTACTCCCGTAAAGATTTACACCCTCAGAAACCCTGTACAGGGTCGCTATGGGTCGGTTCCGACTCCACGGCACATAACAACAACAACATACTTTAAATAGGACTCTATGGTAACAATATGTAAATTAGAACCCATGTACCACTTATAATAACATTTCAAATGTATTCTAGGTTTCCATTTGTAATGCAGGAAATTCATCTCCTCTCCCAGCTGTGGGATTTGGGGTTCCCCTTCCTCACACCCTCACTTTTTTCCAGGGAAGGAAGGAAGGTACCTTTGCAGATCCAAGCTGCTACTACTGGTTTATAGAAAAATAGAATCAGCCTCTTCTTTGCCCTGATGAGGATCACAGATAGGACCAATGATAATAAATGAGGGAAGGATAAAATTAAAATTGTAGGGAGAATAACTGTGAAGGGCATTACCTGTTTTCAGTTAAACTCCACAAAGGTAATTTTCAGAAGTAAGCCATTTCCTGTCACTTCTTTTCTATTTCTTATCACTGTAGTATAAATACTCGACTGCTCTGGTAGCGTAGTGGTTACGAATTGGGCTGCGAACCTTAAGGTCAGCGGTTCGAAACTACCAGCCGCTTCGCGGGAGAAAGATGAGGCTTTCTACTCCCGTAAGGATTTACACCCTTGGATACCCTGTACAGGGTCGCTATGGGTCGGAACCGACTCAACGGCACTTAACAACAACAACAACAATTGAAAGATGGGTGGTTCAAACCCATCAGCTGCTCCTTGGAAACTCTATACAAGGTCACTGCATTGGAAGGCACTTAATATCAAAAATCAGGTCTGAAAATGGGCCTACCCAATTCTCTTCCCATTACCCCTGGGTATAACTTCTCTCTTCTTTGACTTTTGAAGAATATGACCTAGTCTTACAATTTTCTCTTTACTCATCTATTCCTGAAGTCCTCTCAGTGTTTTCTGAGGGCTTTGACTCTTAGTAATAAAAAGGCAATGCACAGAGTACTTATGCGCTCACCCAAAGTCCTTTTCAATGATCAACAAACACACATATGTACTTGCATTTTCTATTTAAAATTCCTAAAGTAAAATATCCATTCTGGCCTTTGCCCAAGTTACTAGTTCTCTAGGGTTGGAGGTCTCCCAGAGAATGTCTTAGTGAGAGACAGTAGATTACAGTATTCTTCAAGGTCTCATCTGTGATTTAAATAATAATTTAATATGAATTCTCTCTTTCATATTAATTTGAGGCTCCAACCATATTCCAGTTTGTTGTTAAGTGCCATAGAGTTGCTTGCAACACTGTATAGTGTTTCCAAGGAGCAACTGGTGAGTTTGAACCACCGACTTTGTGGTTCACACTGACCTTGTGGTCCACTACTTATTCTACAGTGTAGCCAAACTCAGATTTTTCCTTGAGGCCAGATAAAATCTAGAGAAAGCTGACTTCTCCACCCTTCTTACTTATTAGTGATTAAGGAAGCAGTTGTATTATATATTTATACTGACAAAAAATGATAGCCCTTCAATTCAGAAAAAACTGTAAATGAAACTGACCAGTCACTAGGCTCACATGATAGCTCAGGAGATTACCTCCTATTGGCACTTATGCTATCTTAGTGCCAAAAAGAGCCTGGAACTGAGTGCCACACTGGCGATTTGTGTAGCCAACAAAAATTGGGATATTACCTTTATGCAACAGGCGATTAGAAGAAAGAGGTTCTCCCTGTCTTTCTGTTTACTAAAGTACCAATGCAATAGATATCATGACATCATTGTGAGTTGAAGTTGCTTTACCCACCAATACATTACTATTTAATGAAGGCTACTGACTTGATGGCATATAACAATAACAACAACCTCATTAAATTCACTTAGCAAACTCACAGTTATAGGAGGGATCAGAAAAAGGGATTGAAGTCTTGGGTAATAAAAATGTGTTTGAAGAGAGAAGTTACCTTGTAAGTATCAAGTCTTCCTTTTGGGAAAACTATGAGAGGTATTACCATCCACCTCAAGTGAAGTGAGAAAAGCTTCCAAGAAGAAGGGCTAGCTGATTAAATTCTTTGGTGGTGATAGAATCATCAGCAATGGATGCTCATCAGCCATTAATGAGCCTGTACTCCTAGAACGTGTCTAGGCATGGGATGAGTGAATATTCCATAGACAAAAATATATGAAGGTGTATAACTCTGGTTGCATAGTGGTTATGAATCGGGCTGCGAACCACAAGGTCAGCAGTTCAAAACTACCAGCTGTTCTGCGGGAGAAAGATGAGGCTTTCTGCTCCTGTAAAGATTTACAGCCTCAGAATCCCTGCACAGGGTCGCTATGAGTCGGTTCCGACTCCACGGCACATAACCACCACCATCATAAGTATATTGAGGTCCCTTCAGAGCCATCTGGAGGGGTGGATCCTCAAGAGCAGACTGTGGACTAGCATTTAATATCCAGAGATTGAGGAAGGAGGTCATAGGGGATCACCCAAATGAGAGATGCTTCTTCCTAGGTAAAGAGAACTGAAAGAGAGAGTGACCCAGCAGGGCATCTCTGAAGAGCCCACAAAAGGAAAGAAAAAATAAGCAGTAAACATCTGCAGGGCCTACCTCGGTATGCCAGATTCAACTACCTATAGAGTCTAGAATAGAGTCTAGAATACCTATAGGAGCCACTGAACCAATAACAACATTGCTATGCCTGCATCTTTTCTGCCTTCCTAAGCTTCCACTCCTCAGGGACAAGAAATGGGTGAGTAGGACTAGGTACATGGTAGAGAGCTGAATGGTCACACCCTTTCCACACTGAGAATTTCCAGGAAGAAACCAGCCCATCTGGAAAAGGAAATAAAACAAAAAAGTAGACAGGCTTTGAGTTTTGACAACACCATGGAGTTATCAAATCAACACTATTTCATAGAAGAATATATCAAAAGGAGGAAAATGCAGAACAGACTTTCAAATTCTCCTGGACTCCAGACTTCCTGGAGTCATGCCAATTGGATGAATCCCTGAAACTGATGCTGTGAGATAATCTTTAAACCTTAAGTCAAAAATATTACCAGAAGTCTTCTTAAAACCAAATAATTGGTTTTGCTAGTACAAAATGTCTGCCATTATACTCTTTTAAGGATTATCTAAATGAGATCAAATTGGCAATAGCAACAAGACAGGTTAGATAGGAACCTGAGGGGGTCAGTGAATTTATGTTAATGGGGGAGAAACAACTCAGAGAAGGAGGGTGAGAACAACTCAAAGAATGTAATCACTGTCACTAAATCATATTAATAGGAATGATTGAATTGGCATGTATTTTACTGTGTATATGCTTAACAGTGAACCCCTGGTGTGGTGTTGTAGCACTGAAATGCAAACCACAAGGTCAGCAGTTCTTGCCCACCAGTGGCTTATTGGAAACAGGGTCACTGTGAGATGGAACTGACTTGATAGCACTTAAAAACAGCAACAATTCTAAACAACAAAATTAAAAACAACAACAAAACCCTATGTAGCACAGTTCAAATCTAACACCCATGGGGTCATGTAGTGCAAGTGAATTATTGATATGGTTCTTGTAGCCACAGTCTTTCTAGCTCCTACCCAAATGACTGGGTGGGACCAGATAAGTAGGATGTATGGGACTCTAATGTGGGGGTTGGTCAGTTTTACCATCCTTCTGGGTGTGAAATGAGCAATCTCAGTAGTAGGAATGGGAGATCTCACTACCATCAAGAAAGAAGAGCTAGGAGTGGAGAGTGTCTTTTGGATCCTAAAATCCCTGTATTGAACCTCCACAATCAGGGAAACAGAGAGCTACTATGCAGGAGAAGTGGTGGAGAAACAGTCAGCAGAGGCAGCAGAACCAAGAGAATAAGACAGAGCAGAGCAGCAGGCTTCCCAGAAGATGAACCAGGGAAGTTGAATGCCTTCAGGCAAGAGGCTTGATTGTGGAGTGGGGTGTCTCCAGGCATGTAACTGGGGAAGTTGAGTTTGCTGACCCATGGAGCTAGAGTTAAGTGCCATTGGGCTGAGGTTTATGGCGGAGTGGCTTGCTCTTTGGGAATTTATTGGCAGAACTAAAGGAGTTTTATAACACTTTGTAATGCTTACAGAGGTCAGAGGGTCATATGACTGAGAGGCCCAGGACCAGACAGAGGCTTGCCTGTGGCCATGACTGAGAAGAGGGTGTATGGTGAGCATTTCTGATCCTGAGCCAGAAGTTGACCTTTAACATCTCTAATAAATCCCAAAATTGAGAGTATTGTCTGTAAGTTTTGTGTGGTTGTTGCGACACATTATAGAGATGCAGAAAGTGCTGTGCTAAAGAAGGCTGGAGGGCGGAGGAATGTCTGACTTCCATCCTTGGAATTGGCCTTGGACTGATGGTGAGTTTGAGTCTCTTTCCTCCTGTGTAGTCAGAATAGGTTAGACATCAACCTCCATGCACTGTTACAGGTCTCCACAGGATAGAGTCCACTTGATGGCAAGAGGTTAAAATGGATTATGTGGGTTGCTCTGAAGTTCTAACTACCTTGATGATATTCCTTTGTGGGGTGGAAAACATTTGCAATTCCAAACAGTACATATATGCTCACATTCTAAACTTGGAATTACCTGTATTTATATTTAGTCTGGCCAAGATGGCCAAACTTTGTCTCTCATACTTTGGACAATATTGTCAGGAAGGACCGGTCACTGGAGAAGGATATCATATTTGGTAAGGTAGAGGGTCAGAGAAAAAGAGGAAGACCCCCAACGGGATGTATTAGCCAAGTGGCAGCGTCGATGGACTCAAGCGTGACAACAGTAGTGAGGTTGGCCCAATGTTTCATTCTGCTGTGCATAAGGTCTCTATGGGTTGGTACCAACTCGATGGCACCTAACAACAACAACAAATATTTAGTTTGTAAATGTGGTAGAATTTAGAACACAGGGAAGCAATTAACTCAATATCAAAAGAAACTAAAGAAAAAGTGGAATGTGATCTTTGAGACAATTCTTAGCAGCTACTTGATACACCAGTGAATTTCTATCTTTTTAAGTTGAAAAACCTTTTCTTCAAGCAAAACCTGACATAGGTCTAGTATGTAACCCTGATAAAGGCAATGCCACACTGGCTGAAGAGAGATGGGGCTGGGGGCACTATGTCAGTCCATCCCATTAGAAATCTCTCTTTCCTCTGACCTTCAATTTACCAAGCATGATCATCTTCTTCAGGGACTGGAGTAAGAGAGATGAAGTCTTGCAATTCTAGCTTCTAAGTAGCATTCTCCACCACTTGTCTGTCAGTTTGTCGTACTGTGGTGGCTTGTGACTTGCTGTGATTCTGAAAGTTCTGTCACCGATACTTTAAATACCAGCAGGGTCACCCATGGCGGACAGGTTTCAGATGAGCTTCCAGATGAAAACAGACTAGGAAGAAGGAGTGACGAACTATTTCCAAATCTTTAGTTACTGAAAACCTTACGAATAGCACAAAAACAGTCAGATATAGAGGTATGAAATGAGCCCCTCAGGTTGGAAGACACTAAAAATATGATTGTGGAAGAGCTGCCTCCTCAAAGTAGAATTGACCATGATGATGTGAATGGAGTAAAGCCCTTTGGAGAAAAGCCCACAGGACATTCATTTGCTGATGGGGCACAACTCAAAATGAAGAGAAACAGCTGTAAACATCCATTGAAAAGCATAACATATATGCATCTGGGAAAATTGGAAGTTGTCAAAAATGAAATGGAACACATAAATACCGATATCTTAGGCATTAGTGAGCTGAAATGGACTGGTATTGGCCATTTTGAATGTGACGACCACATGGTTTACTATGCCAGGAATGACAAATTGAAGTGGAATGGTGTTTCATTCATTGTCAAAAAGAACATATTTAGATCAGTCATGAGGTACAATGTTGTCTGTGATAGGAAATATCCATGCACCTACAGGGAAGCCCAGTTGATACCACTATTATTCAAATTTATGCACCAACCACTAAAGCCAGTAAGGATGAAATAACAGAATTCTACCAACTTCTTCAATCTGAGATTGATCAAACATGCAATCAAGATGTATTGATTGTTACTGGTGATTGGAATACAAAGGTTAGGAGCAAAGAGGAAAGATCAGTGGCCTTGGTGATAGAAATGATGCTGGAGAATGCATGATAGAATTTTGCAAAATCAATGATTTGTTCATTTCTAATACCTTCTTTAGACACCATAAGAGCGACTATACACATAGACCTCACCAGATGGAATACGTAGAAATCAAATTGACTATATCTGCGAAAGAAACGACACAAAAGCTCCATATCAGCAGTGAAAACAAGGCCACAGGCAGACTGTGGAACAGACCATTAATTACTCATATGCAAATTCACACTGAAGCTGAAGAAAATGAAAACAAGTACACAAAAGCCAAAATATCGCCTTGAATATATCACACCTGGATTTAGGGATCATCTGAAGAACAGATTTGATACATTAAACACTAAAGACCAAAGAGCAGAAGAATTGTGGGATGACATCAAGAACATTATAGATTGAAGAAAGCAAAACATCATTAAGAAGACAAGAAAGAAGGAAAAGGTCAAAATGGATGTCAGAAGAGACTGAAACTTGCTCTCCAGCATAGAGATGCTACAGCAAATGGAAGAAATGAGGAGGCCAACAGCTGAACAGAAAATTTCAAAGATTAGCTCAAGAAGAGAAAGCCAAATATTATAACCAAATGTACAAAGATCTGGAATCAGAAAACCAAAAAGGAAGAACACGGTCAGCATTTCTCAAGCTGGGGAAACTGAAGAAAAAATTCAAGCCTTGACTTTCATTATTGAAAGATTCTCTGGGCAAATTGTGTTCTTCTCCCTTGATGGACCTAGGGTCCTCTGTTTCTGGACTGTAAGGCTAACCACTAATCTGTTTTCGTTACAAAACTTCTACCATTACGATGGTCAGTTGCAATTAGTCATGATAACAATTATTCACTATAGAATCATACGAATCTTCTCTTTTAACCAGACCCATCTAGACAAGATGAAAACTATTCAGTGGGGTCTCTTTCTCCCACCATGCCCCATACTCTTAAACTACACTCCCTCTTGAAACATTGTAAGCCAGTCACTTCGTGCCTTTATTGCCCCCTCATTTTAGGTAGCCAGTCTCTAAGTTGCTCATCCCTATTTATCCTGTGTACAGAGGGAATAGCATTGATAATTGATGTGAAGACTCCTTCTCTCTCTGTTGGTATTTAGAGTTACTACCTTCAAGAGAATGCATCAAGAAAAGATAGAAGGAATACACAGAGTCATTGTACCAAAAGGAAATGGTTAATGTTCAACCATTTCAAGAGATACCATATGAACAAG
>NW_006408880.1:1521941-1529207 GCF_000296735.1 Chrysochloris asiatica
GCATTTCCAAAGCCTGCCCATCTTCCAGTATGGAGTGTAGGTCTACTTCCAGCTCATTTGCCTCAGTCACTTTATCTCATTTCTGGACATGTGCTGATATGGTCATCTGTTTCTGTTATTTGGGCATATTCAGGAGTTATCTGTGGCCTTAATACTTCAATGGCTGTGTATTTTGATATTCTTTACACTTTCTGATTGCCTCCAGGTAGATGTGATCACTCTTCTTCCTGAGAAATTTGAAGATGCCCCTGTTGGTTGTTATGACATAACTCAGGACTTAATTTTTGGCCTGTTTCCTTTTTAGTCTGCCTGTCCTGCTCCACAATCTCCATTCAGGCCTTTTCCCTAGTGATAAACAGTTCAGGGCTGGCTGTGGCTGTTTTTCACTGCTGTTTGGTTTTATGTGGAATCTGTCCCTTTAAATTTTGAGGACATCTGTGCTTATGTGTAGTAGAATCCTCCAAGGGTGGGGGTGGGGTGTCCACTCACTCAGACACCCCCTCTAGTCACCAGAATGGAGGTGCACAGACAGTGATAGACCAATAAACAGATACGAAAAAAAAAAAAATGTCCACACCTTTATCTCAACGGTTCTGTCATGCATCTGTGGCTACTCTGATCCTTCCCCTGCTTGGTCTCACCCAATATGGTGGTTCTGGGAGCATCTGAGCATCTTGAATTAGAAAGCAATGGATTTCTTGCTTCTGCTACAAATTCCCCTAGCTGTAAGCCTCCCAATCTTCTAAATATTCCTTTATATGTGGTTCAGAGTTTTGGAACCATACCCTGAGCCTGCTTGGTTTTGTATTCTGTGTTGTTGCTGATGGAGCTCCTCACTGCACTTCCACCCAATTCACCATCTTGTTTGTTCTCAATGTGACAGAATTTTGCAAGACTGTAAGAACCTTTTAAAAACAACTTAAAAGACCCTTATACATATGGACCTCACCACATGGATTCAAATTGGAAAGAGGTGGTGGAAACCTCCATATTTTCATTTAAAACAAGGCCAGTGGTAGACCGTAGAGCAGACCATCAATTGCTCATATGTAAGTTTAGGCTGATACTAAAGAAAATTATGAAAAGTTCACAGGAGCCAAAATATGTCTTTGAACATATCCCACTTGAATTTACAGACCATCTCAAGAACAGATTTGATGCATTAGACAGCAATGACTGAAAACCAGAAAAGTTGTGTGATGACATCAAGAACGTCATACAGGAAGAAAGCAAAAGGTTATTAAAAAGACAAGTAATAAGGAAAAGACCAAAATGGATGTCAGAAGAGACCCTGAAAGTTACTCTCAAATGTAGAGATGCTAAAGAAAATGGAAGAAATGAGGAGGTAGAAGAACTGAAGAAGTCAAATAACAGCTCAAGAAGATAAAGTAAAATATTATAATGAAATGTGCAAAGACCTTGAGTTAGAAAAAGGGATGAATACACTCAGCATTTCTTAGACTTAAAGAACTGAAGAAAAATGGAAGCGTTGACTTATAAGACTCCAGGATTCTATGGGCAAAATATTGAATGATGCAGAAAGCATTTAACGAAGATGGAAGGAATATACAGAGTCACTGTCCTAAAAAGAAATGGTTGATATTCAATCTTTTCAAGAGGTAGCTTAAGATCAAGAGCCAATGGCACTGAAGATGTTGACAAAGAATGAGGCTCCAAGATTTGACAGAATCCATTGTGGTATCTTTCAACAAACTGATGCAGCACAGGAGACACTCAGTCATCTATGCCAATAAATTTGGAAAACAGCTACCTAAACAACTTATTGGAACATAGTTGTGCCCATTGCAAAGAGAGATGACCCAACAAAATGCAAAAATCCTCAGTCAATATCATTAATCTCACATGCAAGTAAAATTTTGCTCAAGATAATTGAAAAACTGACTGCAACAGTACATTGACAGGGAACTGCCAGAGAGAGGTTCAAGTGTCATTCAGATGAGACCACGGAATGAGTGATATAATTGCTGATGTAAGATGGGTCTTGAGAATACCAGAGTGATGTTTACCTTTGCTTTATTGACAATGCAAAGACTTTCAAATGTATGGATTATGACAAGCTATGGACAATATTGCAGAGAATGAGTATTTTGGAACACATAATTGTGCTCATGTGGAACCTGTACACAGACTAAGAGGCAATTATTCAAACAGAATAAGGGTTATTGAATGGTTTAAAATCAGGAAAGGTGTGCTCCAGGATTATATTCTTTTATCATACTTATTCAGTCTGTATGCTGAATAATAATCTGAGAAGCTGGATTATGTGAAAAAGAACATGGCCTCAAGAGTGAAGGAACATTTTGTAGCAAGGAGGGGAGTGATTAACCTTCCAGTCTAGGAGTGGAGGTCCCTAGGACCATCAATGGAGAAGAGTGGAGAGCAGACCCTATCTAGAGAAGGAGTGACGCCGGAGATGGAGGCAGAGATGATGACGTGGAGAGATGGAGCAGCTGGGGACTTAAAATTCAGAGAGGGAGAGGGACTGTGTGCTGAAAACTGGGGGTGGTGGTGGTTGTGTGGGGGGCAGGTTTGCAGGGTATACCCTTTGGTTGGTTGATGATACATGGAGGGGATTGAAACCATGGCAAGGAAATGATATACAATAGAATGAGTGTAAAACTAATGTTCTCCCATGTAAACTATCACATAATTCACAATAAAACATTAAAAAAAAAAAGAGTGAAGGAAGACTCCTTAAAAACCTGTGATAATATAATCTTGCTTGTTGATAGCAAAGAGAATGATACAACTTTGCTTGCTGAAAGCGAACAGTACTTAAAATACTCATGAAGATCAAAGACCACAGAGTTCAGTATGGATTGTACCTCAATGTAAAGAAAACAAAAATCTTTACTAATGGATCAATAAATAATGTTATGATAAATGGAGAAAAGATTGAAGTTCTCAAAGACTACATTTTAATTTGATCTACCATCAACACTCATGGAAGCAGCAGTCTAGAAATTAAGTGATGTATTACATTAGGCAAATATGCTGCACAAGTAAAGAGCAAAGATGTCATTGAGGACTATAGTGCACATGAACCAAGCTGTAGTATTTTCAATAGCCTCGTATGCATGTGAGAGTTGCACAGTGAATAAGGAAGACTGTAGAAGAATTGATGCATTTAAGTTATGGTGGTGGAAAAAATATTAAAAGTACCATGGACTGTTAGAAGAACAAATAGATCTGTGTTAGAAGAAGTACAACCAGAATGCTTCAGAATTCAGGATGGTGAGCCTTCGTCTCTACTACTTCATAAACATTACCAGGAGGGACCAGGCCCTAGTGAAGGAGATGATGTTTGGTAAAGTAGAAGGGCAGTGAAAAAGTAGAAGACTCCCAATGAGATGGATTGCACAGTGGCAGCAGTAATGGGCTCAAGCTTAATAATGATCGTGAGGTTGGTACAGGACCAGGCACTGTTTAATTTTGTTATGCATAAGGTTGCTACGAGTCAGAACCGGCTCTCGGACACCTAACAACAACACTGTCTATATGTATGTGTACATTTTCATAATGGAAATACTTTTTTTCCTGATTATTAAGATTATTATAAAGAATTCAAAGACAGAATATATGAAAGTTCCTCTACCACAAGTCACCTATGTGGTCATTAAGGTGGACAGTTACATCATTAGTATTCTCCTAGACAGTTTTTAGACATCTAAGTATAAACCCAAGTATAAATACATTTTAAAGAACAGAAACTGGAGTATATTTTTGTGTATTCTTTTCGTTTTAACCCTACAATTTATTGTGGACCTCATCCTGCCTCTTATTTTAAACCTGGACTACCTTTGCTTCAATTTTAAAGTATTCTGTGATTTAAGTATGAAAGAATAATCCCTCTCTTTTTATAGTGTTTTGGGGGTGGGGGAATGTTTGTTAAATTATTTATAGTGGCAGTTTGTACAGAAATAGATGTTTTTTATTGAGACCACCAAAGCTCTCAGTGCTTTAATGATTCTGCTGATTAAGTGGAAAACACATGAAGAGATGTCAACCTGTCAAGCAAAAGAAAATGCTCTCTC
Organism: Chrysochloris asiatica; assembly: GCF_000296735.1. Classification (NCBI taxonomy): domain Eukaryota; kingdom Metazoa; phylum Chordata; class Mammalia; order Afrosoricida; family Chrysochloridae; genus Chrysochloris; species Chrysochloris asiatica. Next base: position 1,525,997 of record NW_006408880.1, read on the forward strand.
TCCCTAATGTAAATGGATTACATAAAGTCTTGATCTCCCCCTGCATCCAGTTATGGTGTTTCATGCTTTAAAGAACAGGTAGGTATTACTTCACATAGTTCTTGTGGAATGTTGAACTTTTAAAATGAAGAACCAGATTTAAAAACTGTCATAAATCTGAGTCTAGCTTTCAGAAAGCAAGAATGCTATTTTTAGTGTGTCTGGATTGCCCGTCTTTCCCTTTGGTAGTTGATGATGACTGCACAGTAAGAATGAAAAATGAAACTTGTGGAGATTGGATAGCTAAGGAGATTGAAAATAACACCCAGACAGTGGAGCCGTTGGGTCACTAATTTGAATTCAGCTCAGATCAGTGATGACTACAAATTGTTCTGTCTGATGGCAGTGAGGCTTATAGAAAATACATTCTTCATCCTTATCTATGTTAATCATGTCTACATGCCTGTCAGAGCCAGATTTAGTGGTTTTGGATTGTAATCCCCTAGAGGGCAGGGACTGTATCTGCATAATGCACTTGCTACACCCTCATTCAAATTAGTGTTGATTAAATGATTTTGGTGAGGAGAGATGGAGAGCATTTCTTTCGAGGTGAGCTGGCTACTGTGAAATTGTGACTACCAAGCACTTCTGTGAAATATGAGACTGACATCCCTCCCAGTTTGCTCTGGGTAGCCTTGGAAATTATTTCACTCCACACTATGACAAATTGTCTCTTTTTATAGTCCTGTCAGTAAGCACTGCAGCTCATACCCTGAAATTTAAAGACAGGTCCCTGCATCTCCTTTCTTCTTTCCTGATTTGCACACATTAATTGTGGACTCCTGGTGTGGTGCTGTGGGTTAATGCACCAGACTGCAAAGCCATTTAAACTGCAAGGTCGGCAGTTCAAGTTCACCAGCTGCTCCTTGGAAACCCTATACAGGATTGCTATGGGTTGGAACTAAGTTGATGGCACTTAACATCAACAATAATATTGAGGTTCAGGTTAATTCCCACCTCTTCTATTGTCTTCCTTGATTACCTCCATGCACTGCGATCATGGCATGTTATCATAAATTCCATTCATTTTACCTGTGTTAAATGTTATCCTCTACAGATATTTATTTATTTTTGTGATTGTCTTATCTCTCTATGGAGAGACAATGTTTTTAAGGGTCAAGATCATGCCTGACATCTTTTTGTAACCTCTTCAGCTACTAATACAATGTTTGCAAGAGTAGGTGCTGATATATGGAGATTTTATTGATAACATTGTTGAAGAATTGAATAAAAATATTACTTAAAAAGTTAATTAGTCTTCTATATTAATTGCTATTATGAGAGTTACCTTTCTTTTCGGATTCTTAACTACCAGTGACATAGAGGCGGTGCCCATATAGTTGCAAATCCGTAGGGAGCCTATCCACACCCACAGTGGCCATGAGAATTGCCTCTGATGATTCTGAAAAATGGACATCAAAGTATGGTAGCACCAGTGCTCAAATGTAAGATAAACATTAGTAACTGTGACAGACTAGACAGGTAAGAATCAGTCACTAAGTTGTGAATCCTAACATACTAGGTTTTCTGCCATAAATAAACATAATGGAAACAAAATTTTTTAGCCAGTGAGTTTTTAGAACTTCTACTCCTGTTTTGCCCATCTTAAAAGATCCCCCACGACCCCACAAAGACTATTTATTCCCATTCTCAGCCCTCTGAATAAAGGTTGGGCTTTTGTCCACTCAACCAAAAACCACTCATTGCCATCATGTTGTCATAGTAACCCAGTATAGGGTTTCTAAAAATATTTATTGGAGAAGAGAGCCTCATGTTTCTCCCATGTAGTAACTGTTGGATTTGAACTGCCAGTCCTGCAGTTAGCAGTATAATGCGTATTTCCTACAGCACCACCAGGATACTTTTTGACCTAGCTCCTGATTTTTATGTGCAGAATCAGAAGACTTTATTGAGACAGGCAAGACTAGAGAGCAGAAAGAACAAGTGAAGGAAGGAAGAACAATCTGAGATCCTTAGAGCTATGCTTGGCAGAGAGGCTCTAGAACAGGGTAGGCTAGGAGAAACTGGAGATGAGTAGGCAGATTTTAACTTAGTAAATGTTGCAGAGGCTATGAATTGGATTCTTTTTAATGCTTACATGTTGAAACATGCTAAGTTCTGCCATAGTAGCAGACAATCCCTCAGTCTCAGTGGCTGAACACAATACAGTTTATTTCTTGCTCACAGTAAACTGCAGGGCCAGCTGGCTCTCCACAATGGGTGTCTTCTGGAGAGACCCGAGTGCTTTGATTGCATGACTCTGCTGTCCTGGAGGAGGAGAAGCAGAGTGCATTGTATCTTACAACCACTCTTCAATATTTACCCAGGACAAGACTTGTGCTCACAATCCATTGACCAGAACAGGTCCCATGGCCTGACTGTGGAGATAATGGAGTGGTGCTGGAAGCTTAGCACCCATGAGCCTGGAAAGCAAGAACTGTTTATAGGGGAGCACTGGTCATGCCCACCACAAGCCCCTCAGGGTACATGGGAAGGATTGGGATTGCTTTTACTTTTGGAGGTTGGACAGTATCTCTGATGAGTCCTCTCTGAAACTGTGTGTCTTAAACTGGGTTTTCTAGAGAAGCAAAACCAGTGAAACATATATATGTATATATAAAGAGAATATACATAAACATATGTATTAAGAAAAGTTTGTTATCAAGGAAATATCTTACAATAATAGAGTCTGAGATTCCCCTCAGAAGAGAGAGAGAGCATTTCCTGTGTGTCCATTATATTGGGAGCAGGCCACACCCTTAAGGAAACATCCTTTCAATTGATTGGTTGCTCATAGCCAATCATCATAGAGTTAGCTATGCCTGTATTAGGTTTCATCACCATGGGAATAAGCACATCTCAACTGCTAAACCTCCAAAAATCCTGGCCTAGTCAAGCTGACACAGAACCCTAAATATTACAGCCCACCCTTATCAACCTGACACCTATAAACTATATGTAAACTGCTAAATAAAGAATATTGTAAAGTCATACTTGCACCTAACATGATGTAACAACTGAAAATGCACTGGCCCCATTTACATCTTATATGTCATACATGAACAAAGTTCCCCCAGCTTGAGAAATGCTGCACGTGTTCTTCCTTTTTGGTTTTCTGATTCCAGATCTTTGCACATTTAAAAAATAATATTTGGCTTTATCTTCTTGAGCT
>NW_006408880.1:1529622-1530145 GCF_000296735.1 Chrysochloris asiatica
GTCAATTTGATTTCTATGTATTCCATCTGGTGAGGTCCATATGTATAGTCATCTATTATGCTGTCTAAAGAAAGTATTTGAAATGAACAAATCATTGGTTTTGTAGAATTCTATCATGCATTCTCCAGCATCGTTTCTATCACCAAAGCCATATTTTCAAACTACTGATCCTTCCTCTTTGCTCTCAACCTTTGCATTCCAATCAACAGCAATGAGCAATACAACTTGATTGCATGTTTGATCAATTTCAGATTGAAGAAGTTGGTAGAATTCTTCTATTTGATCCTCATTGGCTTTAGTGGTTGGTGCATACATTTGAATAATAGTGGTATTAACTGGGCTTCCCTGTAGGCGCATGGATATTATCCTATCACATATAGCATTGTACCTTATGACTGATCTGGATATGTTCTATTTGACGATGAATGCAACACCATTCCTTTTCAATTTGTCATTCCCAGCATAGAAAGTCATTTGGTTGTCAGATTCAAAATGGCCAATACCCGTCCATTTCAGCTCACTA
>NW_006408880.1:1546742-1551034 GCF_000296735.1 Chrysochloris asiatica
ATGTCCACACCTCTATCTCTGCAGCTCTGTCAGGCGTCCGTGGCTGCTCTGGTCCTTTCCCCGCTTGGCCCCACACAAAATGGCGGCTCTTGGAGCAGCTGAGCGTCCTGAACCAGGAAGCAATTGATTTCTTGCTTCTGCCACAAACTCCCCAGCTGTAAGTCTTCCAACCTTCTAGATTTCCTTTATATGTGGTTCAGAGTACTGGGACCACCCTGAGCCTTCTTGGTCCTATATTCTGTGTTGTTCTCGGCAGAGCTCATCACTACACTTCCACCCGATCCGCCATCTTTTTCTGGAACCCCATTTGGTTTTATGTAGAAACTGTCACTTTAAATTTCGAGGAGATCTGTGTGCATGAGTAGTAGAACCCTCCAGGGATTGGTGTGGGGTATCCATTTGTTCAGTATCCCCTCTAGTTACCAGAATGGAGGTGCGCAATCAGTGAGAGACCAATGAACAATGGACAGACACCAAAAAAATGAATGTGCACACCTGTATCTCCTAGGTTCTGTCAGGCGTTCGTGGCTGTTCTGATCCTTCCCCCACTTCTTCTCTCCCAAGATGGTGGCTCTGGGAATAGCTGAGCATCTTGAATTAGAAAGCAATGGATTTCTTGATTTTCCTACAAATTTCCCTAACTGTAAGCCTTCCAATCTTCTAAATATTCCTTTATATGTGGTTCAGAGTTCTAACACCATCCCCTGAGCCTGCTTGGCCTGGCATTCTGTGTTGGTGACGGAGCTCCTCACTGCACATCTACACAATTCGCCATCTTGATTGCATAGATATATTGCTTGCAGATACCTTTAATTTCAGTCCTAAAAAGGGTGTTTCTCTTTCCATGCCTTGATGCCTCCAAAACTCCAAATTGTCTTCTTTTTTTCTACATGAATCTCTTTGTTCTTCTAACAGTTCTGGATTGGCTTGCATGTCTTTTCAAATGCAAGTGTCCCAACTCTGAAGGCTCTGGATGGGGCTCAGGATTCCACCTAAGGCCCCATACTCTGCAAAGGCTTAAAGCAAAAAGACAATTTTTTTTTTTCCTGGGCAATTTCTAACTCCCCTTTTAGCAGATTTAACCAAGTATATGTTGAAGGCAGACTTATAAGCTCTCTGTAATCATAATTTTCAATATTAATTTATATCACACATGTATGTCTATTTTACAATAATAGGTTAGTAGAAACCAATATCCAAAAGGCAGTTGAACACATTCACTTTTTAAAAACACTGAAGTTTAATCTTTTCTCCTACCTTGGACTAATCCCATTCATATGGCCTCTGGCATGGTGGATTCTTGGAGACCTAGGACACATATCAGCTATAATTTTTAACTATTGTGTCATGTTGTTGTTGTTTTGTGTTGTGGAGTCGGTTCTGATTCATAGCAACCCTGTACAGGGTTTCCAAGGCTGTAAATCTTTATGGGAGCAGAAAGCCTCATCTTTTCCCGCAGAACAGCTGGTAGTTTCGAACTGCTGACCTTGCAGTTCACAGCCTGATTCATAACCACTACACTACCAGAGCTCCTCCACTATGCTACCAGAGCTCCTTAAGCTCCAGAAAATTCCAGAAGCTGAGGCTCTCCCCTTTGTTTAAGTATATATTTCATCCTCTTCATTCTTTCTTTTACAAAGCTTTAAACTTTCATGAGTTTGGAACTATTTCAATGAATCCCACTCGCAGCGCCAGCTGCTTAAACTAAATGGGGACCATGTCTATCTTCTTCTAAATCCATAAGTGGGAAAGCAGACCAAACTCAAAATCAGTTCAAGGCCAATTTCTATTTAGTGGAGGTCAGACATGCCTTTACCCTATAACGTCGTCGTCGTCGTTAAGTACCATGGAGTCGGTTCCGACTCATAGTGACCCTGCACAGGGTTTCCGAGGCTGTAAATCTTTACGGGAGCAGAACGCCTCATCTTTCTCATGTGGAACCGCTGGTAGTTTCGAACCGACGACCTTGAGGTTAGCAGCCTGATTCGAAACCACTACGCTACCAGAGCTCCAGTCATGCTTGAGAAACAATTTAGAAAACTCATTCTTATGATTTTGTTCTTTAGAACCCCTCTCTCTCAGTACCACACGTCTTAGGCTGGGCTTTCTAGAGAAGCAAAATCAGTGAAATATATATATGTTATATATGTTTATGGAGAGAGAGAGATTTATTATCAAGGAAATGATTTACAATTGTAGAATCCTAGGTCCCCAGCAAAAGAGAAAGAGAGCCTTTCCCATGTGTCCATTGTATTGGAAATTGGAATCAGGCCATACCCCCAAGGAAACATCTTTTCAATCGATTGGCTGCTTATAGCCAATCATCACAGAGTTAACTATGCCTGTATTAGGTTTCATCACCATAGGAATAAGCACATCCCAACTGCTAACATTCTGTAAATACTTGCTTGGAAAGTTGACATAGAACCCTAACCAGTACATTGGGCCTCAAGGTCCTGAAATTTATTGACCTATACAGAAAAAAGCAACTGAATACAATACAGTTTTTGAAAAACATAATAAAGTAGTTGTTACCCTGTTAAGTATTTTAAGAGGCTTTGAATTTTTTTTTTTGCTTGCTTGCTCTTTTTTTTTTTTCTTCTCTTTTCCCAGACTGAGAGACTATTCACAAATTCTGTTATTCCCATGACTTATTCAGGGGAAGTTTTAAATTTGGTTTTATTTCCTTTGCTTCCTTGATATTCAATTTATTAGGCATCTTAAGATGGAAAAAAGGTTATAAATTCCCTCTGTGTCATTAAAAATAAGCCTGTCTAGGATGACATAAATGTGATGGTCATTCACGAGTCCTTTGAGCTTTATGACTATTCCAAGAAAATAAAAACTCTATATTGAAAATCCATAGGAGAAACAAAGCTGGCAGGATGTACCTAATGTGATTTCTCAGCAAATGTATTTCAGTAGGGACAGAAGACTATAGAAGTACATACAATACTTTTTTTTTTTTTTTAAAGTGGCAGCAGCATGTATTAGAAACAATTCTAGGTTTTTCTGCAATCTTATCAACAGGAACAACTGTCTTTTAGGAGTGCTGGTCTGATTATTTGTGCCTTGACATTTCAACAGGTGGCACATACCATTAAAAAAACTACAAAGCTGGTTGCCGTAAATGAGACTGAGAGAAGGCACTACTTCAGTACGCAATTACATTTTCTGCATAATTAGTCATAAATTGAGCATCCAAACATAGATGCATGCGTAATTAATTATGACTTATTTAAAAGCACTCAGGTTGTGACACTTTGTTCTTCGTTTTCTGCAAATCAAATTACTGAAGTTTTCATTTCATTTCAAAACAATCTTCCCTGCATTATTTTTTTTAAATTTCAATTGAGATATAGGATTGATTACAATCTAACAGATGCAGTAAGGTAAATATCAGTGAGGGGATAGTAGGGAGGGAAGGTATTTGAAGGTACAGATTTCAGAAAGCAAGATAAACTCATTCTAAAGTTTGAGGGGGAAGTTGAGTTTGGAGCTGACATGACTAAGGAATGTGCCTTTGTTTCTTATTGCTGCTAGAAGAGAAATAAATGGTTGGCTTCCACAAACAGATGTTTATTTTCTCATAGTTTAGTAGGCTAGAAGTTTGAATTTGGGGTGTCAGCTTAGAATCTCTCTGTTAATTTTTGGAAAAAGTCCTTGTCTCTTTTCAGCTTCTGTTCATTGTTTCAATGGTAATCTTCATGAGAAGTGGTATCTATCTTCCCTAATCTGTGCTTGCTTCTTGTGCCTGACATAGGCTTTTTATATCTCAAAAGTATTTGGTTTAAGTAACACCATATACATAATGGCCTCATTGATGTAGCAAGGAAAACCCTATTCTCAATGGGATTACATCCATCATTAAAGGGTTTTGGGTTTACAACACATATGTTGAGGAAACACATTTCAGTCCACAGCAGAATGTAAGATTTTTCATGATAGTTTTTATGGAGTTAGTAAAAGAAAGATTCTTCATTAAAAGAAATAATACAGGTGAAGGAAATCTAATGATTAAGTGATTAAAGATCTGAATATGAAGCTAACACTGCCATGTTTTAAAACAACGTTGGTTGAAATGTTTTGTCAACTATGTATGCTTTATTTTTAGTAGCTATAGATCATGTTTTTATTCATATAACGTTTTTCTTCATAGAACCCAGCTTCTCATATTATTTGCTCAGCATACAGGTTGAATATGTATGGTGAAAGAACACAACCTTGTCGCACACCTTTCCCAATTTTAAAACATTCAGTGTTCCCATGCTCTGTTTGAACAACTGTTTCTT
>NW_006408880.1:1552135-1553606 GCF_000296735.1 Chrysochloris asiatica
CGTAGAAGAATTGATGCCTTTGAGTTGTGGTGTTGGAGGAGAATACTAAAAGTGTCATGGACTGCCAAAAGAACCAATAGATCTGTTTTGGAAGAAGTACAGCCAGAGTGCTCCTTGGAGGCCAGGATGGCTAAGCTTTGTGTCTCTTACTTTGGACATATTGTCCAGTGGGAACAGTCTCTGGAGAAGGATGTCATGCTGGGTAAGATGGAGGGTGTGAGAAAAAGAGGAAGACCCCCAATGAGATGGATCAGCCAGGTGGCATCATTGATGGTGTCAAGTGTGGCAGCAGTGGTGGGGTTGGCCTAGGATCGGACATTGTTTCGTTCTGCTGTACATGGGGTCGCTATGAGTCGGTTCCGACTCAATGGCACCTGACAACAACACGACGACAATGATAGATCATGTGGATTCCAGATCATGTCTCTTTTCTAAGAGTTTGTCCTTTGAAGAAAGTTGAGATATATTGCCTAGATAAATGTGTTGTCCTTATGATTGCCTTTTTTTATTCTTCTTTAAGATAATACCTCAAACATGATGTTTATTTTAAGGGCAGAAGTATCAGTTTGAGGACTAAGGTGTACCTGACCCAAGCCATTGTATTTTCAATAAGATTTTATGCATGTGAATGTTGAATGGTGAATAAGGAAGACTGCAGAAGAATTGATGCATTTGAGTTATTGTATTAGAGGAGAATATTAAAACTACCATGGACTGTTAGAAGAACAAACAAATCTGTGTTGGAAGAAGTACAACCAGAATGTTCTTTGGAAGCCAGGATGGCCAGACTTCATCTCTCATACTTTGGTCATATTATCAGGAGGGACCAGTCCTTGGTGAAGGACATCATGCTTACTTAGTAAAGTGGAGGGTCGAAGAAAAAGAGGAAGACCCCAGGTGAGATGGATTGGCACAGTGACAGCAGTAATGGGCTCATGTGTAGCAATGATTATGGGGTTGGGGCAGGAAGGGACAGTGTTTTGTTGTGCATAGGGTCACTGTGAGTTGGAACCAACTCAATAGCAACTAACAGCAACAACAACATTGTAAGTTCTGCTTAAATGTTGACAGTGCCTTTTCTGGCAGGACCAGTCATGAAAGCTAGACGATTTGTACCTACTCTGGGCCTTGGTTTTGAATGGTTAAGCACATTGCTGCTAGCCAAAAAGATGGAAGTTCCAACCAACCCAGAGATTCCATGGGAGAAAGACATGGCAGTCTGCTTCCTTAAAGATTATATCCTAGAAAACTCTCTGTGGCAGTTCTATTCTGTCAAATGTGGTTGTTATGAATCAGAATAAACTTAACAGTACCTAACAAAATGTCTTGCTGTGGTGGTTTGAGTTGCTGTGATTCTGAGGGCTATGCCACTGGTGTTTTAAATAACCAGCAGGGTCACCCATGGTGGAAAGGTTTCAGATGAGCTACAAAACAAAGACAGACTAGGAAGAAAGAGTGACAAACTACTTCC
>NW_006408880.1:1556506-1558899 GCF_000296735.1 Chrysochloris asiatica
GTGGAGGGTCAGAGAAAAAGAGGAAGACCCCCAACGAGATGGATCAGCCAGGTGGCATCATTGATGGACTCAAGTGTGGCAGTGGTAGTCAGGTTGGCCCAGGATTGAACATTGTTTCGTTCTGCTGTGCATGGGGTCGCTATGAGTTGGTTCTGACTCGATGGCACCTGACAACAACAACAACAACAATAACAATAATAACGTGGAATCTGGGTGTGGCGCTGTGCGTTAATGCGCTGGATTGCAAAGGCATTTGAATTGTGAGGTCAGCAGTCAAGCTCACCAGTCACTCCTTGGAAACTCTATACAGGGTCGCTATGGGTCGGAACCAACTCAGTGGCACTTAACAACAACAACAACAATGATAACAGCAGTCTCCATACATGGACTCTAGGGCAATGCTTCCTAATTTTTCCTATTGAGTCGTGTGGCGCTGTTGGTTAATACACTAGACTGCAAAGTCTGCTTGAACCGGGAGGCCTATGGTTCAAGTCCACCAGCTGCTCCTTAGAAACCCTACACGAGGTCGCTATGGGTCAGAACCCGACCCGACGGCACTTAGCAACAACAACAATATCGTGTAACTTGAATTGAATTGATAATCTGAGATCATAATGCAAGTTGACCCTCTAAGAAACAATAAACTTATTAATTTTGTTAGAAATATAGATGAATTTTTAATTCTGTAACATATCCATGCATAGTTAAACTTAAAAATAACATAGAAAATCACAAACTGAAAATACATGAAAAAAGATTCTTACCCAATATGTTGGTTAATGAGTGAGATTCTTTTACTTAAAATTGGGTTGTTTGTGTTTTTCTTATAAGTGGCATTGTAGTTTTCTATAAATTTTAGAGATTAATTCCTTGTGTGATATGTCACTGAGTAAAAAGTTTTCCTAGTCTGTGAGCTCCCTTTTCACTCTTTTGGCAAACTCTTTTGATGCACTTAAGTGTCTAATTTTTAGGAAGCTCCAGTCATGTATTTTATCTTCTAGTGTTTGTGTGATTTTAGTCATGTTTGACAGTGTATTTTTGTCATATATTAAAACACCTAGATTTGTCCCTATTTTTTTCACTGATGATCTTCATAGTTCTAGATTTTACATTTAGGTCTTTAATCCACATTCAATTTATTTTTGTACATGGTGAGAGATGGATCTTGTTTTATTCCTCTGGAAATAAATGGATTTGCAGTTTGGCCAGCACCATTTTTCTGATGAGATTATCTTTTCCTCATTTAATGTGGTTTGGCCCTTTGTCAAAGATCAGTTGACTGTTTATGAATGATTTATCATGAGTTCTCAATTCTGTTCCATTGATTTATGTATCTTTCATTGTACCAGTAAGGCTATTTTGATCACTGTGGCTGTGTAGTTATTTTTGAAATCAGGGAGTGAGAGGTCTATTATTTAGTTCTTCTTATTAAGCAGTGCTTTGCTTATCCAAAGTCTCTTTCCTCTTAATATAAAGTTTGTGATAATTTTTTCCATCTTTTTAAAGGTTGATGTTGGAATCTGGATTTGGATTGCATTACAGTTATAGATTGCTTTGGGAAGTGCTGACATTTTCACAATATTAAGTCTTCCATCCATAAGAATGGTATATTCTTCATTTTTTTTTTTTCCTTTTTTTGTTAAACTTTTTATTATGAATTGAGTGAAGGTCACAGACAAGATCATCAGCTTTACATTCAATAAATCATCCACTTTGTTTAATCTCAATGATTACAACCCCCTCGCTGGAACAACAGTTATCCTACTTCCTCCCTATGGTCCTCCATTTACATCTTATATTTCACAAACAAACAAAGTAAAAATATTTGATGTACACAAACAAAACAAAAAAAACAAAACAAAAACCCCCCACCATATTCCTTTAATTGTCCAAAGGGCAATTTTGCAAGCCAGCCTCCTGCCAGCAGGCACACAACCTTATTCAGTCCATGGGCCTAGAGCACACAGTTACTCCATCATTTCATGCCACCACCTCTGTCGCTGTTGCTGCTTTTCTAGGTAGTAACCTCACACTCCACTCATGTTCTTGTTTCTTGATGGTCCTGGAATTTGTGTTCCTGAAATGAAAGATTAACTACTCTCCCTCTTTTAATTACACATCTTCTAAAATTATATTGTGACAATCACAATTAATCTTGCTAAAAATTACTCACATTTGAATCATAAAATCCTATGAGCAGATTTATCTGGAAAAAAGGAGAAGTATTCAGTGGAGATTCTACCTTAACCCCCTCACTCTGAAACTAAGCACAGTCATGAAAGCTTTTAAGCCAGTCACTTCATGCCTGTATGTTGTTGTTGTTGTTGTTGTCAGGTGCCATCAAGTCGGAACCGACTCATAGCGACCCCATGCACAGCAGAATGAAACAATGT
>NW_006408880.1:1560314-1565665 GCF_000296735.1 Chrysochloris asiatica
GGCTCTTGTTCATATGGTATCTCTTGAAATGGTTGAACATTAACCATTTCCTTTTGGTGCATCATGCCTGTATAGACTCTCCATTTTTTTAAAATAATGACTGCATAAATTTCCAGTCTCTATCAACTTAGTACAATGAGAAACCAAGCTTGTTCTTTGATATGAAGAATCCTTCTATTCTTGTTGGAATTTTGAGCTACTGCGCCCATAAGCGAAAGTCCACTTTATCAAATTGTAACAATTTACACTTGCTTACAGTATTAAATGTCTTTATCTTCATCTGGTCAAGATCTGGTCAGCTAGCCATCCAAGCTAGGTCAAACGAGTACTAGCTGCAAGATTGGGAGCTCACACTTACCTCCCTGCATTTTAGATGAACTGGCCCCTTCACTCTCAACTCTAGCCCCCAGGGCCTAGGTCAGATCCCATGGATTCAGGATTTCACACATCTCCTTAAATCGCTGACCATTCAGCCCTTCATCTTCTCACTCTCATCCCAAGGTCAACGTGTGTCAATGGAACATGGCCAAACAGCCCACATCTATATTGTTGTATTTTACCCACTTTTATTCATATGTAAATATGTAAACCCAGATGGACACAGGCAAGCATACTAGACTGCTCGCAGATTGCCTATAAATTTCAGTTTTAGAAGGGATTTTTCCTGATGGCCTTGATGCCTTCAGAGCAAACTGTTTGCTTGAAATCCAAATAGCCAAACAGACTCCACCCCCCCCCCACACACACACACAAGTCTTTCTTTCAATAAGAATATTCTGTTCTTCCAGAAGTTTTGGGTCTGCATATCTTTTCAAGCGGGACTGTCCCACTGTCCCAACTCAGAAGGTTCTGGGTAGGACTCAGAATTCTACCTAAGGCTGCATTCTGTATTAAGACTTAACATGAAGGTTATTTCCCTGGACAAATTCTTGCTCCCCTTTAGCAAATCCAATTGATTATAGGCTGATGATGGGTTTACAAGCTTTCTGTAATCATAATTCCCAATATTCATTTCTATCACACATAAATACCTATTTCACAATAGTTGTTGTTGTTGTTAGGTGCCATTGAGTCAGTAACAACTCGTAAGGAAACCAACTCAATGGCACTTAACAATAACAACAATGGCTAATGATCATGATAATTTCTTCATATATTTTCTGGCTGCCTGAATATCTTCATAGGCAAAGTGTCTGTTAATATCCTGTGCCCATTTTTTAATTGGGTTGTTTGTTTTTTTCTTGTAGAGGTCTTGGAGTTTTCTATACATTTTAGATATTATTCCCTTGTCTTATACATTGTTGTAAAGTTTTTTCTTCAGTTTTTGGGTTCCCTTTTTATTTTTTGGTGAAATCTTTTGATGAACAATAAATATAACTAGAGAAACAAAAGACCAATACAAAGAAAACTGCAAAACACTAATAAAAGAAACCAAAAGAGATTTACAAAAATGGAAGAATATACCATGCTCATGGATAGGAAGACATAACATTGTTAAAATGTCAATACTACCCAAAGTAATCTACAGATATAATGCAATCCCAATCCAGATTTCAACCACATTCTTTAAAGAGATGGAAAAAATGATCACAAACTTTATATGGAAAGGAAAATGACCGTGGATAAGCAAAGCTAATCCAATTATTAGGATATCCCCATCATCTATTTTGTCTTCTACTGTTTGTATATTTTATGCAATGTTTGAGCATATATTACATCATGTCTTATTATAACCCTTAAGTTTGTCCCTATTTTTTCACTGATGATCTTTATAGTTCTGGGATTTATATTTAGGACTTTAATTCATGTTGAGTTAGTTTTTGTATATGGTGTGAGATATGAGTCTTGTTTCATCTTTTGCAAATCAATTTCCAGTTTTGCCAGGACCGTTTGTTGAAGAGTCTATCTCTTCCCGATTTAATGTATTTTGTCCCCTTGTCAAATATCAATTGACTGTGGCTGGATTTACTTCTGGGTTCTCAATTCTGTTCTAATGATCTATGTAACTTTCATTGTACCAGTACCATCCTGGTTTTTTTTTTTTTTTTTTTTTTTTTGTAAATTATGTGATAGATTACATGGGAGAACATTAGCTTTACATTTATCCTATCGTATTTTTTTTTCATTGCAGTGATTAAAATCCCCTCCATTCCATCATCAAGCAACCAAAGGATATACCCCACAAGCCTGGTCCCCGGCCACCAACACACAGCCCCTCTCCCTCCCTGAGTCCAGAGTCCCTAGCCACTCCATCTCTCTAGGTGATCATCTCTTCTTCCATCTCTGGCATCAGTGCTTATCTGGGTAGCATCCTGCACTCTGCTCCTCTCCCTTGATGGTCCCAGAGACCTCCACTCCTGGACTACAAAATCAACCACTCCTCTCCTTTTGTTACAAAACATCTACCTTTACATTTCCAACCCACACAATCATTCCTGATAGCAATTATTCACTACTGTGCCACAAGAGTCTTATCCCCATCTCCTTTCATCAGCCCCATCCAGGCAAATTGGAAACCACTCAGTGGAGATTTTACCTCCGCTGACACCTCCTGGAACTAGGCTCCCTCATGAAAGCTTGTAAGCCAGTCACTTCTTGCCTTTGTAGTGCCCCCCCCCCCTTTGGGTAGCCAATGTCTAAGGTGCCCATCTCTGTCAACCCTGCTTACTGAGGGGGTAGGAATGATTCTTGCTGTAAATATTTGATCCCTCTTTTGAGCTACTACATCCATAAATATAAGTCAAGTTCATCAAATTGTAGCAGATTACTCTTTTTTTCCTATTCTTTCTTCTTCTAGTTGAGTTCTGATCATCCAGTCATGGAAGCCAGGTTATGTTTGGTAGGTGGAGGGTCAGAGAAAAAGAGGAAGACCCCCAGTGAACTGGATTGTCAAAGTGACACCATCAATGGGCTCAAGCGTAGCAACAGTTTAAGGTTAGGTACTATCTACAAGTATGGGTGTTCTTGTGCATCATCCCCACTTGATTGTATCATCAAATTCCCACTTGATTGTATCATCTGCATATCTCAGGTTGTTAATGAGTCTTCCGCTAATCCTGGTGTCACATTTTTCTTCACATAACTCAGCTTCTCGGATTATTTGCTCAGCATACAGGTTGAATAAATATGGTGAAAGTATACAACCCTGTTGCATACCTTTCCTAATGTTAAACCGTTCTGTTTTCCCATGTTCCGTATGAACAACTGCCTCTTTGTCTATGTACAGGTTCCTCATGAGCACAATACTCATACTTTGTAATGTTGTCCATAGATTGTCATGATCCACACAATCAAAAGCCTTTGTGTAGTCAATGAAGCACAGGTAAACATTTTTCTGGTATTCTCTGCTTTCAGCCAAGATCCATCTGATGTCAGCAGTGATATCCCTCATTCTACATCCTCTTCTGAATCCAGGTTGAGCCTCTGGAAGTTCTCTGTCAGTGTAGGGTTGCAGTTATTTCTGTATTACCTTTAGTAAAACTTTACTCACATGGGATATTAAAGATATTGTCCAATGATTTCTGCATTCCATTGGGGCACCTCTTTCTGGAATGGACACAAATACAGATCTCTCTCAATAAATTGGCCAGATAGTAGTCTTTCAAATTTCTTGGCATAGATGAGTGAATTCCACAAGTACCACCTCACTTTTTTGAAATATTTCCATTTTTACTCCACTAATTCCCAGTGTCTTTTTTTTTTTTTTTTTTTGGCCATTTCCTTCAATGTACCTTGGACTTCTTCCTTCAATATCATTGGCTCTTTTTTTTGGGGCTGTAAAATTTATTTCAATCAACTTTTAGAAAAGACAAATACATCATTTTTTCAACACAATCCCCTTGCTTTTCAATAGACTTGTCTGTCAACAAGGTTTTGTATTCTCTTATTTAAACAATGTTTTAGGCTGAAATGCAAGCCATGAATGCACCATTGTCTTCACTTCTTCATCAGAGGTGAATTTTCTTCTTCAAAGGGCTGATTTCTGGGGACCAAATAGGTGAAATTCCAAAGGAATAAGTTCAGGACTGTAGGGAGGATATTTGAACACCTCAAAAACAAATTTTTGCAGAGTGTCAACAGTGTGGCAGAGGTGTGGGGATGTGCATTGTCATCAAAAGCACAACATCCTTGGATAGCAGTCTTCTGCCTTTAATCCGAAGTTTAGGCTTCAGCTCTGTAGTGAGCATCTGACTATAATGAGCACTATTGACTGTTAAACCAATACTGGCCCTAGAGGATCCCAGAAAACTGTAAGCATCAATTTTCCAGCTGATGGTTGACTTTTAAACTTTTACTTGGTCAATGATTGAGGATGCTTTCATTCCTTACTCTACCATTTACTCTTAGGCCCATAGTGATGAATCTATGTCTTGTCATCAGTAATGATTTTTTAAAGAAACTTTTACCTTCCTTTGACCATCTGGCCAAACTTATTTTGCAGGTGCCCACATTCATACCTGTACAGCAGTGACTTTGAATGGAAAGCACTACTGATAAGACAGTACAGCCAGCATAAGTTTTTAATATAAACAGAGTACAGATAATTTTTGACTTATTCTTGTATTTTAACTCTCTTGTTTTGGAAAGGAACCTTGGTGGTGGAGTAGGTTAAGTGTTAGACTTCTAAATTCAAGGTCAGTGTTTCAAACCCACCAACTGCTCCATGGTAGAAAGATACGACTGTCTGTTCCCATAAAATTTGGCAATCGTGGGAACCCAAAGGAGCAATTCTACCCTGTTCTAAAGGGCTGCTATGAGTTGAAATAATGTCCATCTTTATCTATTATGCTGGTTTTTGCCTTAAAGTTTATTTTTTCAGAGGTTAGTATTGCTACTCCTACTCATTTTTTTATTTCAATTAGCTTAGTATATTTTTCCCATCCTTTGACTTTTGGTCTGTTTTTGTCTTTGTGTGTAAGGTGTGTCTCTTGAAGACAGCATATTGAAAGATCTTGTTTTCTAATCCCTTCTGCTACACTCCATCTCTTAACTGGTGTATTTAATCCATTTATATTCAGTGTACTTATCGATAGGTATGGATTTATTGCTGTCATTATGTTTGATTTTGTGGTGCTGCTGGTGTCTTTGATCTGTAGGTCTTCCAGTGCTGAGTTCATGTATTTTGTGTTCTTTCTTGTCAGTTTCCTCATAGTTTTTTTTAAGTTTTTTATTGTGGATTGAGTGCAAGTTTTCAGGGCACATCATCGGTTTCACATTCAAACATTCATATACCTTGTTTCATTACACTGATTATAATCCCCTCCACATACCATCAGTTAACAGAGTTTCTCTCTATCCTCTTTAGCTTTTTTTTTGGGGGGGGAAAAACTTTGCCTTTTGGGAATTTACAG
>NW_006408880.1:1567294-1573277 GCF_000296735.1 Chrysochloris asiatica
TTGGTTAGTCACATAGTAAAAGAAAACATTCCAGCATCTTAACAGGATTCTCCCCCATTCCAAACATGACTCAATCCCTGTATCTCAGAGTCCTGCTATTCCAAGGTTGTATATATATCTTGCTTTATCTCTGTCCCCTTTGGCCCTTTCACTCATGCCCACTTGTTCTCCCAGTTGCCCTGTTTTTTCCCCTTTCCCTCTCCCTCCCTGTATGTTGTCCCCCTCCCTTGCACCCAAGCTCTACTGTGTCCAATCCCCACCCTGTGCTCCACCCTTCCTCCTCTCCCCCCTCATAGTTTTAATATTTCCATGTTCTTCTTGGATTTCTATTTTCTTGGTATGTTTGTGTCAGTTTGTGGCAGCTCTGATTCTTCCCTCACTCAGTCTCGCACAAGGTGACAGCTCTGGGATCTGCTGAGCCTGGCAGATTTGAAATTACGAGATTTCTTGCTTCTGCTATAAATTCTTATGGCTATAAGTCTTCAGACTTTTAAAATATTCCTATATGTGGTTCAAGGAGCTCTGGTAGCATAGTGGTTATGAATTGGGCTACTAATCTCAGGGTCAATGGTTTGAAGCTACCAGTTGTTCTGTGGGAGAAAGGTGAGGCTTTCTGGTCCTGTAAAGATTTACAGCCTCGAATACCCTATAAAGGGTTGCTATGAGTCGGAACCGACTCCACAGCACGTAAAAATGACAACAACAACATATATATGGTTCAAGGTTCTGGAACTGTCCCCTGAACCTGCTTTATCCAGTATTCTGTATTATTGGTGATGGAGATGCTCACTGCACTTCTACCCTATCCATCATCTTGAAACAGTTGAACATCGACCATTTCCTTTTGGTACAATGACTCTGTATTCCTTCTGTGTTCTTTTTATGTTTTCTGGATCATTCAATAATTTGCCCAGAGAATCCTTCAATTATGAAAGTCAAGGCTTGAATTTTTTCTTCCATTCCCTCAGCTTGAGAAATGCTAATTATGTTCTTCCCTTTTGGTTTTCTAACTCCAGATCTTTGCACATTTCTTTGTAATATTTGACTTTATCTTCTCGAGTTGAACTTTGAAATTTTCTGTTCAGCTTTTGCATCTCCTCATTTCCTCCATTTGCTTTAGCATCTCTACACTGGAGAGCAAGTTTCAGTGTCTCTTCTGACATCCATTTTGATAATTTTCTTCTTTCTTGTCTTCTTAATGACTTTTTGCTCTCTTCCTGTATGATGTTCTTGATGTCATCCCACAACTCTTCTGGTCTTTGGTCTTTAGTATCTAATGTATCAAATCTGTTCTTCAGATGATCTCTAAATTCAGGTGGTTTTGGTTCTCGTGGACTTGTTTTCATTTTCTTCAGCTTCAGTTTGAATTTGCAAACGAGCAATTGATGGTCTGTTCCACAATCTGCCCCTAGTCTTGTTTTGGCTGATGATATGGAACTTTTCTACAGTCTC
Source organism: Chrysochloris asiatica (assembly GCF_000296735.1). Lineage (NCBI taxonomy): Eukaryota > Metazoa > Chordata > Mammalia > Afrosoricida > Chrysochloridae > Chrysochloris > Chrysochloris asiatica. The sequence goes on from NW_006408880.1 coordinate 1,568,747, forward strand.
GTTCCACAGATGTAGTCAATTTGATTTCTGTGTATTCCATCTGGTGAGGTCCTTGTGTATAGTTGACTCTTATGGTTTTAAGAAAGGTATTTGAAATGAACAAATTATTAGTATAGAGGAATTCAAATGAGTTTTGTATGCTGATCTTGCACCTGTCATTTGACTTAATCTTTCAATGAGTTCCAATATTTTTTTTGCTGAATCCTTGGGATTTTCTATGTATAGGATCGTATCATCTTCAAATAGACAGAGTATTACTTATTCTTTGCTAATTTAGATGCTTTTATTATCCCTTTCTTAACTTATAGCTCTGGCTAAGACTTCCAAAATATTATTGAATAGGAGTTGAGATAAAGGGCAACCTTGTTTGGTTCTTATTTGCAAAGGATATGCTTTCATTTCTTCTCCGTTGAGAATGAAATTGTCTGGTGGTTTTGTATATATGCTCTTAATTATGTTGAGGAATTTTCTTCAATTTATAATTTGTTGCATTTTTTAAAAAATCAAGAATGGGTGTTGGAGTTTGTGAATGCCTTTTCTGCATCAATCAAAAACTATCATGTGATTCTTTTCCTTTTTTTATTTATATGGTGGATTACATTGATTATTTTTCTAATATTGAACCATCCTTGTATCATGGTATGAATCTCACTTGGTCATGATATATATTTTTTGATGTGTTGTTGAATTGTATTGGCTAGGATTTTGTTGAGAATTTTTCATCTATGTTCATGTGGGATATTGGTCTATAATTTTCATTTTTAGTGATGTGCTTGCCTGGTTTTGGTATAAAAGTTATGTTTGCTTAGTAAAATGTATTAGAGTTTTCCAGACATTTCTATGTTTTGGAATAGTTTGAGTAAAATTAGTGTCAACTCCTCTCTGAATATTTGGTAAAAATCACAAGTAAATTCATTTGGGTGTGCACTTATTTTTTGTTGGGAAATTTTTAATGACCTGAACAATTTTTTCTTTTGTCATAAGTCTGTTCAAGTTTTCTACTTCATTCTGTGTTAGTTTAGGTAGATTGTGTTTTTCTAAAAATCTATCCATTTCTTCCAGATTTTCAAATTTATTGGAGTATAAGTCTTCATAGTACTCTGCTATTATCATTTTTTATTTCCATTGATTTTGTTGTGATATCAGCCATATTGTTTCTTTTGCATGTTACTTACACCTTCTACCTCTTTTCTTTTTTTAGTTTTGCCAATGGTTTGTCAATTTAATTAATCCTCTCAAAGAACCAGCTTCTTGTCTTGTTGGTTCTTCCTATTGTTTTTCTGTTTTCTAATTAATTTATCTAATCTCTAATTTTTATTATTTCTTTCCTTATGGTTTCTGTAGGCTTACTTTGCTGTTCATTTTATGATTTTTGGAGGTGTTGTTAATATGTTGATTTTGATTTTTTCTTCTTTTTGGATGTGTACATTTGTTGCTATAAATAGCCCTTTAAGCACTGCTTTTGCTCTCTTCCAAATGTTTTGGTATTCTGTGTTTTCCCTTGCTTCAAGAAATTATTTTATTTATTCTACTACCCAGTGGCTTTTAAACAAAATGTTATTCAATTTCCATGTATTTGACTTTGTTTCCTTGATCATCCTATTGTTGATTTCTAATTTTATAGTATTGTGATCCGAGAAGATAGTTTGTAGTATTTTGATGTTTTTAAATTTATTGAGACTTGCTTTGTAACTAACATGTGATCTATTCTGGAGAATATTCCATGTGAACTGGAAAATAATGTGCATCTTATTATTGTTGAGTTGAGTGCTCTGCATAAATCTATGAGGTGAAGTTGACTGTGTTGTTTAGTTCCTCTCTGTCCTTGTTGAGTTCTTTCTGGTTGTTCTGTACTTTTTTGACAGTGGTATATTAAAATCTCCTACCATTTTTGTAGAGTTATCTATTTCTTTCTTAAATTTTATTAGAGTTTTATTTATGTATTTTGAGACTCTTTCATTGAAAACATACTTATTATGGTCATGTCCTCTTGCTCAATTGACACTTTAAACATGAGATAATGTCCTTCCTTGTCTTTTATGCTGGCTTTTGCCTTAAAGTCTATTTTATTAGAGATTGATATTGCCACTCCTGCTCATTTTTGATTGTCATTATATTGATAATTTTTTTCTATTCTTTAATTTTTAAGCTATGTTTGTCTTTGTGTGTAAGATGGGTCTCTTGTAGACAGCATATTGAAGTTCCTGTTTTCTTACCCATTCTGGTTTCCCTGCCTCTTCACTGGTGCGTTTAATCCATTGATGTTCAGTGTAGTTACTTATATATATAAGCTGATTGCAGTCATTTTGCTGCATGTTTTTTTGTGATGGTGCTGGTTTCTTTGTTCCACATATTTTTCTGTGCTGGGTTAATTTTTTTGGTGAAGTTTCTTGCCAATTTCTCCATTGATTTATTGTTTAAAAAACCCTCATGGTTTTTAGTTTTCTTGATTTGATGTGAAGATGTATGACAATTGTTTGAGCCAAACCTGTAATTTATTAAATTCTATCCCAGTTTAAGACAGTATGTTTTATCCTGAAATCTACTTGACTTCCTTGATATTTGGTGTTCCGTAACTTTTTCTTCTTTTTGCTTTGTAGTTGTCTTCATTATAAATTGATATATCTGAGTCTGTATTTTCAGCCTTGTATTTTGTTTTACTTTGTTGTTGTTAGGTACAGTGGAGTCGGTTCCAACTCATGGAGACCCTGTACAGGGTTTCCGAGGCTGTAAATCTTTATGGGAGCAGGAAGCCTCATCTTTCTCCTGCGGAGCAGCTGGTAGTTTCAAACTGCTGCTCCTGAGGTTTGCGGCCTGATTCATAACCACTATGCTATCAGAGCTCCTTTTGTTTTTCTTTGGATACTTGTATATCTGGATTGAATTCTGGGTGATGTTTCTGTGTATGTCAATCTCCAGTTTTTGTCTGCTCTTTTTGGTTCTCAGTCCAAAGGATTTCCTTACAAATGCCTTTAGTTTCTGTTTATCTGGAAATATTCTAATTTTACTGTTGTATATGAGGGACAGTTTTGGTGAGTATATGATTCTTGGTTGGCAGTTTTTTCTTTCAGAGTTTTGTATATGTCTCCCCATTGTCTTCTTGCCTGCGTGGTTCTTGTTGAGAAATCAGAGCTTAATCTTAATGAATTTCTTTTGTAGGTAATATTTCATTTTTACTGAACTGCTTCAGGATTGTTTCCTTCTTTGATTTTGGAGAGTTTGGTTAAGATATGTTTTGGTGATTTTGTTTTGCATTATAGACTGGGGTTCATTCAGCTTCTTGCATGCTTATCTTCTCATCTTTCATGTTGTTAGGGATATTTTTCCTCAAAAGCTCTTTGGTTGTCTTTTCTGTGCTTTTCTTTGTCTCTTTTTGTTCTTGGAATTCCAATTACCCATAAGTTATTCCTCTTCATGTTTTCCCACATGAATCTTAGGCTTTGTTCAGATTTTTTTCTTTCTCTTTTCTGATTGTTCTAGCTTCCTAATATTGAGAGGTTTATCTTCAAGCTCACTAATTTGGGCTTCAATTGATTCTAACCTATCCCTTGCCCTTGCAATATATTGTCCTTTTCTGGAACCTTAGAATTAATCTGGATTTCTCTTTGCAGGATTTGTATTGTCTATAATCCTTTGTCTATTTTTTATGATTATTTTCTAGTGCTTTTCTAAATTCTTCCTTGTTGTCCTTGAGTTTTCTGTCAATCATTTGTAGGTATCTAAATACAATTCTCTTGAATTCTTTTTCAGATGGTTCCAATGCCTTTTTTTCTCTAAAAATATTTTCTAGCTCTGCCTCTTGGTCATTTGTTTGTGCCACTCCATCTTCTTTGTGTAAACAGCAATTATCTGCCACTTTCAATATATTGTGGTGTTGTTGTACTTATACTAATTGATGATTGTATGTTGGTGTATTCTTAGGCTCTTACCAAATGCCTCCTGGTGGGTGTGATCAGAAGATGAGCTTATGCACCATTCTCTGTTCTCTGTTTATGCAGTTAAGTTCAGGGTGGATTTAGCTAAAGTAAGCTGTTGATGTTGATCTCGTATATAGTATCTGGTATTAGCTTTTGCCCCATTGGTATAGTTGAAGAGGATATGACTGTGGTTGGATTGTATGACTGCAGTTGCTATTTCCTGTTGGGTGAGCCAAGAAGCAAAAACACACACAAAAGAGAAAGGAAACAAACAAACAAACCAAAAGAAAGCAACAGCAAAAAGAAAATAGTAAAGAAAAACAACTACAGTCAATGGCTTTCTCTCTAACAGTAAGCTATCTGCCTCTGTGACACCTATTAGCCTCTTGTCTTTACGAGTGCCCAAGAAAGTTTAAAATGGCCCTGCCACACCTGCCAGCTTGCACAGATCAGAAGTATCTTTTCTTACTTTCTTTTTATTTCTCTCTCCATTGTGTCTGTTTAGTCACTTCTAGTGAGATCTGAATTTAGAGATCATCTGAAGAACAGATTTGATGAATTAAACACTAAAGACCGAAGACCAGAAGAGTTGTGGGATGCCATCAAGAATATCA
>NW_006408880.1:1575202-1575805 GCF_000296735.1 Chrysochloris asiatica
TCTGCTGTGCATGGGGTCGCTATGAGTCGGTTCTGACTCGATGGCACCTGACAACAACAACAACAACAACAAGTGAGATCTAGTCCAAATCTGGCCAGGGTTGACTTAGGAGATTTGCAGCAGGGTCTACTGTCGTGGGGTTATTGCGGATAGTTCCTCTTTCCTTCAGTAGGACTCACAACCACACTGCTCACCTCCATGCATCTTCTACCACTGGGAGAGTGGGAGTTTGCTTGGGGGTTTACGTGGGTGGAAGCAGGCTTTGCCTCTTGTCACCAAGGGAGTGTGGGTAACAAGAAAAACATCACATCTTTGTTTCTGTGGGCCACAGGTAGGTTTCTGCAACATGAATATGTTTTTGTGTCTCTGATGCCTCTTACAAATGCTCAAGATGCCTGCAGCAGATCTGGTTGGCCACCACAGCTCAGCAGTCACTCCTTTTTTTTTGCCTGTCTTCTCAACTCCCTCTTATATTAAGCATTCAATCCACCTTTCTATCCATTCATCTGAAGCTCAGAGTTCTAGGTCTGTCATCTGCATCTGCTTCCTTTGGTTTTCCTTATCTTTGTTGTAGACAGCCTTTCTACCTAGTTAGCCATATTG
>NW_006408880.1:1578606-1590362 GCF_000296735.1 Chrysochloris asiatica
TCCTTGCTATAAAATGTCTACCTTTACATTTCTGACCCTCACAATCAGTCCTGATAACAATTATTCACTATTGTATCACAAGAGACGCGTCTGCATTTCATTGCATCAGCCCCACCTAGTCAGATTGAATACTACTCACTGGAGATTCGGGTCAGTTCACTTCTATTCCTTTCTCTATGCCTTAAGACAGAAAGTCCATCTTATCTTTCCCACTTTGATGACCTCTGAGTGTTCTCCTTTTCCAATTTAAATGTATCTTCTGCCTACAGCCCCCTTTTACTTTTGTTGGATCAAGTCTTTATATGGACAGGATTTGTACTTAGGTATTTTTCAGGTTTTTACTAAGGTTAGCACTTTCTTTGAGTTTTGCTTCTCCTCCCATTTGGCTACAAGAGAGGAAAATGGCCCTCAAGTATTTTTGAGAAAACAGAAATGAATATAAATTATTATATTTTACAATCTTGCCACAGTAAAGAAGCTCACCAATTTTTCTCCTGTTAATCCTAAGGTGATTTTGAATGTGACTTTGAAGGAAACCTCAAACAATTCTTTATTTGAAAATGCTTTTCATTAACTCACCATTGAATCCATTGTTGTTGAGCAGATTCTGACTCATGGAGACTCCACGTGTGTCAGAATAGAACTGTGCTCTGTTGGAGTTTTCAATGACAAATTTTTCAGAAGTGGATTCCAAGGCTTTTCTTCTGAAGCAACTTGAAATGTCAGTCTTTTGATTGTCAGCAAGCATGTTAACTATTTGTACCATACAGGAACTCTGGTTTCACAATTGTTCTAGTTGTTAAGTGCCATCGAGCCAATTTCAACTCATAGTGACCCTGATCAGGGTCACCATTAGCCAACCTTTACTTTGTATATAGCCTCTGTCAGTACAGATCCCTACCCAGCCATGACCAACTGTGAGAAAGTATCCAGGACTTGAGTCAGTATCCTAGGACTTGGATGAACAAAGTTTGGAAACCTCTGGAGAAGCATTCTAGGTCTCTTTCCAACTTTGAAAAAAAAAATGGTTTGGGGCTCTTTCTTGTGCTAAGAAGATTGTTACTCTTTCCTTGTTCTCTTATTTATTTATTTGTTTTACAGGGACAGTATATGGTTGTTCCATATAAGCTGCAATGACCTTCAATTTATGTTGACCCAATGGGTAAAGTAAAGCCATTGTGATCTATAAGGTTTTTATTGACTGAGTTTTCTTTCTAGTCTGTTTTAGTCTGGAAGCCCCACCAAAATCTATTTGGCATCATAACAACATATATGCTTCCACTTGCAAGAAGTGTATAGGCCACCTGTCTTCTGTGACTCTGAGGTTCCATGATGGCAAGGGGCTTTAAAAATTGTTAATGGGGAACCTAATATTTTCTGGAAGAGAATCACCAAGAGGAAGTCCTATGGGTTACAGATATCCAGGAGCATGGGCCTGAGAATGCTTGTAAGCCTCCTGAGTAGATGCAGCTTAGCTCTGGAATTTGTATCTCCAAGCCAGGACCTGGGACATCTGGATCTGGAGAGAGGTGAGTGGGCACCAAGGTTTTCCTTTAATAATACGAGCCCTTCACACCCAGTTGATTCAAATCAAAAGGGTCCACATTAGTTTTCACACCTCACTGGTTATTTTGTATATGGTGCTGAATGTTCATTTAAGCTTAAAATTGCATCCATATATTTCCTGCCTTCCATGATCTCTTTTGCTTCATTTGCTCTTCTGAAGTATTTCCAATTATTTGGGCACCCAATTGTTCGTGAAGTGGTCGCTCAGTTTGTGCCGAAAAGGCATTTTTTAAAAACAGATTTATTATCATCATCATGTTATATGTTAATTTCCAAAAGACCTGAACACTTCAGTTGATTGAAATGTTAAATGATTTCCCACACTCCAAACTTTGAAATAATTTTAATAATTTTTCTTTTGCTGTTGATGAGGTTTTAGTTGATAAGTTGAAGCAAGAGAATCTTGTATCAGTTTAGTCCCTACTTGGGGAGCTTGAATGGAGCCACTAGACCCAGATATGACAAAGCCTTTAGTACATAGACCAAGTGATTTGATTCAGCTGGCGCCAAAAGAATTCTGGTTGATGTGGAATCAATCAGAATTGAGGATGCTATTCTGGTTTTAGGGTCTTGAGAAAAATCTTGTTCAGCTTCCTCTGACATCCTCTATTTCCTTATATAGCTACCTGACAATAATGCACATTCCCTCATTGTCTTAGAGGGAACTGTGGTCAGATTTACCCTAAGATCTATGTTATTTTATTATTTCTCAGGTCAATTGATGCTGGACATAAGGGGCTGGCCTAAGTGATAGGACTGACACCAAGATGTCTCTCCAAGTCTAGCACCTACAGTGCTCAGTGCCACTGTTAGTACAAAGAGTGCCTTTGAACAAAATGCAAAAATATTTATGTCTCCAGGCAGATGAATTACAAAGAGAAACCCCTCTCTCAGGGTATATGCAGCCCTTCCCAGGGCCTAGGTTATATTTTAGTCTCCTCAGGGTCCCTCTGTAGTCTTGGTGTGGCACTGCAGGATAAGCATTTGACCATAAGTTCAGTTTGAACTGCAAGGTTGGCAGTTCAAACTCATCAGCTGCTCCTTGGAAATTGTATACAGGGTTGTTACAACTTGGAACCCACTTGATGGCACTAAACAACAAGCCCCCTTCTATCAGATGCTTTTGCACTGTGGTCAAAATGCACATCTTGGGGGCTGGAGGAAGGGTCCTGTAAATTCTTATGCCAAGAGTGCTGTAAGAATCTGGAGAAACCACAAGCAGTCGGGAGATCAGAAGCTGGGTAGGTTAAACTGATGAGAGAAAGAGTAGTGATAACAGGATTATTGAGGATGTAGGATGCTCTTCTTGCACCTTGTCTGTTGCCTGGGGAGAAAGAGAGTTGATCTGCTGAGAGAATGAAATAGATGTATTTAGGGAAGCAGAAATGGGCTTTTATAAAGAGCGCTCCATGGCTTCCCATATGCTCGTCTGCCTTGGAATTTCATGAGACACCTTTTCATAAATATGTCCCAACCTAGCTCATGCTGGTTCCAGTACTTAAACATAGAGAGTCCTCTGCCAGGGTAAACAGCATGTAATAAACAAAATTTACTTTTTATCTTTATGAATATTAATTTCACAAATACTTAGTGAATCTGTACTCTTTACTAACATTATCCTGCTGTTGTTTCTTGTTGTGTGCCATCGATTTGGTTCTGACTCATAGTGACCCTGTACAGGATTTCTGAAGAGGGCTTGAACCCCCAACCTGTGGCTAGTAGTCCTGTGTTCTTAGTAGTCCTTAGTGCTTATCCTACAGTGTCACACCAGGACTCCTAGTACTATCTTTTGTTGTTGTTATTCAGTGACCTTGAGTCAGTTCTGACCTTATGCAGTGTTTCAGAGGAGTGACTGAGAGGTGAATTAGATAGACAAGTTCCTTTCCCTCATGCTTCTTACTGTTTAGCTCAATTGTTTTCATCTCTGAACCTTTATATTCATTGAGCTACATGAGTCCATTTATATACCCTTACATGAAATAATCTCATTCTTTATGGCATTTTAGGTTCTGTCTCTATATGTTTTCCTTGTTGGCCATTGTAGCTTTTTGGTTTTTCAGATGCATGGGAGCTTGTGTTATTTTATTGTGGACTTAGCTATGAGGCAATCAATGTTGATACAACTGTGTATAAAGTAAGAGTAAATGGTTTATAGATATGGATTTAAAGAGTTTGTTTATGACCATTTCTTGCACAATTTACTTTATCCATTTTGGTGCTCAGTAACCTTTATTATGTATTTCTTGTTTTTTATCCATGTTCTAGATAAGTGAGATCAAGAAAGATATTCCAAAGCATGTTGTCTTTTCAGATGCCACTGTGAATGACTATGCATTAATTTCAGTGACCTGTCAAAGCTCAAGACATTTGGAAGATAAATAATGACTTAAAAGTTTCAAAGTAGATAATATGGCATCTAATAAACACTGCTTGGAATTCCTGTTCAATAGATATTCACTTTCTTTTCTCTTTCTGTTGGGAGGAGTTTGCTTTTCTGCCTCACTGACTTTGTGTTTGGCTGTGTGATTTGCTTTGAGCAATGGAATATAAGTGGATATAACACAATATTGTTAACATTACATACAAGAATAATTAATGAGAACCTGAAGATACATATATTTTAAAGTACATCAACAGAGAATTGCCAGAAATTCAAGCTGGATTCAGAAGACGAATGTAGAATGAGAAATATTGTTGCTGATGTCAGATAGATTTTGGCTGAAAGCAGAACATATCAGGAATATTTTACAAGAAAGGCATTTGACTTTGTGGATCATGAAAAATTATGGATAACATTGTGAAAATGGGAATTCCAGAACACTTAATTGTGCACATGTGCAACTTGTATGTAGACCAAGAGGCAGTCTTGGGGAGCAAGAACAGAATAAGGGAATACTCTGTGGTTTAAAATCAGGAAAGGTGTGCTTCAGGCTTATATTCTTTTCACAAGACTTATTTTTTTCTGCATGTTGAGCAAAGAATATGAGAAAGTAGACTATATGACAAAGCCTCCTATATGAGGTATCAGGTTTGGAGAAAGACTAATTAAAAACCTGTGATATACAGATGACATAACTTTGCTTGCTGATAGTTAAAGAGGACTTGAAGCTCTTACTGAAAATGATTAAAGACTACAGCATTCAGTTCAGATTACACCTCAGCTTAAGAAATTAAATCATCATAACTATATCAATAAACAGCATTATAATAAATGCTTAAAAGATGAAGTTGCCAAGGATTTAATTTTATTTGAATCCATAATCAATGCCCATGAAAGCAGCAGTCAAGAAATCAAACAATGCACCATTGTATTGGGCAAATATGCTGCAAAAGATTTAAAAATAAAAAATTTAACTTTGAGGACTAAGGTTCTCCTGACCCAGGCATAGTACAATAGTACAATGCACGCAAAAGCTGGACAATGAGTAAGGAAGACTGAAAAAGAATTGATGCCTTTGAATTATGATGTTGGCAAAGAATATTAAATATACCATAGAAGAGCAAATGACTCTATCTTAGAAGAAGGCTAGCCAGATGGTCCTTAAAATGAAGGATAGCAAGACTTTGTCTCATTTACTTTTGACATGTTATCAGGAGGGACCGGTTCCTGGAGGACATCATGCATGCTAGATAAAGGGTCAATGAAAAAGAGGAAGACCCTCAATGAGATCATTTGACAGTGTTTGCAACAAAGGGATTAAACATAGGAATGGTTGTGAGGATGGCATAGTCCTGGACAGTATTTGGCTTTGTTGTACATAGTGTTGTTGTAAGAGTTGGAAGAGGCTGGATGATATCTGATAACAAACAACAACACATGCAAGTAGAAGCTCTAAATGTGAGGCTTGCTTTGTCCTCTTGTGTTCTTGTGATGACTAGGAGAACAGATCCAAAGTAGCTCCTAATCCTTTAGGTTGGATCCCAGATTAAAACACATGGAGCTGACATAACCCAACCTAAATCACAGCATCAAGTCAGTCAATTCTCAGTTTGAAGTAGATCACCCCAGCCAACCATGACACACTGTAAGACTAGTACATGCTTGCTACCATAAACCACTAAGTTTTGAAGTAGTTTTTTGCAGCAATTGTTGTTGTCAAGTGCCAGCAAGTCAGTTCTGACTCATACTGACCCTATATAGGGTTTCCAAGGAGCAGCTGGCAATTTGAACCACTGACTTGCAGTTCAAACTGACTTTGCAGTTCAGTGTTTATCCTACAGCACTGTCTAAAATCAGAGAGAAAGAGAGAAAAAAAAAATAGCATCCTCAAAGACTTCTACCTCTTGATCCCTGGAAACAGTGAATATGTTACCTTACGTGGCAAAAGGGATTTTCCAGATGGAATCAAGTTAAGGATCTTGAGATAAGGAAACTTTTCTGAAATATATAAGTAGGTCCAAGGTACTCACAGGACATTTTATAAGAGGGAGCAGGTGTGGCAGAGTCAGAGATGGTGCTGTGGTGATGGAAGAGTAGTGATGTGATGTGATCATGAGGCAAGGACTGTGAAGAGCAAGGAAAGGATTGATAGCCTCTACAAAGGAGCTCTGGTAGTGTAGTGGTTACGAATCGGGCTGCGAACCTTAAGGTCAGCGGTTCGAAACTACCAGTCGCTCCGTGGGAGAAAGATGAGGCTTTCTACTCCCGTAAAGATTTACACCCTCGGAAACCCTGTACAGGGTCACTATGAGTCGGAACCGACTTGACGGCACTTAACAAGGAGGAATACAGCTTGACAAAAACCTTGATGTTAGCCTAGTAAGCCCCATTTCTAATTTCTGAGCTTTGGAACTATAAAGTAATACATTTGTATTATTTTAAGACCCTATGTTTGTGATAACGTGGTACAGTAACAATAGGAAACAAATACAAGTATATTTAGATTGAAAGGATAATTGCAATATTCCTCTCTTTCTTTTAAAATAAAAAGAAAATATTTATATTTAGAACAATACTATGAAGTCATTCTGCCAATGTATCCAGAAACTTTTTTTTTTTTTTTAAGTCAAGCATCACAGAGTATTTCCATGAATTTTTCATTTAATTTGATTGAAAAATCAGGACAGTGGCATTATTTTTAAAGTAGACTGTGAAGGATCATCCAAAGGGAGAAATCCTTTTATTTTTGGAAACTTTTTATTGTGAATTAAGTGAAGATTTACAGAGCAGATCATCAGTTTTACATTGAACAAATCGTACAAGTTGTTTCATCTCAATGATTTCAATCCTTTCCATGTAAAAACAGTTATTCTGCTTCCTTGCTTTGGTTCTTTTTTCCATTCCACCCTCTTTCACAACCCTTCTGAACATTGTCCATAGGTAAAAATGTTATCTTTTTGATCTTGAATGGCTGACCATTCTATGGTGAGCATACTTTACTAATGTTGTTCAGTCTACTTCCTTCCCCCATACCTATCTACCTCTTGGTCAAAAATTGCAGTAAATCCTTTTAAATTTATATTAGCTGGGTGTTAATGAAAAGTGAACAAAGCTGGTGGAATCTTGAAAATCCAAAGTACTTTAGAGAAAAAGCAGATTTATTGCTTTTAGATCATAAAACTACCTAAAATTATAATTCCACTACTCATCTGTCACTTTGTCATACCGTGGTGGCTTATGTGTTGCTGTGATTTTGGAAGCTATGACACAGATGTTTTAAATATGAGCAGGGTCATCCAGAGTGGATAGGTTTCAGCTGAGCTTCCAGACTAAGACAGACTAGGAAGAAGGAGAGACATATTACTTCTGAATATTTGGTCACTGAAAACCTTATGGATAGCAGTGGAACACTGTCAGCACCAGAATATTAAATACTGAAAATGATGGGAGCACTAGAATATTGTCAGACACAGTACTGGAAGATAAGCCTCTCAGGTTGGGAGGTACTCAAAATACAACTGGGGAAGAGCTGCCTCCTGAAAGTAGAGTGACCCTGATGCTGTGAATGGAGTAAAGCTTTTGGTATCTTCATTTGCTAATGGGGCACACTAAAAATGAAGAGAAACAGCTGTAAACACTCATTAATAATCTAAACAAGGAACGTATGAAGTATGAATCTAGGAAAATTGGAAATTGTCAAAAATGAAATGGAACACATAGGCATTGATATTCTAGGTATTAGTGAGCTGAAATTGACTGGCATTGGCCATTTTGAATCTGACAATCACATGGTTTACTATTCCGAAATGACACACTGAAGAGGAATGGCATCACATTCATCATTAGAAAGAACATATCAAGATCTATCTTGAAGTACAACACTGTGATAAGATAATAACCATATGCCCACAAGGAAGACCAGCTTGTTATTATTAAAATTTATGGACCAACCACTAAAGCCAGTGATGATGAAATTGAAGAAATCTACCAATTTATTCAGTCTGGAAACAATCAAACATGCAATCAATATGTATACTGGCAATTGAAGTGCAAAGGTTGTAAACAAAGAGGAAGGATGGTTGGAATAGTTCCAAATATCAATAGTTGGAAAATAGTTCCTAGTGATAGAAACAATGCTGGAGATCACATGATAAAATTTTGCAAGACCGATGATTTCTTCATTGCAGATACCTTTTTAAAATAACACATGGGCCTCACCAGACAATATACACAGAAATCAATTTGACTATATTTGTGGAAAGAGGCTGTGGAAAAGCTCCATATCATCAGCCAAAACAAGGTCAAGAACAGACTGTGGAACAGATCATCAATTGCTCATGTGCAAGTTCAGGCTGAAGCTGAGGAAAATTAAAACAAGTCCACAGAGCAAAAGCATGACCTTGAACATATCACACTGGAATCTAGAGATCATCTCAAGAACAGATTTGATGCATTAGACACTAAAGACCAAAGACTAGAAGAGCTGTGGGATGACATCAAGAACATCGTACATGAAGAAAGCAAAAGGTCATTGAGAAGACAAGAGAGAAGGAAACACCAATATGGATGTCAGATAGACTCTGTAACTTGCTCTCCAGCATAGAGATGCTAAAGCAAATGGACAAAATGAGGAGGTACAAGAGATGAACAGAAAATTTCAAAGGTTAGCTTGAGAAGACAAAGACAAATATTAAAACAAAATGAGCAAAGATCTGGAATCAGAAAACCAAAAAGGAAGAACACGCTCAGCAGTTCTCAAGCTGGGGGAACTGAGGAAAAAATTCAAGCCTGGAATTGAAATATTGAAGGAATCTATGGGCAACATATTGAATGATGCAGAGCATGAAAAGGATGGAAGGACTACACAGACTCATTGTACCAAAAAGAAATGGTCGATGTTAAAGAGGTAGCATGTGATTAATAGCCAATGATACTGAAGGAAGAAGTCCAAGTTTTCATTGAAGGCAATGCCAAAGAACAAGGCACTGGGAATTGATGGAATACAAATTGAAATCTTTCAACAATCTGATGTGGCACTGGAGGCATTCACTCATCTATGCCAAGAAATTAGGAAGACAACTATCTGGCCAACTGACAGGAAGGCATCAGTATTTGCGTCCATCCCAGAGAAAGGTGACACAACAGAATGCAGAAATAATTTGGACACTATCATAAATATCACATGCAAGTAAAATCTTGTTACAGACAATACAAAATGACTGCAACCATACATTGACAGAGAACTTCTAGATGTTCAAGTCGGATTCAGAAGAGAACATGGAACAAGGGATGTCATTGTTAATGTCTGATGGATCTTGGCTGAAAGCAGAGAATACCAGAATGATGTTTACCTGTGCTTTATTGACTACACAAAGGCTTTTGATTGTGTGGATCATGACAAGCTTTGGACAACATTGTGTAGAATGAATATTCCAGAACACTTAATTGTGCTCATGAGGAACCTGTACATAGACCAAGAGGCAGTTGTTCAAACAACAAGGGGATACCGGATGGTTTAGAATTAGGAAAGATACGTGTCAGGGTTGTATTTTTTCACCATAAGTATTCAATCTATATGCTGAGCAAATAATCCAAGAAGCTGGGTTATATGAAGAAAAATGTGGCATTAGGATTGAAGGAAGACTCATAAACAACTTGTGATCTGCAGATGATACAACCTTGCTTGCAGAAAGCAAAGAGAACTTAAACTACTTACTGATGAAGATCAAAGACCACAGTCTTCAGTATGGGTTGCACCTAATGTAAAGAAAACAAAAATCCTCACCGCTGGACTAATAAACAACATCCATAGAAATGGAGAAAATATTGAAGTTGTCAAAGACTTTATTTTGCTTGTATCGACCATCAACACTCATGGAAGCAGCACTCAAGAAATTAAATGATGTATTGCAGTAGGCAAATCTGCTGCACACAACCTGTTTGAAGTGTTGAGCAAAGATGTCAGTTTGATGATTAAGATGCACATGATCCAAGACATGGTTCTTTCAATAACCTTATATACACGTGAAAGTTGGACAGTGAATAAGGAATATCATAAAAGAATTGATGCATTTGAGTTATGGCTTTTGGAGGAGAATATTGAAGTAACATGGACTGCTAAAGAACAAACTAATCTGTATTGGAAGAAGTGCAGACAAAATTCTCCTTAGAATCCAGGATGACCAGACTTGGTCTCTCATACTTTAGACATATTATCAGGAGAGACCAGTCCCTGGAGAAGGATATCATGTTTGTTAAAGTGGAGGCTTGGAAAATCCTTACCAATGAGATGGATTGGTACAGTGATGGAAGCAATGGTCTCAAGTTTAACAATGACTGTGATGTTGGCTACACAAAGTGTTTCTATATGTTGTGCATAGGGTCAGTTAGAGTTGGTGCCAACTCGATGGCACATAACAACAACAAAATGATATTTTAAAAGTGCTAGTAGAGGTTATTGGTAGTACCATGGCTCCATAGGATAAGCACTGGGCTATTAATAACAAAGTTGGTGGTTCTAGCCCACCAGTTACTCTGTGGGAAAAAGATGAGTCTTATTGCTCCCACAAGGATTTACAATGTCAGAAACCCTATACAAGGTTGCTATAAGTCAGAACTGACTTAATGGCACTTACAACAACAGCAACAGTATTGTTGTTGTTGTTAAGTGCTGTCAGTCAGTTCTAACTCATAATGGCCCAGTATAGGGTTTCTGAGGAGAAGCTAGTAAGTTAGAACTGCCACCCTTGCCATTCAGACTGACCTTACGGCAGAGTGCTTACCCAATAGTGCCACACCTGGACTCCAACAACAGTAGAGGTTATTAACTTTTTATTTTTAATAGTTTAATTCATTTTAATAGCAAACTTACAGGAACAGCACAGAAGACAGACAACATTAAAAACATGTACTTGCATGTAGGACAACTTAGTTAGAAAAGTATAGTGAATGGATGGAATCTACCTTATGATAAAAATGCTACAAAACCATTTAGCTGCTATCAATAAGAAATTTACTTGTTTTTTTTTTTTAAAAACCCAAACGCTGGCATTGTCCAGAAAATTTTAACAGGTCTATTTATAATTGTTATAAAGTTGAACTGCTGAAACTTGTTCACTGAAACATTTTGACTTGCATTAATGCTTTATGTCCCCGCATTTGTATTAAAAATTCACACAAATGAAAATGAAAAAAAATGCCAATACCTGATTTCTGTCCCCTATTTTTCCATTCACAATTATACACTTAGGTACATTTTGACCCCACGGGGGGAAATATCTAACATTCAGAATTATCAATAACAGGAAGAAGAGAATTTTTTTAAAATAATAAAATGTTTCCCATTATAGTGGATTCTTAAGCATGTTCTTTCTCTCTGTATGCAACGTGCTAGCTGGCTGTCTTTTGGCATAACTGTTAAACGTTTGGCATGGATAGCACACAAGTTGGTCTCTTCTAAAAGGCCAACCAGATAGGCCTCATTTGCCTCCTGTAAAGCACCAATAGCTGCACTCTGGAAGCACAGATCTATTTTGAAGTCCTGAGCTATTTTCTTGCACTAGACGCTGGAGGGGAAGTTTAGGAATCAGAAGTTCGGTGGACTTCTTATATCGTCTAATATCACAAAGCGCCACAGTACCAGGCCTGTAATGATGAGGTTTCTTCACCAATCACTCTTACAATAGGCTTTTTTTCTTTCTTTTCTTTTAAATGTTTTATTGTGAATTATGTGATAGTTTACATGGGAGAACATTAGTTTTACATTCATTCTATTGTATATCGTCTCATTGCCATGGTTATAATCCCCTCC
>NW_006408880.1:1612862-1613437 GCF_000296735.1 Chrysochloris asiatica
AAGCAATAGATTTCTTGCTTCTGCCACAAATTCCCCCAGCTGTGAGCCTTCCAACCCTCTAAGTATTCCTTTATATGTGGTTCAGAGTTCTGGGATCATCCCCCGAACCTGCTTGGTTGGGTATTCTGTGTTGTTGTTGGCGGAGCTCTCTGCTATACGTCCACCCGATCCGCCATCTTGTTTGCTCTTTAATCTTTCATCTATTGATTACTCACTTTCCCATTGTTTTTGTTGCTGTTCTTTTTGAAAGTTCAGAGGCTGAACAGGTACTAAAGCTACCTCTTAAACAAGTAAAACTATATGCTTCTGTTCATGACACCACTTTTGTCCCTTTACCTTTAAACATTTAAGTCTTAGTATTAGTTTCCTGTTATTACTGTACCAAATCACCACAATTTTCATGACTTAAAACAACATAAATTTATTCTCTTACAGTTCTGGAGGCCAGCAATCCAAACTGAATCTTGTCATTAAGTGCCATTGAGTTGGTACTAACTTATAGTGACCCTAAGGAGCTCTGGTAGCGTAGTGGTTACGGATCAGGCTGCGAACCTTAAGGTAAGCAGTTCGAAACT
>NW_006408880.1:1613537-1622004 GCF_000296735.1 Chrysochloris asiatica
TCTCCTTCTCTTTCCTGTGTTAAAAAAACAGAACAAAAAGCAAACAAGAAAAGTTCAACACCTTTTGGGCATTGTATCTGTCAGCTGTTTGGTTTTAAGTGGATACTGTCTCTTTAAGTTTCGAGGAGATCTATGCACATGCGTAATAGAACCCTCCGAGGGTGGGGCTGGAGTATCCACTAGCTCAGGCACCCCTATAGTTACCAGAATGGAGGTACGCAGACAGCAATGGACCAACGAAAAGATTCCAAAAAATAAAAAAAGAATGTCCACACCTTTATCTCTGCAGCTCTGTCTAGTGTCTGTGGCTGCTCTGATCCTTTCCCCACTTGGCCCCACACAAAATGGCGGCTCCTGGAGCAGCTGAGCATCCCGAACCAGGAAGCAATGGATTTCTTGCTTCTGCCACAAACTCCCCAGCTGTAAGTCTTCTAACCTTCTAAATATTTCTTTATATGTGGTTCACAGTACTGGGACCATTCCCTGAGCTTTCTTGGTCCTGTATTCTGTGTTGTTTTTGGTAGAGCTTGTCACTACACTTCCACCTGATCAGCCATCTTTTTCTGGAAGTCTTACAATAGGCTTTTGTAGCCAGTTGCTTCCTGGGTGCTTTCCCACTGGTTGATTTGCGGGAAGCCTGCTTTGTACCAGCCATGATATAGAGACTTCCTTATTTAACTCCCCTTCTCTGTCAGCTGGTTCTCTGGGAGCTAGAGGCTGCACTGGCATTAGAGAGTGATGGAGGCACGGCAGCAGCTGATAACACCAAGGTTACTAACTCTTGATGCTTTAAATATATTCCTGCCTATATCCTGGTGTGGGGTCCTGGTGTGGTGCTGTGGCTTAATACACTGGACTGCAAAGTCAGTTTGAACCCATTGGTTGCTCCTAGGAAACCCTATACAGGGTTGCTCTCAGTTGGAACTGACTCAATGGCACTTAACAACAACAACAACAACAACATATCCTACCTGTAGTAATTCAGAAAGGACAAGAAGGTTTGGGAAAACTACTTTTTTTTCCATTAAAACAATTATTAATTGCAATTTTCAAGCATACATTGAAGTATGAAAGAATTTCTGATGTTCAGGGGTTACAAATTTTGCCCAGATTTATCAATTTTTACTGTGTTGCTGGACTTCTGGTGTGGCACTGTAGGATAGGCACTGAACTGTTAGCTACAAAGTTGGCTGTTCAAATCCACCAAGTGTTCCTCAGAAACCCTATACAGGATCGCTATAAGTCAGAACCAACTCGAAGGCACTGAACAAACAAAAAAAAAGAAACTGTCTTGCTATGTACCTCCCACTGTCCCCACCCTCACTGGGTTATTTAAAAGCAAATCCCAGACATCAGTTGTTAAAACAAATGCATTGAGAAATGATAAAGGCGTCTTAAAAAAAAAAAAAAAAAATCACAGCTACAATGATAGCATTACACCTAATTAACTATATCTCTATCTCTCTATCATCTGTATCAGTAATTTGAAAACTATATTCACAGATCCAGTTCAGATTTGGGGAACTTTGTGTTGTTAATAAACTCCACAGGAGATTTCCTGCTTTTTCCTGGTGGTGAATTGTTGCTTTAAGGACTATTTTTATTGTGAGATTATGGAAATACAAGAGAAGTTTTTGGAAGTTTGAAGATGTTCACTCTTAATTTGCTCTTCAGATACTCATATTAAATGTTTGTTGATATGAATTGGTCAATTATTTATTAAATGCTTGCTGGAAAACGTAGTGTGCATGGTTTCTGACCTTCAAGAATGACAAATTGACACAAAGGAAGGAGATTGAACAGGTAGTGATATATCTTGAGACAGTTAGTAGACATGGGAGCACATTGGGTGGAGACCAGGAGTCAGAACATACATAGTTGTTAGATTCTTGAAGGCAGGTTCTGTTAGCTCAGCATCCTGGACATGCAGGTTCTGTTAGCAGGACTAAATGCCAAGCCAGAGCCAGGCAGCGAGTTAGGAATCCCACTGTGGAGATGAGGAATTCCAGTAGAGAGCCTTGCAGCCATGGCAAATGCTAGGCCGGAGCATGGCTCTAGCATCGTGCCTTACCAGGGCAGGGTCTCAGAGTAGGATTCAAGATTGGATCCCTGATTGAAGAGAGCATGCTGAGGCCAGAAAAGATTCCTTCCCTCTGGCCACTTCCCAGAGAGAGCTGCAGGTGCAGCTCCTGTTCCCAAGCCACTTTGGACCTACATTGAGTTGATTCTGCCCTTTAGAAAGAGTGGATTATGCTGATATAGGAGGCAGCCAAAGCAAAGGGCTGTTCTTCCTTAGACCCTCATTCTCATCATGCCAGGCTACCTGTCTCCAGAATAAAGGTGTCTACATGAGAAATGCACTCTGAAAAGAGAAGAGGAGAGTGTGAGCTCTGCTTCTGGCTACTGAACCATGGGATTGCCCTGAGAGTCTGGATCAGAAGCCAGAACCTCCAAATCCAGGACTTCATTGGACCCCAGTTCATTCCTCTATAAACATAAAATTGAAGTAATTACCAATCAAACGTGCCACTGAGATGAATAATGAAAAGCTAATAATTGTTTTCCTTCCCTTTTAAAGAAAAACACCACACTCAGACACCCATTTGCAGATATTTTCAGTTAAAATGTCACATAATATTTGTTATATCAGCAGGAGAATGGAAATTGAGTTGGCAGTGAAGCATTGCAGTGACAACTGTTACCTTGGAAACTGTAGTAAGCAATCATAATTACAATTAGCAAGACTCACACAAAGTATACATAAATATTCACACACCAGAAAAGAGTGTCACGTACACTAGACAGTAGAGTAAACTGTGGGGACGTCATTTCTTTCCCTTCGACATGTTCTTGTGAAGATTAAGGCTCTGTTAAGAGATAGTGCAGCTTCTTTGAATTTAGGTAACTATATTTCTTCATGTGCTGCTTTGGGGGCTGGTTACATAATGACAATTGACATATAGCAGATTACATGGAAACTTCAGCTGACCCTTAGTTGAAGTACAACCCATTCTGAATGGACGTTTCAGCAAAGCCTGATCTTAGAAGAAAATAAGGCAATTGTAAATAATAAATGGTGCCGTAGCACAATTACAAGGGTGCTCTAGGGAAAAGTGCTGCGACACAGAAGGAGCGGTTACAACGTGTGATTTAATCATTCACTGCTACTTGACTCCTGGTTTCTTCTTTATTGCCAGGGAAGTGTTCCCTTTGATTCAGACCTTACTGTCAAATTGAAAGCAGTCAGAGGAACAGTGAGTGATAGATTTGTTCTCACTTGGACACACCAGGAGTATCCTGTCCTCCCTGAATGCTTTCATAGACAAGGGAGACAAGGCAGTGAAGTCAGTAGTGTGTCATGTGTCTGTATTTCTGTGCACTTGTGGGAAGAAAGCTTTGAAGGTAAATATATCTTCATAGCAAAACTATTGTTATTTTCAGGGCCACAGGGCATGCCAGAAACTCCGTTCTCTTATACACAGTAGAGTTTTCTGTTCAGCTTGTCTGAACATGTTGGCTGCCTGGGGCTTTCCAGATAAACACATGTTGTGAGTGGTTGCCATGATGTGAGGGCCAATGAGGGGAAGAGATATTGACATACTTCCTTTGAGAGCAGAGGCCTTGACCTGTACTTGAAAGAAGGCTGTTAAAATGAATAAAAGAAAAGCAACCTCGGCAGAGACATTATAATAACGGGAAGAAGTCATATTTCAGGCAGCAGCATCTGTGGGAGACAGTGGAAGCAAGGAACAACTGCCTCACCTTGCTATATGACACCAAGTCTGTACATGCGGCTCCCAAAAAAGCCATGTTCTCTTAGGAACAAAGGTTAAGTTACATATCATTGTCCCTTCTGGCCCATGAGTAATTATCTCATGTTGGCAATCTGCATGATTCTGCTTGTCAGTAGGGGTAGTATCTGCAGCCATGGTGGTTTGTCTGCTACTCATCTGGCTGTCCCAGTCCTCACCACCCAGGTTGCCTGTCTCAGACAATGAAAAGCAACTGGCATTGAGTGGGGGCCAGTCAATCCCAATCATTTTATGGTCCAGAAAGTGAAGATTGTTAAGTTCCTCACATTACAATTCTGTCCAAGATAGGGAGAGAAACTTGTTTCAGTTAGAATGAGAATTTCATCCATTACTTTCTGCTGCAACTGGAGTTGTGATTGCTTATTGGAAGCCCGATACTATGCTAGGAACAAGGGCTTCCTCCTTTAAAGCAATTTATGATTTGGTTGGGAAGAAGGGAATAGGATACCCAAACAATTAGTGAAGCATATGGTACTGATTGTTATCAAACATGAAAATGTTAAGTTCCATGGAATTCAGCAAAATGGGAACTAGTAAGTACTGAGAAAAGAATGGAAAAGATTTTGAGAAGACAGCTCCTGGGAAAGTTCCTATGCATTGGTAGAACTTTTAGAAAGACAATATTTGTGCAGTATATGGAGAAATAGTGGAGAAGGAACAGGGCTGGAAAGTGCTGGAGGAACTCAACTTGAGGAAAGAACCAAGAGGACTAGGGCAAATGTTGAGAGAGCAGTCCTCCTGTAAGTCTCTGTCTCTCCTCTGGGCTGACTCATTCAAATCTTTGGGCCAGGAACATCTTCTTACAGGGAAATAGTACAATTTGTACTAAGCATTCTGTGTGTTTGATGATATCTTCTTGATATGGGTCTGATGAGTAGTTCTTTGTTCTGTTTATTACATGTGTGTCACATAGCTGGCTTCACTGCTATATTTACTTCTGATGGGAAGGAAACAGAGCCCTTCATTGCAGCCTGAAAGAGTTAGTACAGCTTTGCATCTGTCAGTTTTTAGCCATGAGGGACCAATACCCATTATCGATGTTGATCTTATTCTGCTTTTCTTCTTTGCACGAGGGTGAGTCAACAATTATCTTCACTCTGGCTGTAGAATTAATTTGAATCAACGTTTAGAAAAGACAAATGCATCATTTTTTGACATAATTGCCTTGCTTTACAATACACTTTGTCTATCTGTCAACAAGCTTTCGTATTTCCTTATTTAAAAATGTTTTAGGCTGAGCTGCAAGTGACAAATGCACCTTTGTCTTCACTTCTTCATCAGAGGTGAATCTTCATCCTTGAAGGACTGCTTTCAGGGGACCAAATAGGTGAAAATCTGATGGAACAAGATCAGAACTATAGGGAGGATGCTTTAACACCTCAAAACTAAGTTTTTGCAGAGTGTCATCAGTGTGGGCAGAGGTGTGTGCATGTGCACTGTCATGCAAGATTTCAATGCTCTTGGATAGCAGTTGTCTGCATTTAATCTGAAGTTTAGGCTTCAGCTCTTCAGTGATCATCTCACTATAGTGAGCACTGTTGATTGTTGAATCTTTTTTCCTGATAGTGTTTCAATACTAGCCCTTGAGAATCCCAGAAAACTGTAAGCATCAATTTTCCAGCTGATGGTTGACTGAAAAACTGCCCATTCTCACAACTGTTATGCTTGAGTTCATTGTTGCTGTCACTGTGCCAATCCATTTTGTTAGGGTTCTTCTTTTTTTTTTGCTGACCCTTCACTTTACCAAACATGATGTTCATCTACAGGTATTGGTCCCTCCTGATAACATGTCCAAATATGAAACATGAAGTCTCACCATTCTGGCTTCTAAAGAGCACTCTGACTGTATTTCTTCTAACACAGATTTGTTTGTTCTTCTGGCAGTCCATGGTACATTCAGTATTCTTCTCCAATACCAAAACTCCAATACATCAATTCTTCTGTGGTTTTTCTTATTCATTGCTCAACTTTCACATGCATATGAGGCTACTGAAAATATCATGGTTTGGGTCAGGCACAACTTATTCCTCAAAGTGACACCTTTGCTCTCTGAACACTTTAAAGAGATTTTTTTTTTTGCAGCTGATTTGCCTAATGCAATATGTCATTTGATTTCTTTATTGATGCTTGCATGAATATTGATTGTGGATCCAAGAAATATTAAGTCTTTGACAACTTCAATCTTTTCTCCATTTATTATGATGTTATTTATGATCCAATTGTGTCGATTTTTATTTTCTTTACATTAAGGTGCAATCCGTACTGATGGATGTGGCCTTTGGTTTTCATCAGTAAATATTTTAAGTCCTCTTTACTTTCAACAAGCATAGTTGTATCATCTGCATATCACAGGTTGTTAATGAATCTTCCTCCAATTCTGTGCCAGGATCTTCTTAATATAATCCAGTTTCTCACATTATTTGCTCTGTATTCAGACTGAATATGAAAAAATTCAAACCTCGACACATAGCATTGAAGGAGTTTATGGACAAATTGGTGCCCTGGTGTGTTGATGTAGAATAAGTACTAGACTGCTAGCTGCAACATTGGGGCTCAAACCCACTAGCTGCTTCTTGGAAACCCTACATGGGTTGCTATGAGTTAGAACTAACTCAATGACACTTAACAACAACAACAGCAGCAACAATGGGCAAAATATTGAATGATGCAGAAGCATTAAAAGAAGATGAAAGGCATGCACTGAGTCACTGTATCAAAAAGAAATTGTTGATGCTCAACCATTTCAAGAAGTAGCATATGATCCATCAAGCATTGATGATATTGAAGGAAGAAGCCCAAGATACACTGAAGACATTGGTGAAAAACAAGTTTCCAGAAATTGATGGAATGCAAATTGAAATCCCTCAACAAACTGATGAAGCACTGAAGACTCTCACTCATCTATGCCCAGAAATTTGGAAGATAGCGACCTGACAAACTGATTGGGAGAGAAACATATCTGGGTCCATTCCAAAGAGCGATGGCCTAATGGAATGTGGAAAGCATTGCACAATATCATTAATAGCACCTACAAGTAAAATATTTCTGAAGATAATTGAAAAGCGGCTGCAACAGTAACATTGACAGAGAACTGCCAGAAAGTCAAGCCAGATTCAGAAGAGGATGTGGAACTATGGATATCACTGCTGATATGAGATAAATCTCAGCTGAAACAGAGAATACCATAAATATGTTTACTTGTGCTTTATTTGCACAGGGTTTACAACAGTGTGGATTATGATAAGCTATGGATAACATAGTGAAGAATGGGTGTTCTAGAGCATTTAATTGTGCTCATGAGTATCCTGAACATAGACCAATAGGCAATCATTCAAGCAGAACAACAGGATACTGAATGGTTGCAACCAAGAAAGGTGTGCACTAGAGTTGAATTCTTTCACCATATTTACTTATATTACCCACCTTTTTACCTCCACATTTGTTCTTTACACTGTTACTTTTACATTTTTCTTTCTTGTTTTATTCCCTTTATTTCTTATTTTATTTCTTTCCTTCATTGCCAATTACTATCTCATCTCAATAATGTCTTTACTTTTCCATTTTCAAGATTCTTAATGTTTACATGTGTCCCAAAACCATAATTAATTCTTATGAGCCTTTACTGTAGACTGAAAACCAAAATCCAGGAAAATAGCATTTAGATTATTATAACTATGTGAATTTTGTTCACTAAAAGCCAGATTGTATGTTGGGATTGCATTTTCCTCTTTATGACAACAATGATATGTCCTCTGGGCTACTTAAGATACAATGACTATAACTTTAAGGTCAAAATGTTCCTCTTTTCATACATTCCAAAAATTGCTTAAAGTCACAAGATGCTTCATAGCTGAACCATGAACTTCTCAAACGTCTTTGATCATTGTTTTTGTTGGTCTTTTTCCCAGGAGTTTTTAATGGACTCCTATTGCTCACTCATATTTAAACCAAAGGACTAAGTGCTGATATGGATTTTTTCTGCATTAAGGAGAAAAGTCTCCTGCTTGATCACTGTGTACAAACTGGGGGGTGCATTATCAAAAGCCTTAACTTTGCGGTGAGCAGGCTGGGATCCCCTACTCAGGACAGAATGAAGGGGATATGTCTCGAGGCTAAAAACATCTATCCCAGAGTCTTAGCTTCTTCCAGATAGTTTGCCCAGTTTTTTATAGAGAACCCCCTACACCTCTGGATTGTTGTTGAAGATAATGCTAAGCTACCTCTAGCAAGGTTGGAAGTAGGGGCGGGGAGGAGAGGTGGTGCTTTCTAGCACAACTGTTTTGGGTACAGAAATCTAAAAACTCCTCTTCATAGCCCAACATTTCACCATTTCCCTGTTCCTTAAATGCCTGTTCTTTTTGGAGACTTGCTGGGGCTGCTCTGGGCAGAGAAGATTCCATTTCTTCTGCAATTGCTCAGTTGAGTATTTTGGATCATGGTTTCACTAATCTGTAGGCTCCTATACACTTTCCATCTTCCAGAAATTTGTTGTAATCTTTCATCTATTTTTTTTTTAATTTAAGGTTTTTATTGTGGATTGGGTGAAAGTTTACAGGACACATCATCAGTTTCACATTCAACAATTCATATAACTTGTTTCATTACATTGATTATAATCCTCTCCATATACCATCAGTTAAAAGTATTTCTCTTTA
>NW_006408880.1:1625644-1645139 GCF_000296735.1 Chrysochloris asiatica
GTTTTCTACTCCCGTAAAGATTTACACCCTCGGAAACCCTGTACAGGGTCGCTATGGGTCGGAACCGACTCGACGGCACTTAACAACAACAACAATGCACAACAAAATGAAACACTGCCCAGTCCTATGCCGACTTCATAATTATTGTTATGTTTGAGCCCATTGCTGCTGCCACTGTTCCAATCTATGTCTTTGGGGGGTCTTCCTCTTTCTTGCTGACCCTTCACTTTATCAAATATGAAACTTATAAGGCTACAATCAAGATAATCAGCAGTGCTGGTTCCTTCTGGAGGCTACAGAGGAGAATCTGCTCCTTGCCTCTTCCTGCTTCTGGTAGCTTCTAACATTCCTTTGTTTGTGGCTGAATCACTCTAACTTTTTGCTTTCATTGTCACATCTACTTCTTCTGCTGGAATAAAATCTCCCTCTGTCTTCCTGTTAAAAGAGCATTGTAATTATATCAAGGGCCTACCTAGATAATCCAGGATAATCTCCTCATCTCATTATCTTTAACTTAATCACATTTGCAAAATCTCTTTTGCTTTATAAGGTAACAGTTAGGTTCCAGGAATTTGGACATGGGCATTATTGAAGATTCCTTTTTAATCTACTATAACTTCTTTGATTTCTTCCTTTATGCTATCACACACATCCAATCAATCACAAAGTTCTGTGATTGATTAGTCTTTTAATCCTGACTACTTATTAGAATTATTTGGAGAGTTTTGGAAAATATCTGTGCCTGGGTTCCATTTTCAGGTCAAAAGATACAGAATATCTGGGGAGTTAGATCTGGTAGATATAATAAATTCATATATGTTCTACCACTTATCTGTTTCAGCTGAACTTCCAGACTAAGACAGACTAGGAAGTAGGAGAGACAGACTATTTCTCAATATTTAGTCACTGAATACGTTATGAATAGCAGTGGAACATTGTCAGCACCAGCATACTGAATATTGAAACATGAAGAAGAGCACCAGAATACTGTCAGATATAGTGCTGGAAGATGAGCCCCTCAGGTTGGAAGGCATTCAAAATACAACTGGGGAAGATCTGCCTCCTCAAAGCAGAGTTGACCATGATGATGTAAATGCAGTTAAGCCTTCAGGTCCTTCATTTGCTGATGAGGCACAACTCAAAATGCTGAGAAACAGCTATAAACATCTATTAATAATCAGAACATGCAATATACAAAGGATGAATCTAGGAAAATTGGAAATTATAAAAAATGAAATGGAACACATAAACATCGATATCCTAGGCATTAGTGAGCTGAAATGGACTAGCATTGGCCATTTTGAATCTGACATTCACATGGTTTACTATGTTGGAAATGTCAAATTGAAGAGGAATGGCATCATATTCTTCATCACAAAGAACATACCAAGATCTGTCTTAAAGTACAATGCTTTCTGTGATAGGATAACATCCATACACCTATAAGGAGCTCTGGTAGCATAGTGGTTATGAATAGGGCTGTGAGCTGCAAGGTCAGCAGTTTAAAACTACCAGCTGTTCCACGGGAGAAAGATAAGGCTTTCTGCTCCCGTAAAGATTTATAGCTTCTGAAACCCTATGCAGGGTTGCTATGAGTCGGAACAACAACAACAACAACATAAGGAAGGCCAGTTAATACCATTATTTACAAGGAAGACCAGTTAATACCACTATTATTCAAATTTACACATCAACCACTAAAGCCAGTGATGATGAAACTGAAGAATTCTACCAACTTCTTCAGTCTGAAATTGATCAAACATGTAATCAAGATGTATTGATAATTACTGGTTTTTGGAATGCAAAGGTTGGAAACCAAGAAGGATCAGTAGTTAGAAAATATGGCCTTGGTGATAGAAATGATACTGTAGAACACATGATAGAATTTTGCAAGACCAGTGACTTCTTCATTGCAAATACCTTTTTTAAACAACATAAAAGATGACTATAAACAAGGAACTCACCAGATGAAATACACAGAAATCAAATTAACTACATCTGTGGAAAGAGACTGAGGAAAAGCTCCATATCATCAGTCAAAACAAGGCCAGAGGCAGACTGTGGAACAGACAATCAATTGCTCATAGGCAAGTTCAGGCTGAAGCGGAAGAAAATTAAAATAAGTCCAAAAATATCAAAACATAGCCTTGAACACATCCTGAGTTTAGATATCATCTCAAGAACAGATTTGATGCATTAAACACTAAAGACTGAAGACCAGAAGAGTTGTGGGATGACAGGAAGAAAGCAAAAAGTTATTAAGAAGACAAGAAAGAAGGAAAAGACCAGAATGGATGTCAGAAAAGACTCTGAAACTTGTTCTCCAGTGTAGAGATAAGTCTGACCTAAGCCATGTTATTTAAATTGCCTCAGTTGCATGGAAAAGCTGGACAATGAATAAAGAAGACGAAAGAAGAATTGATGCATTTGAATTCTGTATTGGGAAGAATATTGAATATACCATGGACTTTCAGAAGCATGAACACATCTGTCTTAAAACAAGTGCAGTCAGAAGTCTCCTTAGAAGAGAGAATGGAGAGACTTCATTACTTGTGATTAGGAGGAACTGGTCCTTAAAGAAGGATATCATGTTTAGTAAAGTCAGCAAAAAAGAGGAAGCCCCTCAATGAGATAGACTGTCACAGTGGCTGCAACAATGGGCTCAAACGTAGCAACAAATGTGAGGATGGCACAGGACTGGACAGCGCTTTGTTTGGTTGTACATAGGGTCATTATGCGTCAGAACTGACTTGACAGCATCCAAGAAAAACATCAACATATGCATGTATGTTTAATTTTTTATTTTGACATAATTTAAAACTTACAGGAAGTTACATGAAAAAAGCACAATAACTTCCACATATTTTTGATTTACCATATGTTTATATTTTGTGCATTTTTCTCTATTATTCTTTCTTGTACCTTTTTCTGAATTCTTTGAGAGTAAATTTCACTCACTATACTTCTTTCCTCCTAAATCCTTCAGTATGTGCTTCCTAAGAATAAGAACATTATGTTTCATTCCCACAGTATCTTTACCATGTATTTAATATGGAAACAACACAATTTTCTTTCTCACCAACAATATATGAAATTATATTAAGAATGCAACCCCTGGTTTTTGGTTTTGTTTCCATTTGCCTAGAACACTTTTGGCCATATCTTTATTCATAGCCTTTCTGAATCACTTTGTATTAAGTGCTTTTCTCCTATAGCACATATAGTTGGGTCTTGCTTTGTGAGCAAAATAGAAAATCTTCTAACAAATGAGTTAAGTTTATGCATATTTATTGACATGACTGATGTGTTTGGTCTCAGTTCTGCTACATTTATTTTATGCTTGTTACGTTACATTTGCTGTGTTTCTCTAAAAAAATTATTTTCTCTGCTTTTAAA
Source organism: Chrysochloris asiatica (assembly GCF_000296735.1). Classification (NCBI taxonomy): domain Eukaryota; kingdom Metazoa; phylum Chordata; class Mammalia; order Afrosoricida; family Chrysochloridae; genus Chrysochloris; species Chrysochloris asiatica. The sequence goes on from NW_006408880.1 coordinate 1,629,041, forward strand.
TTACTTTGGCATTTAGGATGTATATATTTTTGTTTCAGAGGTTATTTCTATACTTATATATAGAAAGTGTCCTTTGTTGCCCTGATAATTAATTTAAATTTTTCTATCTGGTCTCCTTTAAAAGTGTGAGCTCAAAGTGGTTTCCTTTGAATTCCATCTATTGACAATACAATAGCCTATAAGCTTATGCATTAGAAGTTTTTAGAAAACTCCAGGTGATTTTATTATGAGTTAGAGCTGAGAACTACTGGGAGATGGCCCATCCGCCCCTGCCCCTTCCCTTCCAGTCTTACATCCATTCTATTCCAGCTTTCATCACTCCTCACACTTTGGATAAACCCTTTACCTAGCAGCTCTCAGACCCTGTCTATTTATCCTTATTAATATTGTTGTTATTAGTTGCTATCAAGTTGGCCTCCAACTTAGGGTGACCTTAATATAACAGAATGAAATGCGGGCATTTCTCTGCCCTATTTATGATTATTAGTATTTTTGAATTCATTGTTGTGGCTATTGTGTCAGCCCATCTCAATGAGGGTTTCCCACATTGACCTCTCATTGATGGGACTAGGAAAGTATTGTCATTTAACTCTATGTCTGCAAATTTTAATTGTTCATATTCTGTTCTTAGATGTAGACCACATTAATGTTTTCTGTTTCACTAAGTTTCCAGGCAAAAGAATGTCAGCCATCCCCAAAGTGTTGACCAGGTGGATGAAATGCCAACAGGGTCAGCACCTCTGCATTTAAAAGCTGACCCTGCTGCCTGCTTGATGTGTGGTCTTGAGCGAGTCACTTAACCTTTCTTGTTTCTCATCTCCAACTCCTATTACTGGGCATTTACATAGGATTTGTTGCCATAGTAACAGAAAATAATACTGACCTATCTCTCAAGAGTGAGTGTCATGGGGATTAACTAATTTACAGCTGTGAAGAGCTTTCAACATATGAACTACTAAACAACAGTGAGATCATAAAGAGAATTTAAAACACCATCAGCTTGTGCCATGTGCCCATTTGATGCCCATCATTATATGTTTAACTATTAGTATTACTACTCATAATAAACTTTTATGAGGTACTTTAGGTGGTTGAAGTGTTTTTATGAGAGTTAATTAGTTGTTCCAACCAGCTCTATGAGGTAGGTCAGTATTTTTATCATTCCTGGTTTGGAAATTACATTTATTAGGTGCATGCATCATTTTAAAAAAAAATCTTAAACTTCTTGATATTTGGAAGCAATTTGTGATTGGAAACAATTTTCATACAGCTGTCATACCTGACACCAAATTCCAAGGGAGACTGGCTTATGCTTTTGATTTCCAATGCATAACATTGGCAAGTCTATTTATTTTTCATCGTTTTAATATTTGCACACCGTTTATGTGCCAGTTCTTGTGCTAGGTTGCTGTGGGTATCAGTCCAGGTGCAATTAGGAAAATTGAAACCACTGTAGATATGTCAAACAGAAGGCATTTAATGTAAGAAATTGGTTACAAGTGTTTTGTTTGGACTCTAAGAGCAAATGGGAGGATTAGGTGCTGGGGGAGCAATTAAGAAGAAGTGATATCCAGAAACTAGTAACTTCAGGAATGAGTCCTGCTCTCAGGGTTTGGGGAACAAAAAGGAGGAAGTTGTTCAGTTATCAGAGGCCAGGCGTAACATTCGCTGCTGAGCTAGAACCATAGAGACTCCAAGGAAGGAGCTAGATTTATAGAAGGGAAATAAAGCAAGAAAGAACAGATTATCCCCTGCTTATTGGCAGAAATGACTGTGAAGTCAGAGGCAAGTAGACCCAGGAAACATGGGTTGCAGGTTCTCACCTCCACTTCACACAGCGAGTGATAAAAGTTGAATACAAGACTGAGAGACAGCAGGCAAGGAATGGAATCCTCCTGTAAGTTTACTTAATTCTTCCTGGTGTCTCAGAATTACAGAAACTTGCTCCACCGCCCACTCCACTTGCTCCACATACACTAGCAAGTGATGAACATGCTAATCAAACTCAGGCTTGCCAACTCCAAGTACAAAGTGTGTTCCAGAGAACCACGCATGACCTCTGTCAGTCTAGTGTCTTCACCTTTGCAATGGGGTATGGAATGGCAGTTGGTAAGAATATCTATACTTACCTGTTTGTGGCACTGTGTGAGAATGCACTGGACTACAAGGTCAGTTTGAACTGTAAGGTTGGCGCTTCAAATTCACCAGCTGCTCCTTGGAAACCTTATACAGGACTGTTATGAGTCAGAACTGACTTGAAGGCACTTAACAACAACAACAGTTTACCTGTTTACCTACCTTCATAGTCCTGACCTGGCACTGTAGGATAACCACTGGATCACAAGGTCAGCTTGAACTGCAAGGTTGGTGGTTCAAACACAATAACTACTCATCAGAAATCCTATACAGGGTTCTATGATGGCACTCAACAACAACACCCACTTCAAGGGATGAAATGAGAATCAATTTCAAGCATATGTACAAAAGCACAACATGCGATATGCAGATAATACAACCTTGCTTGCTAAAAGTGAAGATCAAAGAGCACAGCCTTCGGTATGGATTACATCTCAATGTCAAGAAAACAAAAATCCTCACCACTGGACCAATAAACAACATTCTTATCAACGGAGAAAAGATTGAAGTTGTCAAGGACTTCATTCTTCTTGGATCAACTATCAACATTCATGGACACAGCATTCAAGTAATCAAACGACGTATTGCATTAGGTAAATCTGCTTGACAAGACGTTTTTAAAGTGTTGAAGAGCAAAGTTGTCAGCTTGAGGACTAAGGTGTGTCTGACCCAAGCCATGGTATTTTCAATAACCTCATATGCATGTGACAGCTGGACAGTGAATAAGGAAGATCGTAGAAGAATTGATGCCTTTGAGTTATGGAGTTGGAGGAGAATACTAAAAGTGCCATGGGCTGCCAAAAGAACCAGTAGATCCGTTTTGGAAGAAGTGCATCCAGAGTGCTCCTTGGAGGCCAAGATGGCCAAACTTCATCTCTCATACTTTGGGCATATTGTTGGGAGGGAGCAGTCACTGGAGAAGGATATCATGTAAGGTGGAGGGTCAGAGAAAAAGAGGAAGACCTCCAACAAGATGGATTAGCCAAGTGGCAGCATTGATGGACTCAAATGTGACAACAATAGTGAGGTTGGCCCAGGATCGGGCAGTGTTTAATTCTGCTGTGCATAAGGTCGCTATGGGTCGGTACCAACTCAATGGCACCTAACAACAACAACAAGAAAAACACTTGGTCATTGGTAATGCAATCTACAATAGTAAGTTAGTATTGCTATTTGTAAAGGTAAATCCAAAGACTTAACTGGGAATTTCTCTTTATTTAGAATATAGCTGTAAGGCTTTATATTGAGACTGGTTGAACATTGAGTGTGTGAGGGAACCACCTTTCAGTCTGTAGTTGTTGTTCTTGTTGGGATTCACATGGGGTTTTATAGAACAGCTTTTATTTTTATTTTTATAGAAGAGTTTAATTTGCAGGTTCTGATTTACCCTCACAGGCTTTAAAAAAATGTTGCCAGATGCCAGTCATATAATCCTAGTGGTTAAATCACTTGATTGGAAACCAAAGAGTCAGCAGTTCGAACACACCGGCCTCTCTGAGGGAGAAAGCTGTGGTAATCTGCTTGCATTAAGATTTACAGCCTTAGAAATCCTATGGGGGCAGTTCTACTTTGTCCTATAGGGTTGCATTGGGTTGGAATCAACTCAAGGACAGTGAGTTGGGTTACATTACTATTAATAATCACTTTTTATAGAAAAGAAAACTGAGATGTAACACATGCTCATTAATATTGGTTAGAAACAAATAATGAATGTCCAGTCTCCTGACTTCCATCCTATGAGTAGAAATTAGAATGCATCAGGGATAATACTACTTGTGGGATAAGCTGAGACCAGTCACTTCCCTCTCTGAAGCTGTTTCTTCATTAAGAAAATAGAGGCACTTGCCCCACCTACTTAGCATATGAGTGTGAGAGCCAATTGTGATAATGTGTGTTTGGTGATGGTGTCCAGTGCATCAGGTTGGTTCTGACTCAAAGCGACTCTATAGGGTTTCTGAGACTGTAGATCTTTACAGGAGATCTTTCTCCCGCGGAATGGCTAATGGGCTTGGATCCCTGACCTTGTGGTTTGCAATCCAGTGCTTATCCTACATAGCCACCGCACTATGTATACTTAGTATTTAAAGTGCTGTATCAATGTTAAAGTCTAATGCTGAGTTGCTGTGATGTCTTTGGACTATAAAAATGTAGCCTCTACAAATGTCGAGAAATCCTTATGAGAAAACAAGACTCTGTACCATCCTATCATTGGTCATTCTCCAGTGTCATGAATTGTACTTAATGTGTATGCCCACCATTCCCCATCAGAGACAATGAAATCATTGCCATGACCTGTTGTTTTCCCAGGTAACCACCTTGTCATTTGTTTTGCTCCAAGAAAGGCTATATCAGAATCATTCACACCAACCCCTTCTTTTCATCAATCTCCTTTTGGCTGCAGAACCCATGGAGGGAGGCAATATCCAAATTGCTTTCAATCTAATAACTCATCTCAGACAACAACAAAAAATATGAGAGCAAATGTAAACCAAAAGATACTGGATCTTGAGTGACTCATGCATTAGCAGGTGGGCAGTTATTTGCAGGGATCCTTGAGTCCCTGGGTCTTCTTTCAGAAGAAAGGCCTGTGGTGCACTGTTCTACTCTGACACACATGGGGTCAGCTTGGGTCTGAATTGATTTGATGACAACTGATCTATACCACTTTGCTTTGTTTGTTTAAAATGATTTGACTGTGGTTGTCATCTCTGGGAGTTTCTCTCCTTTCTTGGCAGTGATCCAACTATTGTAAACAATATTTGTTTTCTGCTCTGTAGGTCAGAACCCTGATTCTCCCTTTGATTGAGCTGTGCTGGTAGGAACTTAGGCTCTGTTACCCCTCATGTCTCATGTAGTCTCAGTGACAGAGATCAATCAGAGTCAGAGGCACATTTTCAGTAAGGTCAAGGACTGAGTAGCCCTCCTTTTGGATATAGCCCAGAGTCCATTCTCTTGCTCAAACAGACATCCAACCCAGCAGCTGATTTTGATACATTTTCTTCTGTTTAGTGGTCCTAATGTGAACAAGAAGCGGGTCCTGTGACTTCTGGGTCTCTGGGTATCTCCTTTATGCCAGTGGTCATTACAAAGGAATGCTTTATTATGCGACCAGGATCTAGCACATGTTTGTATTGACTGGAGCCAGATGATGAACAATAATGGCTCCATTAAATTCTGCCCTCAATAATTCATGGAATGAGAAGCAGCTACTGGGGAAACCAGTTTCACTTCAACTTCTCAATGCCACAGATATTTCAAAAACAATTTGCGGGCAAATAATATAAGTCTCCAAAATTAGTGTGCTTACCAAAAGGCAATTATACCCAAAGGAAGCATTTCTGTTTGAATTTAATTGATTTAAAATTAGTGTTCCCTTCCTTCTAATGGCTCCATTCTTGTTTACTGGGAAAACATTTGCAGCAAAACACATACTGTATGTGTACCTGGGCATTGATATTCTCACTGGCAAATACTCCCTACCACAGTGCCTTCGTACATATTTGCCTCAGAGACTTGAAGCACTCTGAAGGAACCATTTGAATCTCCCAAGAAAATGCTATCTTTACTTGACAATACCAATGCTGATTTTAAAAATCACCTCTTAGAACAGTCCCAAGGATGTTTCTTGGTCTCTCAAGCTGCTGAACTGTTGAAAGCACCAGAAAATATTCTGTTAGGAAAGTTGTGGTGATGGTTATGTACCATGGAGTCGGAACTGACTCATAGTGAACCCTGTACAGGGTTTCTGAGGCTGTAAATCTTACAGGGACAGAAAGCCTTATCTTTCTCCTGAGGAACAGCTGGTAGTTTCAAACTGCTGACCTTACGGTTCACAGCCCTATTCATAACCACTATGCTACCAGAGTTCCTTAGGAAAGCAGTAACTGCTAAGAGTAGTGTTGGTTCCTTTTATTTTGTGGGGGGAAGATAGGAAATAAGGAAAGGGAGGATGGATTGGTTGCTTAATGAGGAATAGAAACAGATTTTGTTGTGATTATAATCCCTTTGTTGTTTCTTCACCTAAGAACAGAAAAAGATTCTTCAGAGAATTTATAGCATGCAGAGTGCTCTAAGGAATGGGTGATGGATGCACCTGATCATTTAAAATAAAGGTTGTAATTTAGTTTATGGAGCCCTAGTATGGTGCTGTAGGATAAGCACTTGACTGCTAGCTACAAAGTTGACAGTTCAAACCCACCAGTGGCTCCTCGAAAACCCTATCCATGGTCATTATGAGTCAGAACTGACTCACTGGCACTTAACAACAAACCAATCTACCTTATAGTCCTAGTCCTCTAACAGTTTAAACAAACACACATAGAGGGTCAGTGAAGGAGAGAAAGATCCCCAGCAAAATGGACTGACACAGTAGCTACAAGTACGGGCTATTAACAATTATGAGGATGGTATAGAACCAAGCAGTGTTTTGTTCTGTTATGCAGAGGATCTCTATAAGTTGAAGGCGACTTGACTGCACATAACAACATATATGTATGTATGTGTGTGTGTACATACATGAGGCATCTTTAAAATGTTCATGGAAAAATGGAATTAAAAGACAAAGACAATGGAATTTTTCCACAAACTTTTTGAAGCCCTCTCATGTATGTATGTATGTATATATGTGTGTATATTCTAAAGAAAGGTGACCTAATGGAATGTGGAAGTCACTATACAGTATCATTAAAATCACATGCAAGTAAAATTTTTGGTGAAGATAATAAAGAAATGGTTACAGCAGTACATCAATAGGGAGCTGAAGAAATTAAAGCCTGGTTCAGAAGAGGACCTGGAGTGAAGGATATCATTGCTGATGTTAGATAGATCTTGGATGAAAGCAGAGACTATCAGAAAGATGTTTACTTGTACTTTTTTGATAAAAGCTTTCAACTGTGTGGATCATAACCCACATTGGGTAACAGTGCAAAGAATGGGTATTCTAGGACAATTAATTGTACTCATGAGGAACATGTACATAAATATAAAGGCAGTTGTTTGAACAGAGCAAAGGGTTACTGAATGGTTTAAACTCAGGAAAGGTGTCTGCCAGAATTGTGTCCTTTCCCCATACTTATTCATTCTATATGGTGAACAAATAGTTAAAGGAACTATATTATATGAAGAATATGGCTTCGAATTGAAGGAAGGCTCATCAACAACCTATGATATGCAACAACCTTGCTTGCTGGAAGTAATGAGGGCTTGAAATACTTACTGATGAAAATCAAAGACCATAATCTTCAATATGGGTTTCACTTCAATGTAAAGAAAACAAAAATCTTCACAGCTGGACCAATAAATAACATCATGACAAACAGAACAAAGATGGAAGCTATAAAATACTTCATTTTGTTTAGACCCATGATCAATGCTCATGGAAGTAGCAGTCAAGAAATAAAATAATGTATTGCTGTAGGAAGATCTGCTACATAAGCTGTCTTTAAAATGTAAAAGAGCACAGTTGTCAGATTGAAGACTAAGGTGCACCTGACCCACGCCATGGTATTTCAATTGCCTCATGTGCATGTGGAATTTGTACAATGAATAAAGAGGACTGTGGAAATGTCGATGCATTAAAATTATGGTGGTGGAGAAGAATATTGAAAGTAGCATGGGCTGCCAGAAGAACAAAGAAATCTGTCCTGGAAAAAGTATAGCCAGAATGCTCCTTAGAAGCAAGGATGGCTAAACTTTGTCTCGTGTTCTTTGGACATCATGCTTGAAAAAGCAGAGGGTCAGAGGAAAAATGGAAGACTCTCAAGGAACTGGATTGACATAGTGGCTGCAACAATGGGCTCAAACATAACAATTGTGAGGTTGGAGCAGCACTGTTCAGTGTTTTACCCTGTTGTGAGAAACAGAGTTGGGCTAACTCAACAGCATCTAGCAGTAACAACGTGTTTTCCTTTTACAAATGTGATGTGTGTTCATTGTAGAAAATAAGAGCAACAGAAAGAAGAAAAAATAAATATTAGTCTTAATCTTACCACTGAGAATTTTTTTTTTAACTGTTTTTTTCTAAGTTTGGCTATAACCTTTAATGTAGTATTTTAGGAAAACTGAGATCACATAGATTATATTATATGTGATCTTTTTATTTATTGATTATTCCATACTATTTTTCTATATTATTAATTATTGATAACTTCATAAAATTCTATCATGTTTTATATCAGTTCTCTCTTGATGAGCATTTAATGTGTGGCAAATATTCTGAAAACTATAGTTTGGTGTTTGCTTAGGATAAATGATAAATGGAACATCTGAATCAAGATATATGTAAACTTTTAAACTTTTCATATGTATTGTCAAATGTCTAGTCATAAAGATTGTTCTCACCTTTATTTTCACCGGAAGTATAAGAGAGTGGTCATTTCTCCATATACTTGCCAGTATTTGTGGTGGTTGGTGGTTATGTGCTGTGGAGTCGGTTTCCGACTCAGAGCGACCCTGTACAGGGTTTCCGAGGCTGTAAATCTTTACGGGAGCAGAAAACCTCATCTTTCTTCCACAGAACAGCTGGTAGTTTCGAACTGTTGACCTTTGGTTCGCAGCCTGATTCGTAACCACTACGCTACCAGAGACACTTAAAAAATATTTTGTTCAACTTTATGGGGTTACTATAGTGAGGAATAGCCTACTGAAACCTAAGCAACATTAATGATACAACATAATTCTTGGCAAAGTCCAGGCGTTCAGAATGACCAGAGGCTGCATCATGTTAACTGTGACTCATGACAGCTTTTCATGTGTGTCAGAGAACTGTTCTCTACTGGGTTTTCAATGGTCAAGTTTTTTGGAAATGGATTGCTGGGTCTTTCTTCTGAGGTGCCTCTGGGTGGACTTGAACCTCCAGCTGTGTGTCTTATCCAGGAACTCCTGAGGCTGCTTCAGAGGATACTAAAAATGCCCAGGAACAATAGAGAGGAAATGCTGACTTGAGGGCACTGAGATAGTATAGATGGAATTGGAGCTCTGAGCTAGTGGGGCTGCCATTAAGGAGCGCCCAGGAGGAAGTACGATTTGCCACAGGCTGAGAGTAACGCAAGCTGAGAGTAACACAAGCGAGTACTTACTTACTTTTATTTTTCTTAAAATACTGCTTAAAAGGGCTCCTGTCTGTATTACAGCTGAGTTAAGGGTTTTTCCTTTAATTCTGTCATGGTATTTTCTTCCCCTGGCCTAAGAAAGCCATGTATAAACCAACTCAATTTTCATATTTTACTGATAGAATTCCCCTATATGTCAATCATGCATAAGATAATTGGTGTTATAGAAGCTTAATTTTTGCAATAGAACTGTTTGTAATCTCCTCTGTAACCTCAATCCTTATTATAACTGAAAAGGGTTGGGATAGATTATATACCATGTCATACCAAAGGTTATAACTTCCTTTCTCCCAGGTTGAAGGTGGGCCCTTGGGTTGGGGCCTACTGCAGTGAAATCCAGTACTTCCTCTTTTCTTGCTTTAACAGAGATTCTTTTTGAAGAAAAGGCTCTTAAAAGTCTGAAAATCTTTGGATGGGATATTAAGTTCCCTTACAATTGTAATTCTATGATCTCCAGAGTGGCTTATTATCTGTGGGACTTTGCATCATGTATAACACTCTTTAATTTCATATGCTCAATACACATACTCCTTGAAGAAATAAGGAAGTGTAACATCACCCCTATTTCATAGACTTATAAAGGTTAAGTAACTTCCTAGGATCACACAAAGAGAGAACTAGAATTTAAACTTGGGCTTTTGACACCAAGTATTATCATTTTCCCACTACTCCTGTATTGTTGTTGTTGTTGTTAAGTGCCATCAAGTTGGTACTGACTCGTAGTGACCTTATGCACAGCAGAACAAAACACTGCCGGATCCTGGGCCAACCTCACTATTGTTGCCACGCTTGAGTCCATCGATGCTGCCACTTGGCCAATTCATCTCTCTGGGGTTCTTCCTCTTTTCCTCTGATCCTCCACCTTACCAAACTTGATATCCTTCTTCAGTGACTTCTTCCCTCCTGACAATATGTCTAAAGTATGAGAGACGAAGTTTGGCCATCCTGACCTCCAAGGAACACTCTGGCTGCACTTCTTCCAACACAGATCTGTTGGTTCTTTTGGCAACCCATGGCACTTTCATTATTCTCCTTCAATACCATAACTCAAAAGTATCAATTCTTCTAAGCTTTCACATGCATATGAGGTTATTGAAAATACCATGGCTTGGGTCAGGTGCACCTTAGTCTTCAAGCTGACATCTTTGCTCTTCAACACTTTAAAAAGCTCTTGTGCCTCAGACTTGCCTAATATGTTGTTTGATTTCTTGACTGCTGCTTCCATGAGTGTTAATAGTTGGTGCAAGAAGAATGAAGTCCTTGAAAACTTCAATCTTTTTTTCACTAATAAGAATGTTGTTTATTGGTCCAGTGGTGAGGATTCTTATTTTCTTTACATTGAGATGTAATCCATACAGAAAAGGAGTTAAATGCTTTATTCCTAGAAGTCATGAAGAAAATGAAGAAAAGAGTAGTATTTAAGAATCTAATTATAAAGATTGAAGTTGTCAAGGACATCATTCTTCTTGGATCAACACTCATGGGAGCAGCAGTCAAGAAATCAAATGACGTATTGCATTAGGCAAATCTGCTACACAAGACCTTTTTAAAGTGTTAAAGAGCAAAGATGTTAGCTTAAGGACTAAGGTGCACCTGATCCAAGCCATGGTATTTTCAATAACCTCATATGCATGTGAAAGCTGGACAGTGAATAAGGAAGACTGTAGAAGAATTGATGCTTTTGAGTTATGGTGTTGGAGGGGAATATTAAAAGTGCCATGGGCTGCCAAAAGAAGTGCAGCCAGAGTGCTCCTTGGAGGCCAGGATGGCGAAATTTCATCTCTCATACGTCAGACTTATTGGCAGGAGAGACCAGTCACTGAAGAAGGATATCATGTTTGGTAAGGTGGAGGGTCAGAGAAAAAAAGAGGAAGACCCCCAGAGAGATGGATTGGCCAAGTGGCAGCATCGATTGACTCAAGTATGGCAACAATAGTGAGGTTGGCCCAGGATCGGGCAGTGTTTTGTACTGTTGTGCATAGGGTTGTGCATAGGGTCACTATGAGTTGGTACTGACTCAATGGCACCTAACAACAACAACAAACAACAATTATAAAGAACAACAAACATGAGTTTTTATTTATTTATTTATTTATTTATTTTTTAAATGCTTTATTGTGAATTATGTGATAGTTTACATAGAAGGACATCAGCTTCACATCGATCCCGTTGTATATCATTTCCTTGCGATGGTTACAATCCCTTCCATGAATCATCCATCAACCAAAGGGTATACCCTGCAAGCCTGCCTCCCAGTCGTCTGCATACACAGCCCCTCTCCCTCTCCGGGTCCAAAGTCCCCAGCCGCTCCATCTCCCCCTACTCCCCCCCATCATCGTCTCTGACTTCATCCCTGGCATCACTGCTTCTCTGGGTAGGGTTCCATTCTCCGCTTTTCTCCCTTGGTGGTCCCAGGGACCTCTACTCCTACACTGCAAGGTTAATCACTCCCTTCCCTTTGCCACAAAACATCTACCTTTACATTCGCAGCCCTTACAATCAGTCCTGATAACAATTATTCGCTGTTGTATCGCGAGACCTACCTGCATCTCCTTTCATCAGCCCCGACTAACAGAATGGATACTACTCAGTGGAGATTCTACCTTGCTCCACGCCCTGTGGATCTAGGTTCCCTCTTGAAAGCTTGTAAGCCAGTCACTTCTTGCCTCTGTAGCCACCCCACCCCCCATTTGGGTAGCCAATGTCCAAATTGCCCATCCCTGTCTTCTCTGTGTGCAGAGGAGGTGGGAATGATCCTCGCTGTGAAGATTTGCTCCCTCTTTTGAGCTACTGCTTCCATAGGTGTAATGAGTTTTTATTTTTGAAAAGCAAATTCTGTAAGATTGTTTTTCTACTTACTTATCATCAGATTGCAAAGTCGTTTGAACTGCAAGGTTGGTGGTTCAAGCTCACCAGCTGCTCCTTGGAAACCCTATACAGATTCGCTATGGGTTGAAATTAACTTGACAGCACTTAACAACAACATCATTCATCTTTATGTATCTTAATACGAGTTATGTTTCTTGGCACTTGAGTCTAGAATGACCAGTATTATGAATGTAATGAGCTTGGATAGAGGACCATCATTTTAGAAACAGTGGATAAATGAAGAATTATATGAATCAGCATGTATTGAGACAAGGTTTCTTGAGCTCTGAGTTTATAAACTTATGCTTAGGAAATATTATTAAGTGTGGTGGAGTCTAGCAAATTTTGTATCTTTTAACAGTGTTCAGTGTCATCTTCCTTTCCAGTCTTCATGTCCTCTTCATTTGTTGTTGCTATTCAGTGCTATCAAGTTGGTTCTGACTCATAATGACCCAGTCTAGGGTTTCCTAGGAGTGACTGGTGAATTTGAACCACCATTCATAGCCAGGAACAAATAATGCTTTTCCTCCCCATGATTCCATCATTTTTACATGAAATACAAATGTCATAGATTGTCAAAGATGAACTTTACTATGTGCATTGGAACTTATAATTAGTTATATTATAAGTTATATTATATATTATAACTTATAATCTTTATAATTAGATTCTTAAATACTACTCTTTTTTCAACTTTTTATTGTGAATTGAATGAAAGCTTACAAAGACCATCAGTTTTCCACTTCACAAATAATATATTTTGTTTCATCTCAAGGATTGCTAGAAACAGTTATCCCGCTTCCTCCCTGTGACTCCTATTTCCATTTCACCCACATTTCCATTCCCTTTTCGCTATTGTCCTTAGGTATCTGTTGCTCTTTTGATTTTGAATAATTGACTATTCTACCTCTGGTAGTGTGGTGGTTATGAACTGGGCTGCCAACCTAAAGGTCAACAGTTTGAAACTGCCAGCCATTCCATGAGAGAAAGATGAGGATTTCTACTCCTGTAAAGATTTATAGCCTCGGAAACCCTATGCAGGGTCACTACGAGTTGGCACACTGCCACCACCACCATCATTCATAGTGAGCATACCTTGCTAGTGTTATTTCCCCCTTATACACCTATCTACTTCTTAGCTGAAAGCTGGGCCCCAAGGTGAGTTCCTTTCCAGACCTGAGGGTTGGCCAAGGGCCATAGTCTCAGGTTCCTCCCGTCTCTTTCTGACCAGTAAACCTGATCTTTTTTTAAAAAAATAATTTTGAGTTTCATTTTACATATTCTGATGCTTTTTCTGGAACCTTCTAATGTGATACCTTTCAGATCAGTTGATAGTGGTAACTGGGCATCATCTAATTCTTCTGGTCTCAGGGTTGTGGAGATGGGTTCACATGTTCCAGGAGTCTATTGGGCTAATTGATTCCAAGCATCTTCAGTTCCCATCACTCTTCTTTTGTCCACACCTGGTGAGACCAATAGCTGCACCTTAGACTCATGAGCTGTTAATATCCCAGATGATAGTCACCAAAGTAGGATATAGAACATTGTTTTTGTGGACTATATTATGCCAGTTGATGAACAGCTTATTAATTAATTTGGATGGACAAACCTTTCTTCTCATCATAGTCCTAAAATTAAAGAGGCTTGGTGGTGCTGTGGTTAGGCATTGGGCTGCTAACTGCAAGGTTGGTGGTTCAAACCCACCAGTTGCTCTTCAGGAGAAAGATCAGGAGAAAGATCAGGCTGTATACTCCCATAAAGATTTATAGTCTTAGAAACTCTATATAGTAACATGGTGAGTGTCAAAGGGATGAACACACTCTCTCCCTTTCACAGATTTGGAATAAGGAAAAATCAAAGCAAGCATTCCTCCATTCAGTAGAAAAAGCAATAGCCTGGAGCCAAACGGATCTTCTAATTTTATAGATGCACGAACCCACAAAAGCTTAATGAAAAGGAACTTGGAAGGAGAGGAAGATTATCAAATTGCTTTTTGACTCCCTGCTTGATTACTTTTAGGTACCGAGTACATGTGCCAAATTGTATGACTGAATGGTCTCCCTTTATGACATTGTTAATCATCATAATGATACTTACTTATATTTGTGTAGTACTTTGCAATGTTTAAAGCATTTCTATATCCATTATCTTATTGAATTTTTACAATAAACTTGGGAAGATTTGCTTTCTAAAAGAATGGTCCTCTCCCTGGGAAAGTTATCTTCAAGAGGAGACACAACATGAGGGACATTTAGGGAAGAAGGGTGAATTTATGGGGACTGAACACATATCACTTAGCCCCTGATCCTATGTAACTTGGATAGGAGTAGCCAGCCTTGGGAGTCCTAGTGTGGCACTGTAGGGTAAGCACTGGACTGCTAACTATAAGGCTGGAAGTTCGAACCCACCTGTCGCTCCTTGAAAAACCTATATAGGGTTGCTATGAGTTGGAACCGACTCAATGACACGTGACAGCACCAACAACAACCAGCCTTGAGTCAATTTAGTAGAGCATCATTTTAGTTCCATTGAGTCACTTTGCTGAACAATGGGTCACATATAAAACGCCAGTCTTGGATTGGCCTCTGCTTTTTCTTCATCCTGTAACTCCCAATGAAGAAGACAGCATCCAGTCTGATATGTGAATATGTGATTCTCATTGACACCCACTTCATAATTCCCTTGCTTGGATCTTCTGAATTTCTAACCCAACGGGCACTAGGTAGGAGCTCTTCTGTCTCACCTATCCATAGAATTTTTGGTAGTATTTTTATTAACAATTGTTAGTACTTCTTCAGCTCTTGCCCTAACTCTGGAAGACTTGAAGTGCTCTAAGAATTTATGATTCATTTCCTTCAAAGTTCTGCAGGTAAGGTTGATGGTGTTTGGAGCAACCTCAATGCTTTTCTTTCTAGTATCCAGCTACAATGTAGTCCCAAACCTCTATGTACCTTAATAGATATATTTATTTATAGACGAAAAAACAAAACCAACCAATCAAAAATAACTATATTAAGACTGTCAATGTTAAGTGGCCTTGTAACTATGTTAACTATGTTAAGAGGTTACATAGTTGTTCATATAGCCAGAAATTGGTGATGTCAGAACCAGTTCTTAGACTCTCTAGCTCCCAAATTAGCTATTGTTCTTTGTGTTGTTGTTTTTGTTAAGTGCCATCAAGTCAGTTCTGACTCATAGTGACACTGTATAGGGTTTCCAAGAAGTGGCTGGTGAATCACTGACCTTGTGGTTCAAACAGACCTTGCAGTCCAGTGCATTAACCACAATGCTTATATATAAAAACAAAATAAAAGCAAGAAAAAACAGTTGCCATCAAGTCAACTCTGACTCATGGTGACCTCAAGATGACCTTCCAATGAGCTTCAAGGCCATTGAGATCAATGTGAAACTGTTTATTAAGAACTGTCTCCTCATACATGGGGTGAATCCTGACAGCTAGATTTAGAACTCATGTGTTTACCTTCTTCCCATGGCTGCTTAGAAAACAGGTAAGTCTAAGTTGTTGTTATGTGCCATGGCGTTGGTGCCGACTCATAGCGACCCTGTATAAGGTTTCCGAGGCTGTAAATCTTTACGGGAGCAGAACACCTCATCTTTCTCCTACAGAACAGCTGGTAGTTTTGAACTGCTGCTGACTGTGAGATTAGCAGCCCAATTCATAACCACTATGCTACCAGAGCTCCTCAAGTCTAAGTGGGACATATCAAATTGTCTTTCCTGGAAATTTGGAATTGGAAAGGATAGATGTTCACTATTGGATTTTTATTTATTTTTTTTAAGGTTTTTATTGTGGATTGAGTGAAAGTTTATAGGGCACATGATCAGTTTCACATTCAACAATTCATAAAACTTGTTTCATTACAATGATTATAATCCTCTCCATATACCATCAGTTAAAAGTATTTCTTTCTATCCACTTTAGATTTTTAAAAAGCACACAAACAAAAAAACCACTCAGGCATATG
>NW_006408880.1:1647611-1649296 GCF_000296735.1 Chrysochloris asiatica
TTTTATAATCATTTTTAGGAATTCTTTCTCTGGCATTTCCAAAACCTGCCCTTCTTCCAGTATGGAGTGTAGGTCTACTTTCAGTTCATTTGCCTCATTCACTTTGATCTCGTTTCTGGACATGTGCAGATATGGCCATCTGCTTCTGTTTTTTGGACATCTTCAGGGGTTATCTGTGGAATTAGTACTTAGATGGGTATGTATTTGGGTATTTTTTTATGCTTTCTGAATGCCTCCAGGTAGATGTGATCAGGAAATGGACTTTCCTTTTCATTCTTCTTCCTGAGAAGTGTCAAGATACCACTGTTGGTCATTTTGACCTAACTTTTGATTTAATTTTCAGCTTATTTCTATTTTTGTCTGCTTGTCCCACTCCACAATCCCTGTTCAGGACTTTTTTCTAGTTGGAAACCGTTCAGGGCTGGCTGTGGCCATTTGGTTTTAATTGGACACTCTCTCATTAAATTTCGAGAAGATCTGTGTGCATGCGTAGTGGCACCCTCTGAGGGTGGGGCTGGGGTGCCCACTAGCTCAGGCACCTCTATAGTCACCAGAATGGAGGTGCACAGGCAGCAAGGGACCAATGAATAGATACCAAAACAAAAGAATGTCTACACCTTTATCTCAGAAGTTCTGCTAGGCATCTGTGGCCACTCCGATCCTTCCCGTACGTGGTCTCACTCAAGATGGCGGCTCCTGGAGCAGCTCAGTGTCCCGGACTAGAAAGCAATAGATTTCTTGCTTCTGCCACAAATTCCCCCAGCTTTGAGCCTTCCAACCTTCTAAATATTCCTTTATATGTGGTTCAAAGTTCTGGGACCGTCCCCTGGGCCTGCTTGATTGGTTATTCTGTGTTGTTGTTGTTGGAGCTCCTTTACTGTACTTCCACTCGATCTGCTATCTTGTTTGTTCTCTCTATTGGATTTTTATGAGTCATTTGAACTGATGACAATTAAACTTTGGAGCAAGGACCACCATGCTTAGCTATATAAACACTTAACAGAGAATAAAGGGAAAAGAAGAAAGCAGGGACAAAGAGCAGAGATAAGAGACACCAAACAGCACTAGAGGAATAAAACTGGGCAGGCAGGAAAAGCAGCTGCCTAGTTCGTTAACTGCAGTTTAGTTCCTGGCTCCAGTTTCACAATAATGCCTTTGGATTGTGTAAGATATTTCAAAATTCTTTCCGATAAATTCCTGTTTGGACTTAAGTTATGTTAAAGAGGGTTTCTAACACTTGCTCGCCAATGAGATTTAACTTGGATATTGTGGAAAATGTTGCTGTTTGCAGCCATTGAGTTGGTCCCTAACTTTGGTGATTCACGCTCACCAGAACAAAATGTTGTTTGCTCTTGTGCTGTCTCCATAATCAGTTACAGATTGGATTGTGAGGATCCATACGGTTTTCAATGGTTACTGTTTGCAGTAGATCACTGGGCCTTTCTTCTCCATCTTAATCTGGAGGCTTCACTGAAACCTGTTCAGCATCATAGGATCACACTTGCCTCCACTGACAGACAGGTGATGATTGCCCTTGAGGTGCATGCATTGGGAGTCGAGTCCAGTGCATTAACCCACAGTGCATGTATATTGTTGTTGTCAGGTGCCATCGAGTCGGAACTGACTCATAGCAGCCCATGCACAGCAGAATGAAACAATGTCCGATCCTGGGCCAACCTCACTAC
>NW_006408880.1:1650588-1652531 GCF_000296735.1 Chrysochloris asiatica
TTGGCAGAGATGAGTGAGTGCCTTCTGTGCTGCCTCACTTTCCTGAAAGATTTCAATTTTTATTCCATCAATTCCTGGTGCCTTGTTCTTTGTCACTTCTTTCAATGCACTTTGGACTTCCTCTCTGAGTATCATTGGCTCTTGTTCATATGCATGTATATAAAAACAAAATGAAAGCAAGAAAAAACAGTTGCCATCAAGTCAACTCTGACTCATGTGGAAGGCAAGAATTCTACCACTGAAGAACCCTCATTCTGGAAAATACTTTCTTGAATTGTCTTCTTCAAGCATTTGGTCATTAGTTAGGTATAGAAATGATCACTTCTGTGGTTGTGAACAAATCTTACTAGATTGTCATGTCCTATACCTGTGTGTGGCGCTGTGTGTTAATGCACTGGACTGCAAAGTTCGTTTGAACCACAAAGTTGGAGGTTCAAGCTCACCAGTCGCTCCTTGGGGTTGCTATGGGTCGGAACCGACTTGATGGCACTCAACAACAACAACATAGCTGTGTGACTAGGAGTCTGTCTTCCTCAGCTTTGCCTGGCTTCTGCTTTTTCTTCATCCTGTAGCTCCCAGGGAAGAGGACAGCATCCTGCCTGATACTTGAATACGTTATCCTCATTGACAGCCACCTCATAATTCCCTTGTGCGGCTGCATGCCCATTCCTTTCCCTTGTCTAGCTGCCCTGTCACTCATTGTTTGCTAATGACTAGTTGGCAGCCACAGGGAAGAGAAGTGGCAGCCAGCCTGGCCTTCAGACTGCAAAGAAGCATGTTGTTTAGAGAATGAAAACATTATTTGGTAAGAAGCACGTTCCAGCACTGAATATTTCTCTTTCAAAGTCCCGCTGAGCTCCTTCTGTCTCCGAGTGTCTACACTTTCCTTTGTCACTTCCTCCCACCTCCTTCCCAGATGGAGATGCAGGGCTGCCTTACTTGGGGACAAGGCTCCTCAAAGTTGGTGTGGGCTGTAGGAAAGACGCTAATGTCAGAGAAGCAAAGTATTAGTTGTAATTGTAATCATAAAATTCTACACTGCTATTTAGAAATCTTTGAAGTCCTCTCAGATTTTTCTAGAGAAAGCCAGTAATTAGCAAGAGATATTGGGCTCTCTCTGATCTTCATGTAAAAATGTCTCCTAAAGCATACAATAAGGAGCTCTGGTAGCGTAGTGGTTACAAATCGGGCTGTGAACCTCAAGGTCAGCAGTTCGAAACTACCAGCTGCTCCGCGGAAGACAGATGAGGCTTTCTGTTCCCGTAAAGATTTACAGCCTCAGAAACCCTGTTCAGGGTCGCTATGTGTCGGAACCGACTTGACAGCACTTAACAACAACAACAACAACAACAAAGCATACAATAAGCACTGGACCGAGACCCACAAGGTCGGCTCTTCTCCTTCAAAGATGCAGTTTTTACGTGTTGTCAAGTAGATTCCTACTCATAACGACCCTATAGGATTTCCGAGGAGCAGCTGGTGAGTTTGAACCACCGACCTTGTAGACCAAGATGACCTTGCCGTCCAGTGCTTTGTCCTACAGTGCCACACCAGGACTCCTACAAAGATGGGCAGCTTCGGAAACCCTATACAGTGTTGCTATGAATTGGAACTGATTCAGTGGCACTTAACAAAGCTGCAGAGTAAACTTACCCTTTTCTTGTATTTAATATAATTCCAGGGAAGGGCCAGACTCTTGACACCATTTCTCTCATCAACTTTCTGTTCACTGGTGTTGTGATTTACCCACCTAACTCCTGCTGTCGTTTAGTGCCATCAAGTCAGTTCCTAACCATAGCGACCCTATATAGGGTTTCTGAGGAGCAGCTGGTGAGTTAGGAGCCAGCTCTCTGAGACCAGACCAAACCATTTCTAGGGAGACTAATGTTGCAAACTTTGGCAACACATTGATTCTTCGTTTAATATTTATTGTTGTTGTTGTT
>NW_006408880.1:1652631-1672966 GCF_000296735.1 Chrysochloris asiatica
GCCATCGAGTCGGGTCCGACCCATAGCGACCCTGTACAGGGTTTCCGAGGGTGTAAATCTTTACGGGAGTAGAAAGCCTCATCTTTCTCCCGTGGAGCGACTGGTAGTTTCGAACCGCTGACCTTAAGGTTCGCAGCCCGATTCATAACCACTACGCTACCAGAGCTCCTTAAGTACCTTTAAACAGCCAGTCTTCAAATAAAATACACATTAAAAAAAAGCTGCTCAGGTTTGTGCGATCCTCTATATATTTGTCAGCCAGAAGAGGGCGCTATGTCCCTGATGCTTCCCTCGCCCCCACAAGTTCTTAGCTAAGCGGAAAGCCCTGGGAGAGTAAATGACTTTTAGATGTACACTTTGTTTTCCACGCGTAAATAACAACACAACAACAACAAAAAGTTCATCTGTTGAAGACAAATAGTCAAAAGAAATATTAGTAAATGCAAAACAGGCATCTAGCCCAGAACTCTGCTCAGTGAACTGCGCCCACTGACTACCGGTGACCATATTTCTTAGGCTGCTTGCTCAGGTTAGAAATGAAATGGCACAAAATGCAGCAAGGGCCTCTTGCTAGCGAGGAGCAGTGGGTAATATATTTGTTTGTACTACGGGATTGCAGTTCTACTAGAAGGAACACTTGACATTTTGATGAGTGCCTCCAGGGAGAATAGGTACTAACTTCAGAACTTAGTTTTAATTATACTAAGGAGATTACATTATTCAAAAGCATCCCACTGGTAAGGTGCAACATTTCCTGAAACAGTTTAGTGGAAAATGCCACATTAATCAGTTCAATATTTCACTCAGAAGGCTTAATGATGGGAGAAGTTTAAAGTACCATGGTACAATAATGCAGAAGGGAAGGCGGGGGGTGGGGTGGGGGTAAGCATGTTCTTTCAGAGAAAAAAGCTTAAATAGTTGGTAGTCCCTTTTGAGTCTTTCCCATTAAGAAGTGACTTGCTGTGGTAAGAACCCAGTGTGGATCAATATATGGGAGCACACCATCCTTGAAATAGAAGGACCTGGGAAAGGCAGCAAATGCCATGTGAGAGGAGTTTGTTCTGTCTTCTGCACAGCTGTCTAATTTGCCCTGGAAGTTTACCAGTGTCCCTCTGATAATCTATCTAAATTGGTGATGAATAGCTACTCTCTTCCTCCCATCAATATAGACAAAAGACCTTTGTCAGTGCATGGCATTTGATGTCAAAGTGAAATGGGAAAAGTAGCTTCTAGATTATTTTGTCATATTATTGTCACTCTCTTCTACAGTCCATATTCAAGCCAGCATTTCCAGCCTTCAACATTGGAATCAGAATCTGGCCTGAGAAAGATTTGTTTTTACCCAATTGGTTCTTACCTGAAAGGTGGGCAACCTGGGTATACTAAAATGCTGGAAGACTGAGTGACAGTGAAGATTAGAAATTCAATTCAGACCTGAGTGTTTGTAAATATACAATTCAGCTTTATGATGACTCAAATTACAGGAACAATTAGAAAAACAAATTAATCAAGACCAATTGTTCTCATCGGACAACTTACATACAAACATACACTTAACAAACATACACTCAAGCAAACAGCTATAGGGGTCTTAGTGGTCTAGTGGCTGAAGCTAGTGAGGGATACTGGTTAGAGGGCAGACACGGTCGTGCTTGAGTGTATGTTTGTTAAGAAATTAGATCAAAAACTAGTTGAAGTTCTCTTTAGCTTTCATCACAAAGAAGTTCAACTGCCTTGGATTATTATTGTTGTTGTTGTTGTTAAGTGCGGTCCAGCTGGTTCTGACTCATAACAACCCTGTATAGGGTTTCTGTGGCTGTAAATATTCTCAGGAGTAGAAAGTCTCGTCTTTCTTCCACAGAGTGACTGGGGTTTGAACCACTAACCTTGTGGTCCAAAGTCCAGTGCCTATCCTACAGAAAAATCAATACTAGAGTAGCATAGCTAGATTGTCAAGAACATACCCCATGCTACATTTCCTTGTCTTGTTTTCTTTGCTTTGCTTCTTAGTAAACATTAGACATTTACTGTATAGGTGATACAAGCGTCCTTCTCTTTTGTGTATCAGAGTCACCCTTCAAAGCTCTCTGCTTCTGCTGATGACATTTCTTTTCCTCCAACAAATCACCTGGTTGCTTTCACAGAAGCAGATAGATCTCTGTGTTGCTTTACTCACGTGTGTCACTTCCTTCGACATACATCCTTCTAGACAACTTTCTCCAAATGGTTAAGTCTAGCTTTAGTGTTCTCTGAAATACTAGTTTTCTTTTCCTCATTCAGGAATTTCTGATTTCTTTGCGATAGATTTATCCTATTTTTGCTCTCTTCTTCGTTTTTTTAAACTTTTTATTATGATTTGGGTAAAAGTTTACAGAGCAAATTGGATTTCCATCCAATAATTCATACACATTTATTTTCATGCCGTTTATAATTTCCACAGTGTATCAGCACACTTTCCACTTCCTCCCTGTGTTTACCATTTCCATTTTGTCCTTCTTTGCTATCCCTTCCTGTCATTTGAGTTTTATCTCTGGGCAAACACTGCCCTTTTGGCCAAGCGTGACTGATTGTTCTAAGGAGTCTGTCTTCTTGTTGTTAATGTCCATCTATGTTGTGAAGTGCTTTTGAGCTGACTCATATTTATAGCAATCTTGTATAGGGTTTCTGAGGAGTGGCTGGTGGGTCTGAACTGCCAACATTGCAGCTAGCAGTCCAGTGCTTATCCTACAGTTCCACACCAACCAGGAGTCCCCATTCACCAAACTGGCCTGTCTATTCTTTGGATGGAAGTTGAGTCACAGAGATATTTTGCCCTGTTCTTATTGTGCTTCAGAGACCCTATTAAAGTGATATAATAAACATTTATTTAAAAAAAAAAATCACAGTGAAGCTGAATTTTAAGAAGTGTAATAGCTGGAAGAGTTTAACATTTCATGAAAACTAGTAAGTATGATTTCACCTTTAAAACGATTATTTTAAGGGGAAAAAATTGCCATCTAGTTGATTCTGACTCATTATGACCCAGGTGTGTCAGATTAGGGTTTTCAGTGGCTGACTGTTTGGAAGCCTTTCTTCTGAGGTACCTTTGGATGAACTCAACCTCCCAGCTGTTTGGTCAACAGCTGGGGCTTAAATGTTTGTACTACCCAGAGATCGTAACCTACATGCTTGAAGGAGATGCAAGAGTTTTCAGAAAGTTCATGGAAAAATGGAATTAAAAGATAATGAGTTTTCCCACTTATTTTTGAAGCCCCTTGCATAAATCAGAGTGTTTTATCTCCTAGTCTGGGGCTTCTATCGCTTTTTTGATGGTGTTGGAAAATCAAAGCGGCTGTTACTATTCTTATGTTGCTTTGTTTACTATCACACAAAGTTTTTGCAAGGTTTTGGACCAATTCTTTAAATTACACTGGATGTGGAGGGTCTGATTTTGAGTTCTGTGTTCCTTCTTGTAAACCCTGGAGCCTGGTCCTGATGCTGAAAGTGATGGAGTTATCAACTGTTTTCTTTTCTTGATCTTGCTTCCTAGTTTTAAGATTTCAAGAGCTAGTATACTATTCAAATGCAGTTCACTTCCTGTATAGTTTTTACAGTGTGAATTTTTGAGCCTCGTAACTATAACCTGTTGCTTTTGAGTTAATTTCACTCATGGTGACCTTATATGTTACAGAATAAAACTATGCTTTATAAGGTTTTTCAGTGGATGAATTTTTGGAAGTAAATCACCAAATTTTCTTCCACAGTACTTCTGGATGAATTTAAATTGCCAACCTTTCAGTTGGCAGCCAATTGCAAACTGCTTGTGCCATTCATGGACTTTCTTCTAACTCTACTCCAGTCTTAACAAAAAGGGTGATAAAATGTGAAACGCTGTACAATAGAAATTAGAAATTAAAACTCTGAATTAAAAACAAAACTCTAAATGCTACATCACGTAAGAGTTTTCTGACTAAGAAGTAGGAGGTGATAGGCAAACTAACGTAACTATGGAGTGATTATTAACTATTATAAAAAGAATTCATGGCAATGCACACACAGGCATCAAATTATGTTTGTGGGATTACAAGAGCTGAGTTTTCATTTGATGCAATGATTCTAGTGGCTGCCCCTCTCCAGCTCCTGCTCCACATTCACCTTTTGTGACTTTATGAATTAATTGTTTGCTCTTGTCATGAATTGGTGCTGGCTGCTGGCCTGACCTCCTCCTGTGCTGATAGTCTCTTATGATTTTCTTTATCTTACAGGATGTGATTTCACTACCACTGTAATAAAATTTACCAATTTACCAAGACTTTTTATCTGATTTTCCTTGGACAGTGTTCATCTATTCTTAAAAATTGAGGCCAGGAGAGTTCTGGACTTCCAAATAATTTCCCCATGGCTTCGCTCTTCCCAAACTTCCATTTGACTAACAGTCTTGCATTATTCCTGTCCAACTCTCTCTGTTGTCCTTTCTTTTCTTCAATATCTCAACTATCTCTAGAATCCTACATATGCCTGTTGCAAATACTCTTATCTTACTTTTCAATATAAATTGTTTTGCATGATGATTAATTAAAAAAATATTTTGTTACATTTGAAAAGTAAATTCTAACAATTTGAATGTTAGAAAGTGTTATATCTTACCCAAGCCATGGTATTTTCAATCACCTCACATGCATGTGAAAGCTAGACAATGAATAAGGAAGACTGAAGAAGAATTGATGCATGCGAATTCTAGTGTTGGCAAAGAATATTGAAATTACCACGGACTTCCAGAAGAATGAACAAATCTATTTTGGAAGAAGTACAGCAGGATGTTCCTTAGAAGCAAGGATGGTGTGACTTTATCTGATGTACTTTGGACTTGTTATCAGGAGGAACCAGTTCCTGCTTGGTAAAGTAAACAGTCATGGAAAAAGAGAAAGACCCTCCCAGTGAGATGGATTGATACAGTGGCAGCAACAATTGGTTCAAACATAGCAACAACTGTGAGGAAGTGCAGGGTCCCCATAGGGTCGTTATGAGTGGGAACAGACTAAATGGCAACTAACAACAAGTTGTTGTTAAGTGCTGTCAAGTCAGTTCCTACTCAAAGCAACCCTTTATAGGGGTTCCAAGGAGTGGCTGCTGAGTTTGAATTGCCGAGACCTTGTGGTTCAAACCAACTTTGAAGTTGAGTCCTTATTCTATGGCACCACACCAGGATATACCTTCCCTTTAATGTTCTTTTTTTAAAAAAAATAATTATAATTACTGAATGTTGGCATTACTTTTGAACTAAAATTTCAAAAATTATCAAATATTTTAACAGTGCTTTTCAACTTCACCATACTTCAGAATTGTCTGGCACCATTTGAGAACTTCTAGTTGCCCAGGCCCAGTCCTGAAGATTTTGATTCAAGTTGGTCTGAGGCTTCAAAAACTTCTTAGAATAACTCTGAGAACGACTGCAAGGAGCTATCAGGCTGATGTTTGGATATATCACATTATTGAAAAACATGCTTTGGAACTGGCTAATTTTGCCTTTCTTGGACTCATTTTCTAAACTCTTTAATTACAAAATGTGGTTTGCCTCCTAGGGTCTCTCTCTCTCTTTCTTTTTTTGTTTTTTTCCTTACTTTTTAAATATAATGCATTTAAAATAAGGAAAAACTATAATCTTTAAGAAACACACATTTTCATCAATACCCATTCTTTGAAATATGAACATTTTATCAGCTACCTTTTTCTTTTTGACTGCAGTAATATCAGGAGTTTATACATTTTATTTAGAAATTGTTTATTTTTATTTTATAGCATCTATTAAGTTAAAAATACATACATGTTATGATCCACAATTATGTTTCTAGAGGCTTTTCTTGCACAAATACTTGTACAGGTCTATGGGAATTTTTATAGGAGTATGAGGCACTGTGGGTTAATGCACTGGACCACAACAGCCACTCCTCCGAAACCCTATACAGGGTTACTATGGGCTGGAACCGACTCGAGGGCACTTAACAACCACAATATGAGTGCAAAATGAAACAAAACAAAACAATCCAAAATAGGCAACAATAAGAAAAATAAATAAGACTGTCATTAGGGCAATGGTTAAATACATTTTATGTCTCTGTACAGTGAAGTAATAAGTAGTTTGTAAAAACGAGTTATATGTTCTGCCTTGAAGAGGTGACTATGATATATTTTGCATGTGAAAAACAGGGTGAAGAAAATGAAATAGTATGATATCCCCTCCTTTTTTTCTTTTTTGTAATCAGAAAACTGCATGTGTGAATGCATATGTGTGTGAGTGTGTTGAGGGATATAAAAGTTTGGAATGACAAGAAATCCTGTATATGGTTAACATGCATTAAGTCTCAGGAATATAATCTAGGAGCAGTTTAAAGGAGGACAATACTGTACTATTGTGTTGTTATTAAGTGCCATTGAGTCAGTTCCAACTAATAGTGACCCTGTATAGGGTTTCTGAGTAGTAGCTGGTGGGTTTGAACCGCCGACCTTGTGATTCTAACTGACCTTGCTGCCCAGTGCTTATCCCACAGTGCCACACCACGACTCTGTATGGTCATGAGGTAACTTCAAAAAGTTCATGGAAAAATGAAATGAAAAGATAATCGAATATTTCCACAAACTTTTTGAGGTCCCCAGGCATTTCATTTCAAAAGTTTTCTTTAATAAGCATGGTGGTGGTGTGCCATGGAATCGGTTCTGACTCATGGCAACCCTGCATAGGGTTTTTGAGGTAGTAAATCTTTATGGGAGCAGAGAGCTTCCTCTTTCTCCCGTGGAACACCTGGTAGTTTCAAACTGCTGACTTTGAGGTTAGCAGCCCAACTCGTAACTACCAGAGCTCCTTCTTCAATAAGCATACCCAAACTAAAAACCAAACTCATTGCAGTCCAGTGAATTCTGACGCATGGGGATTCCATGTGTTACATAGTAGGACCGCTCCATAGGGCTTTCTTGGCTGTAATCATTACAGAAGCAGATTGCCAATCTTTTTTTTTTTTTTTCCCATGGCACAGCTGGATGGTCTTTAATTATTAGTCATTTGCTCAGCAGCCAAGCCCAGACTATTTGTGCCATCCAGAGATCTCTTTCAAATAAGAGGGAATGACATGCCCAACAATGCTTGGCAATATTTGACCTCACTTGGCAGCAACTGTTCTATTCAGAAATTTAGCATTCTGCCATGAGTGAGCTCAAACAATCAACGTTTCAATTAGCAGCTGAGTGTGTTCCTGAGTAGGGCAAATAGTTAACACACTAGGCTGCTAACTGGAAGATGTACCTCAGAATAAAGGTCTGGTGATCTATTTAGAGAGAACTACTCACTGAAAGGAGCTCTGGTAGCGTAGTGGTTACGAATCGGGCTGCGAACCTTAAGGTCAGCGGTTCGAAACTACCAGCCGCTCCGCGGGAGAAAGATGAGGCTTTCTACTCCCGTAAAGATTTACACCCTCGGAAACCCTGTACAGGGTCGCTATGGGTCGGAACCGACTCGACGGCACTTAACAACAACAACAACAACTCACTGAAAGGAGCTCTATTAGCGTAGTGGTTACGAATTGGGCCGCCAACCGTAAGGTCAGCGGTTCGAAACTACCAGCCGCTCCGCGGGAGAAAGATAAGGCTTTCTACTCCCTTAAAGATTTACACCCTTGGAAACCCTGTACAGGGTCGCTATGGGTCGGAACTGACTTGACGGCACTTAACAACAACAACAACAACTCACTGAAAACCCTATAAAATACAATTTTACTCTGATTCCCATGGGGTTACCATGATTTAAAGTTGACTGGATGGTGACTGTTGACTCTTCTTTTTTATGCCTATGTAGTTAAAAAGCAGGAGCCCTGGTGGCACAATGGTAAGCATTTGGCTGCAAACCAAATGGCTGGTGGTTCAAATCTACCTGGAGATCTGCTCCTATCAAGATTATGCCAGAAAACCTATGAGGCAGTTCTGCTCTGTCATGTGAGGTGGCTCTGAGTCAAAATCACCTTGGTGGCACCTAACAACAGCAACAACTAAAAAGCAAAATGAAAGATTAAACAGAAACAGCAGAGAATGACCATGGTCAGGACCTGCATCTCAGCCTGGATTCCTGAATCTGTTCTCTATCTGGAGGAATACAGTGAGGTGCAGGGAGCAGACAAGAGTATGTGCCGCCCCCCACCCCCCAGATGCCCCAGTCCCACTGCTTGATTTCTGTCCTGACCCCTCCTGCCTGGCAGCCTACTGGCAGCTGGGCCTCTGCTGACCTGTTCTAACTGTGGCCCTGGGCTGAGTCTGCACAATTCACAGGGAGGTGGAGCAGGGGCTGGGCTTGGCTGAGTTTGACTTTCAGGAGTTGTTGGTGTTAAGCACCATGGAGTCGGTTCTGATTCATAGTGACCCTGTGCAGGGTTTCCGAGGCTGCAAATCTTTACCGGAGCAGAAAGCCTCCTCTTTCTCCCACGGAACAGCTGGTAGTTTTGAACTGCCGATCTTGAGGTTAGCAGCCCAATTCATAACCACGACGCTACCAGAGTTAGGGATGGGAATTTCAGAAATGAAAACTGCAGGTAACATTTCAAGGCCACAGTGGTCCTGGCTGTTGCCTTTAAGGGAAAGACACCATGTGTAAATCCCTCCAGAGAATGAATAGAAAGGAGAGAATGACTCGGGAGAAAGATGAGGCTTTCTACTCCCGTAAAGATTTACACCCTCAGAAACCCTGTACAGGGTCGCTATTGGTCGGAACCGACTCGATGGCACTTAACAACAACAACAATTATTTAATTCTGGACTTCTGGTGTGGCGTTGCCGGTTAATGTGGTAAACTGCAACGTCGGTGTGGGCAGTTAAAGCCAGCAGTTCTAACTCACCAGCTGCTCCTTGGAAACCCTGTATAGGGTCGTTATGAATCGGATCCCAACTCGATGGCACTTAGCAACATTATTTAATTCTGATTATATTCTACTACCCAACTTTGTGAAATCACGGTGGCTTTGTAGGATAAGCACTGGACTGCAAACCACAAATAGCCCACCAGCTGCTCTGCACATGAAAGGTGAGGGTTTCTGTTCCTGTAAAGATGAACAGCTTTGCATACTCTGTACGGGGTTGCTATGAGTTGGAACTGACTCGACAGCACTTAAAAACAACAACCCATTGCGAGGCCAGCTTTTATTTGTTGTTATCGTCAAGTGTCACTGAGTTGAGTCCAATCCATAGTGACCTTGTATAGAGTCTCCAAGGAACATCTGGTGAATTTTAACCAACAACCTTGTGATTCACACTGCCTTTGTAGTCCAGTACGTTAACCCACAGTACCCACCAGGACTCCCAGATTTTATAGGGGGCTCCTTATGTTCCAAGTTCTCCAAGTAATTTCCACTTATGATCTCAGTTAATTCTCACAACCACACAAGAGGTAGGTTCTATTATCACTTTCATTTTACAGATCAGGATACTGAGGTACAGAAAGTTTAAGTAATTTGCTGGAAATCATGCAGACAGTAAGTGGACAAATGGTTGAATCCACGTGTTCTGCTTCATCTTCTTGTGCATGATTTCTGCTCCTGTCCACCCCCAATTCTTTAAAGTCAGAAAGTAGTTTATGAAGAAGAGGAGAAACAATGAAGCACCAGTTACAAATGCATGACTTTGGGAGATAAATGTCTTAGAATTTAAGGCCAATAAGATCATTAATTTAAATGTAAGGTTTTAATGGCAGCAATATATATATACTGTATATGGACACATATATTTCCCTGAATGTGTTTTACTTTTTCCCTTGCTTTGATGGAGTCCCTGGGCAGCATAAAGGGTTAACAAAGTCAGCTGTTGACTTAGAGGTTGAAAGTTCAAGTTTACTCAGTAGCGCCAGGAAAAAAAATCCTAGTGGTCTACTTTAGAAAAATCAGCCAGTGAAAGCTCTATGGAGCATATGGGATTTCTGTGAGTCAGAATTGATCACATGACAAGCTATTTACTTTTGTTTTGATAATACTTTCCTGGTGTTTCACTGAAAACTGCCTCTCAAATTTGCACATGTGATTTAACCCTTGTAATAGTGTCAGCATAGCACACTATGCTGTGGTAAAAACATGGAATTGACTCAGACTCCTTGAGTTTGAATATCATGGTTCACCACTTATTATGTGTGTGATCTTGGGCAAGTTACTTAACCTCTCTGTGTCTTAGCTGCTTTAAACTGGGCACCAAGATAGTATTTATCTCCCAGGATTATTAAAATGATTACATGAGTGAAACTGGTGAACACTTAGAACCTAGTAAGTGCTATCAAAGTATTTGTTAAATAATTAAAAGAATTAAGAATAAAATGGAACATGCTTGAATTATGTTGAATGTAATCCAAAAGTATTTTTAAGAGAGAGAAAAGAATAAAGAAAGCCCTATTTCTTGAACCTCTTCTCTGGTAACTAGCAAAACAGACTTTTCAGATAAATAAAAATCTCCTTCTAATGCTAGGAGATGATCCTGATCCTTAAGAAATGGATCCAGGGTCCACAGAGAGCTGGACTTAATAACCAATGGAAACCAGGTGCCCAAGACAGCTTGCTCTGAGCTAGGAATACAGGCTGCTGGGACTTAGGACTTAAGAGTCTTCTGGAATGCTCTATTCAAGTTGTTGATGTAGCTATTAGCCTTGAGACGTTGCTACTTTCATACCACACATGTTATTCTATTTCAACTTTCTATTCATTTCCCCTGAATTTCCTACTTTAGGACCTTACCCTGTGTTTCTGTGTGCTTCACATTCTTACAGTTGGCATTATGGTTTTAGTGTCTTTAGGGCCTTGAAATCTATATTTCACTGTTACAAATAGGAGCAAATCTCCAGTTTTCTAGCAGGAATTCTTTTCAGCCTTTCCCCTATTGATGTTTGCAGTTTCATTTTGCTCTAATTATCCCCGGTGGTGCAAATAAGCAGGAATTCAGTCTTTGCCGATGGATGCTGAGAGCCGCCACCACCTCTTTCTGCCTAGAAAATGGAATGGATCCTGGGGGCAAAGATTAGCCCTTTTTAACACTGTGCAGCGTTGGTGGGGGGAGCTATAATGTCTACATTTTAACTTTGTCTATTGATTATTGCTACCCTACCGTCATTGCCTCTGCAGTTGTTAGAGGCTTCTTGAGAGGGAGGAGATCGCACCGGCCATAGGAAAACAGTGAAGCCACACAGCGTTTGCAAAACCCTTTGGGATCGCTCAGGCTGAAAAGGAGCTATAAAATGTAAAATAGCATCATTAATAATAATACTTTTATGATCATAAATAGAAACAAGTAAAGTCAAGCTGCTGGGCTGTCTGAGCCCACTGGACTCCCCGAAATGGCTGTGTTATCTTTCCTCTCCATTCTCTTTATTGCTCATCTTGTATTCTATCACACGTATCTTTGCAATTGCCATAAGCAAATCATTTAACCCATAGGAATAATCTTGGGAAGGAGATGTCAATGCAGACATATCTGTGACTGTAAAGACCAGCCATGCACAAACACCCCAAGGAAAGGCCTTACAAATATGAAGTGCTATATCAATAGCAAATACTGCCACTAATTGATAGTAACAATATATATGCAGAGCCTGAAGCATGCAGGGAGCTGGATTTCAGAGTGCTAGGCTACATAAAACAGACCAGGAGGCACTGGAGAACTGGAGGTGTGAGTCTTGTCTGCATAGCAGGAGCACATGGCTGAAAGCCCAAAGTATCAGTTTCATCTCTGGGTTGCTATCGTGAAAAGCTCCAGTGGAGAGTGTTGACAGGTGGTTTGTGGTCCTAGGTTTGGGGAGGTGCTAAAGACAGGTTTTCTCCTCACTTGGAAATATTATTTAGTATATTAATTAAATCATAATGGAAGATACAAAGAAGGCAGGGCGCTGAGTTAATTGTTGCTGAGCATGAATTATAGACAATTATCTCTGACCTTCATGTCTGTTGAAGGCTTCCTTAATGATATGCCCTCTAAAACTCAACAGAGCAAGGCAGTAAACTTTGGGAGCAGGAAGGGAGGAAGTATGGGTTAATGGTTTAGTGAGGTACAGATGGTATAGTGATAGAATTCTCACCTTCCATGCAGGAGACCTGGGTTTGATTCCTGACCAGCGCACCTCATGCACAGATAGAATGAAAGACTGCATTGCTATAATGCTGAATAGGTTACAGCAGATAACCAGTAATAGAGGGCTGGCAATCCTCTCCTGACAATCAGTCAAGGAAAACAGTATGGATCATAATGATCTGGTCTTCAACCAGGTGTAGGCAGGTCAGTGTTTTCTTCTGCTGTGTATCTGATTTCTGTGGGTCAGAAGTAGACTTCATGGCAGTTAAGAGCAGCACGGGAGTCCTTGTGTGGTGCTGTAGGATAAGCAATGGACCGCAAAGTCGGCAGTTCAAACCCACCAGCTACTCTTTGAAAACCCTATGTTGTTGTTGTTAAGTGCCATCAAGTCGGCTCTGACTCATAGCTATCGTGTATAGAATTTCTGAGGAGCAGCTGGTGGGTTTGAACTGCTGACCTTGTGGCTCAAAGTGACCTTGTGGTCCAGTGCATTATCCTGCTGTGCCACACTAGGACTCAAGGGTCTTTATGAGTAGGATCTCACTCTTTAGTCGGGGGTGGGGGTGGGGCGGGGGAGGCTTAACAACAACAGCAATGACAGCGTAGGATAGTATTTTAGAGAATGGCTAGATTTACATTCTGGTTGTATAACCTGGAGAAATGTACTTAATTCCTTCAACCTTGGTTTCCTTGCTGTAAAATACCTACCTCATAATTACATGTGAGAATTAAATGTATGTAAAAATCTAGCACAGTGCCTGCCACATAGAAGCCCTCACTAAAGATGACTTAATTCTTATGCCCATCTCCGAAATTCTGAGAGATGCTTTCAAGTTCCCTAAGTGGACAAAGTCTGCTTTATCAGCCTGCAGTTATGAAATAAAACATCTCATTTTTGGATCCCAACTAAAGGCTTTGGCTGTTTCACCCATCATAATGTCCAACTTTTCTGGTTCCACTCTCATGTGATAGTCCTTAGGAGATTTGGTGGTCTAAGATTTTATCTTGCTGCTAGAACCAGAGCTCAAGTGTGCCCTTAAGGGTGAGAGGATATTATAATTATCATTGGATGTTTGTTTCTTCTTGGGTTAATGCACAACTACACTACAGACCTGGTGACACAGGAAGACCTTGGTGGTGGTGGTTATGTGCCGTGGAGTTGGTTTCAACTCATAGCGACCCTGCATAGGTTTTCCGAGGCTGTAAATCTTTACTGGAGCAGAAAGCCTCATCTTTCTCCTGTGGAACCTCTGGTAGTTTTGAACTGCTGACCTTGAGATTAGCAACCAGATTCGTAACCACTACGCTACCAGAGATCCTTAGGAAGACCCTAGGAAGTTAAAAACTTCTTAGCTCACTCTCAGTGGGATGCAAGTGTGGCAATGTCTGAGGGAGGTGGTAGGTGTCCCATGTACCAGTGCAGTTTTTTCTTCCAGGATACAGCGTTTCTTCAAGTCTGAGGAAAAACCGCCCCCACCTCCTATTGGCATTTGACCAGAGGAATTTCACATCAGAGTAGAACAGGGAACCCAACATTACAGACTTTTAAAATTTGCCCACACAGTTATTTTACCAGCATACAGTGTAGGCTGAGAACCAGACTTTGATCACCTGACTCCATCTAGGGGATGGCTCTTGGGTCAATCCCTTTTACTTGCCATCCCAATTTAATTTCAGAAATCTTACTGTTTTTCTTTGTTACTGAGCCTTGGACTGGGATACCCCTGACAGGTTTCAGTAACTTTGACTCTCATGAAAACAGATTGGGGGTTCAGGCTTTCACTTCAAGAAAGCTCAGTGTCTCATGCAAATGTGTCTATTCTTCCCTAGTTCTGAATGTCAACAGCTTCTTTATCAGGAAAAGTAAACTTCTGCCATACCAGATACCCTGCTAGGCTCTAATTTTCAAGTCTTTGCTATTGCCTCATAATTGTTTTTATGGATTATCAGTCGTGTGGGAATGTTCTGAGAGCTGCCAACAGTGTCAAGTAGAATGACTGAACAGCACATATCATTTCCTGGTGACCTTTATTTGATTGTGCATTTGAACAACTCTACTTTCTCAAGAGAAGGTAAAGAGGAAAATATTTTTCAGGAAGAGGAAGCATCTTTATCTGCTACAAATATTTATTGAACACTCCTACGGTATTTTGAGTCTATTTTAAGATAATTGGAATCTTTTGAATGTTTTTGGTATGGGAAAATTCAAAGACAGAAATATACATTATTCAATCTTCCTTGAACAGTTTATTCTTTTTGTTGTTTTATAAAAGTTCTAAGGCATTTAATTCATGCCTTAATGTTTTAGTTAGCTATTGCTATATATCTTCTGTGCCTTGAAACAACAACCATTGTATTATCTCTCATGATCTATGTATGGGCTGACTATGGGCTTAGTTGGGAGGTTCTTCTGATGCGGCTGCCATTATCTGGGGGTTCATCTGGGCTGCAACAACAAGGTGCTTACCCACATGACTAAAAGTTGGTACTGGAATGGACTAGGAGCTCAGCTGAGGCTAAGGACCAGAGTGTCTTAGTTCTCCTTATATGGTGGCTCCTCCATGTATCTTGGCCTCCTCACATCAGCTGGGTTCCAAGTGGGAGGGGAGCTAAACTGGGAACAAGTCAAAGGTATAAGCACTTGTTAAACCTCTGCAAGTATCTTGCTTGCCTGTCAGGAATACAACCTCTAAACATTGACCAAAGCCATTCATATGGCTAAGGCCAGAATGTGGGTAGGGACTACACAAGCGGTTGAATACTCTTTTCTTTTTGAGGAATCCCTGGGTGGTGCAAATGATTAATGTACTTGGATGCTAACTGAAAGGTTGGAAGCTTGAGTAGATCCAGAAGCATCTTGGAAGAAAGGCCGTCCAACATATCAGCCAATGCAAATCCCGTGGAGCACAGTTCTACTATGACACATGTGGAGCTACCATGAGTCACAGTCCACTGCTTGGCAACTGTTTTTGTTGTTGTTCATATGAGATCCACCATAGTAACAATCTACCACATTCAGAAACACTTTCTGGATTCTGAAAAAGGCAAAATGACAGTCCTCGTATGTTGGGGTTAGAAGAGACTTTAGAGACTTTTCTCTTGAGCTTCTTTATTTTACAGATGAAGAGACAAAGAACCAGAGAATGTGATTTACTTGGCCAAAGTGATAACATAAACCTGGGCTGTTCATTGTGAAAACTGTTTGAATTGTGCTATGTGCAGGCATCATGCCTATTTTAGGCAGGCCAGACTCTGGCCTGGGAAGCTTACAGTCTAGAGGGGAAACCTATGGATTAGATCTAATGCCTAATACTGCCTTAACCATGGCACTTCACTGCCTTCCCATTGTAATTAAGTGTGTAATGACTATATTAAAGTTAATTTCAGGTTATAATTTATGATACAGTAGTTATATTTTAATGTACACTTTATGGTACATTGGAGTCCCTGAATAATCAATGTGTGTTCCTCTAATTCTGCCTAGTTTATAATACTTGGAGAAATTTTTATTATTTTAAGCAATTACAAGGATTTATAGTTCATGAATTCTTTGCTTTCGTGAAATATTTTTGTTCAGGCATACTATTTACTTGAAGCCAAGTCCTTTGTCAGGAATACAACCTCTAATTATAACATTGTTCCTATGGGAAAATGTAATTTGCTTTTCAATGATCCACTTTATGACATGGTCTCCAGGAATGCACTGCTTTGTAATAAAAAGCAAGTAGAGACTGCATACTCCTGGAACTTCTTGCCAATTGCCTGGCATGGTAGGACCAGTGTTTAGAAAGTAGTACTAATCTTTCTGTTGACATGTGAAAACTGAGCTACAAAATAATAATAGATCTCACTGAACAAAAACTGGGAGATGGATAAGCAAGCCAAATAGTTTCTATCCACAGTTACCCTGGCAATCACCAGGTCCTGTTGTTCAATGTCTCTCACATTGGTTCTTCCTTTCCAGGAATAGAATGGTTAATACAGTAATGAGTGGTCAAGGCTGCAGAGAGATCACACAGGGTGCTATGGGACAACAAGGAAGGTTCTGGTGTTTTCCAAAGGTTTCCTGTTGGAAATGATGTTTCAGTTGGAACCTGAGCAATGAGGAGGAGAGTTAGCCAGGGGAAGAAAGTGCCTAAGATCATCTAGGAAGTAAAAATGGGATCTGCAAAGTGCTGGAGTGAGAGAGAACAGGATAGGTTTTCTCAGTCTGGTTGGTGGGAAGTATGTATGTATTTTGGGGAGAGGAAGGGAAAGTGGGAAAGAGAAGGGGATGGCAAGACCTGAGAACAGAGAACTAAGAAGGAGTGTGGTGCTGTAGGATAACCACTGGACAGCTAACCTCAAAGTTGACAGTTCAAATCAACCACTTGCTCCTCAGAAACCCTGTACGGAGTTGCTGTGAGTAGGAACTGACTTGGTGACACTTATCCACAATGACAAATCCCAAAGGATCATATATGTCTTTTCAATAACTTTGCACTTCACCCTGTAGAGATGGATGATCTTATTGGAGATGGTGGCCTGATCAAATTTCTTCTTTAAGAAGCAGTACTCTGGTTTCTGTTTGAAGGCTAAATGGGAGGGGGACAAATCTGGAGAAAGTAATCCTGCAGACAGATGTGGTGACCTGGCTGACTGAGGGGTCTAGGAAAGGAGAGAAATGAGCTATTTAGGCAGCTGAGCCAATGGGACTAGTTTGAGGTATTTAGGGGGCTTCCAAGTCTAGAGACCCACAAAGACAATGGGTATTGGTGTCTGGAGGTCAGGAGAGAGGTTCTGGTCTACCAATTGCCATCATTACCTAGAAAGAATTGGAAACCAGGAGATAATGACACTGCCAGGAACATGAGAAGAGAAGGGGCTTGAGAGTGAACCCCAGGAGTACCCTTGCTCAGTTACTGTTCTGCCTTCTCTGAGAAAGGTTTTCTCATGACCCTGCTTAGTAGTAATATACAGTGTGATGCCTGCTTAACATATATTTGCAGAAGACAGGTATTAACTGAAGTAAAATATTTTTGCCTTAGACCTTCCTAACCAAAGGCTAGGTCGCTGGGTGGTGCTCGGCTTTGAGTCTATCCAGTGGCTCTGCAGAATAAAGGCATGATGATCTGCTTCTGTAATGATTATAGTCAAGAAAACTATATGAAGTCTACTCAGTAACTCATGGGGCACCATGAGCCAGAATCTACTCTATGGCAATGTGTTAACCAAGGGCTGCAGCATTGAGGGCCAGACCCCTGTCCACTGTTGCATTTCTGTTAGATACTCTGATCATTTTGATCCTGGCTTTTGACCTTCCCACTCACCTCCAGATACCCTTTATCACTTGTCCCAAAATAGAATCTAGATCAGGTCTCTTGATTAAAAATGAAAACTCCACTGAAAGGTAAGGAAGAGGAGAAAAAACTATAATATAGAAATCAACACTTCTCCTTAAATCAGTATACTAGTTATGTATGTTTTCAGAATCTAGAGGTCAATGATCCTGACTGAGTCTCTCCTTAGCTTTGGTCTATAGCTTTATTGTGGGGTCCTGATTACCACCCCTCATGGAGCGAACTTTAGCATGTCTTCCTTAGCTGGAATTCAGGCTGCAACATATGAGTTCCCAAAAAAGAGTGTCAAAGAACCCTGTATTTTCCTCATATTGGTTTGCCACCCGATATTCTTTCCCCACAAAAATAATATTGGAAGAAATTCTATCCACAACAAGAACAATCTTTTATAGAATAAAATCAGACTTTCCTGGAGATTAGGTTCTAAAGTCGGTGTGTAACGCAGAATCAGTGTAAAAAAATTAACCTTGAAAATCACTTGGAAAAAAAGTCCATTGAAAATGGACACAGCTTCCCCATAAGTCTAGCAGAGCCAGGCTGCTATAGATTACCATTTCCTTAGCAGAACATCAGATGAAGTTGCTGTCCTGATTTTATGTATTTATTTATTTATTTAATTGTGGATTGAGTGAAGGTTTACAGAGCAGATCATCTGTTTTACATGCAACAAATCATATACTTTGCTTCATTATATGGTTGCAATTTTCTCTATGACCAATAGTTATCAGCATGTACTTCTATTCATTTTAACTACTGCATTCCACACTGTGTCTCCTGACACTCTCGTCTTTCCTCTGCCAACCCCCTCTGGTTGTATATTGCCTGCCCTGTCACCCATGTCAACACGTGTCTACCCTCTAGCACATGTATCATTTCCTCCTCCCCCCCAAACCATCATAGGTTATTTCTTTTACCAAGAAAACCCCCCTCTTTTTGTTTGATGTACAAAATAAACAAAAATAAAACCATGCAGGAATATCTAATCATAGTGGTTACGAATCAGGCTGCGAACCTTAAGGTCAGCAGTTCGAAACTACCAGCCACTCTGCGGGAGAAAGATGAGGCTTTCTACTCCCGTAAGGATTTACACCCTCGGAAACCCTGTACAGGGTCGCTATGGGTCGGAACCGACTCGACGGCACTTAACAACAACAACAACAACAAACAACCAAAGGGCACATTCTGGAAGCCAGCCTACTGGCCACCAGCACATGCCCTTTCTCTTTCCATGAGTCTAGAGTCCTTAGCTGCTCAATCTCTCCATGCCGTCACCTCTGCCTCCATCTCTGGTGTTGCTGGTTTTCTGGTTAGGGTCCCACATTCAGCTCATGTTCCTCTCTCTTGATGGCCCTAGGGTCCTCTGTTTCTGGAATGCAAGATTAACTACTCCCCCCTTTTTGTTACACAACGTCTACCTTTACAGTTCTGACAATCACAATTAGGTATGATAACAATTACTCAAATGTTGAATCAAATGAATCTTATCCCCATCTCCTATATAGGTTTACTATGAGTTGAAATCAGCTCCACGGCAGTACATTTGGCTTTTGGTTTTATTGTTTGTTTTTTAAGAAGACTTCAGGGATATTTTTGTTTTAAGGTTTAAAGATTATTTTAGGTAAGTAGTTTCAGGGGTTCATCCAAACTTTGTGAGACCAGAATGTTTGGAATGCATGAGAATTTGAAACTCTGTTCTGCATTTTCATCAGCATTTTTTCTGTGCAATCTTGGAAATATTCAATAATAGTAGCTAGATACCATGGTAGCTGTTTTCATGACAAAAAATGCAGTTGTTCATGGAGGTAACAAGCCACATACTCCATATTCTTCTTCTTTCTCTGTTGTTCCAAGTGTATACAGCCACATACTCCATATTCTTCTTCTTTCTCCGTTGTTCCAAGTGGAAAGCTGCTTGCAAGCTTTTAAGACGCCCAAGCACTATGCAACCAACGGAGTAGATCAGAAGCACTAAATTAGCTAGGATGTCCCACGAAACCATGGCTCTAAGCCTCCAAACCAAGGAACCAAATCCCATATGAGGTTTCTGATAAGCTGTGTTAGCAGTTGTTGCTATTGTTGTAAATGTATCTATCGTGCAACTTTTGCGAAGTCAACTTTTTACAGGTGTACAACTTATTGACAACAATTATAGTAATCAACCGTACCACTTTTCCCTTGTTGTTGTGTGCTTTTGAGTTTGTTCTGACTCACAGCACCCTGGTATAGGTTTTCCAAGATGCAGCTGGTAAGTTTGAACTGTCAACTTTGTGGTTAGCAGTTCAGTGCTTATCTGGCAGCATCACATGATTCTATTCTATTCTACCACACTCTCTACCTAATTGGTCTGGTGAATTTCCTGAAAGTCTGAAAGGATGAACTCAGCAGAATCATGTGAAGAAGTTTATCTTTTCATTTTCAAAAGTGTCACCAGTCCAGAAGCAGTACATATAGATTCTTTTTGTAGGACCAAAAAGCTCATTCAAGTTTTTTTTCCCCCCCACTCCAAACAAACAAACAAACAAACAAACAAACAAATAAACAGAAATCAATATGCTTTCAAAGGTATATTCAAATCTTATTTTTGGAGAATCAGAAAATCTGCTGGTAGTTTTGATGTATATCACCTTCCCCACATCAGCTTTTGGCTATGGAAATTTAAGTAAACCCATCCAGAGTGCCTGGTTACACCATACTTCCCTCCTATGTCTCCACTTGGAAACTCATGCTCCATCTCTTCATTCTACCCTAATGTGTTTCAGACAATTTGACTCTGAGCCTGCCGGGATTTTCCCTCGACATAGTTGTCACGAGTGTTTGGTTCACGAGGAGGGGAGATCCAGCGGCGATAGGGATAGCAAAAGAATACACAAACAGAAGAAGGGAGACAATGAGGCACCCCAAAGCCAGGGTGGATACATCACTGGTGGGCAGGCTTGGGA
>NW_006408880.1:1673542-1678473 GCF_000296735.1 Chrysochloris asiatica
TGGCCTCATTTGTTACACTCAGCCCTAGAGGGCCTCGAACCTCTGACTAGTCTTACATGGTCTGCAACATGAGCCTTCATGCAAATCATTAAACTTGTTTGGAATCTTCCTCCATTCTTGTCTCTTTCACCCTTCACTTTTCTTCCAACCTCCCATTTCTAAGACCCATGAGTCACTCTTGAACACCAACCTTTAGTACTCTCTCTTTCAGTTTTGTACCACATGAGGTTTCTTTATCTCATGTGCTGTAGACTAGAAGTATACTCAATAGGGGTTTCAAGGTTGTGAATTTTTGGAAGCATGTATCATCATGATTAATAGCCTATAGTTTAACTATGTTTGCCACTCAGGACTCTTTTAGTCTACTTCAGATTCTACATTAAGGAACATTGGTGGCATAATGGGTTATGCATTGAGATGCTAATGTCAAGGTCAACAGTTCAAATCCACCAGCCTTTAGCAGTAGAAAGATGAGATTTTCTGTTCCAGTAAAGACTCCCAACAAAATAGATTGACAAATGGTAAAAACAATGGGCTCAACAATTAATGTGCACTTCTTGGTCTCTCCATGTGTGGAAGAAAGAGGAGAGATGAGAATTGAAGGTTGGAATCAATTATTCCTAGAGACCAATAGAACATGTGACCATCAGTCTTCATGACTCTGAGTCCAGAAGAACTAGATGGTGCTCAGCTACCACTACCAACTTCTCTGAAAGGAATCACATTAGATGGTCCTGGATAGAGTGGCAGAAAATGTGGAACAAAATTCAAAATAAAAAATAAAAAAGAAGACTGGGCTTACCAGTCAGAAAGAGACTAGAAGAATCTGAATCTGAGACTATGGCACTCGACAATGCTGCTTGTGGCCCAATTTTCAGCCAAGCAGTAGATAGGTATATAGTGGGGACAACACTAGTGAGGTATGCTCACTATGGAATGGTCAATCATTCAAAATCAAAAGGGTAATATTTACCTAAAGACAAAGTTGAGAAAGGATGGGTGGAATAGAAATAAGAGCCACAGGGAGGAAGAGGGCTAACTTGTTACATAGAGGGGATAGCAATCATTGAGATGAAGCAAAGTGTATGATTTGTTGAATGTAAAACTTATGATCTTGTCTATAAACCTTCACTCAGTTCTCAATAAAAAGTTTCAAAATAAATAAACAAAAAGAAATTGGCTCAAATGTAACATCGATTGTTAGGATGTAGTAGGACTCGGTAATGTTTCATTCTGTTGTGCATAGGGTCACTGTGTGTCTGAAGTGACTCGATGGCACCTAGTAATACTCTAAAGGATTTGTAGCCTCAGAAACCCTACATAGATTTGCTGTGAGTTGGAATTGACTCCCTGACAGTGGGTTTGACAGTTGGTATCTCAATCTGACATAGGCCATGATCTACTCTGGTTTGTCCAGTCTCGAAACCAGGGTGTCCTAATATAAACTGATAGGATTGTAGCTTTGAAAGGATTGGGCTCGGGTTGGACTAGGAGGAGACACATAATATTCATACATTGAGTCTCAGTTTGGAAGGATGATAATAGCCACATAATGACCATGGAAAGAGGTTTAAATTAATGCCATGTTTATTCAATGATGCCTTCTCCATTGTTGAAAATCAATAGGTGGGAAAAGGGTAAATATCAGAAAGTATAGGAAATTATTTTAGAAGAAGGAAAGCAATAACTGCAACAACTACCTAAATAACCCCCAACCCATACAGGAGTCAGTCATGAAGAGGTTTCCAGAACACAAATTGTATTGTTGTGTGCCATAGAGTCAGTTCTGGCTTATAACAACCCTGTATAGGGTTTCTGAGAGTGACTGGTGGTGAACTACCATCCTTGTGGTTAGTAATCCAGTGCATATCCTACAGCGCCACATTAGGATAACTTGTTTTTCTTTCCAAAGAAAAGTAAAAAGAGGATATATTTTTTCCAAGTGAAATAAAAATTCAAATCAAAGCTAGAATTTGAGGTGGCAGCTTCTTTGGATATTCCTTTTGTTTATAATGTAGGTTTCCCCCCACTTTATGAAGCAGATGCTTATACAAGCATTACCAGTGTTGTCAATAATACTGTAACATTTGCCTTCCCTCCCTTTGTTGCTCAGGGAACATGTTGGGTTTCGGCACATTTAGCTTTGCCATTTACTTCACAAATCGCAGCTGGGTAGTGCTACAACTAAGTCGATTTTACTGAGAATAAAAATTGAAGAGGAAAAAAAAAATTCTCTAACAACCTTTCCAGTAATCGTAGGCCTGAAATACTTTGGCATCTCCCTCCCTCTACCCCCAACAACTTGGTTTCAGTACAATGATGCTTCAGTAAGAATCTTCCTGCAAATTTAATTCAAAAGGGAAGGCTTTGTTGTTATTAAACACAATGGCAGTTTGTACATCTTCACATCATTATGTTGCTT
The DNA here is from genome assembly GCF_000296735.1 of Chrysochloris asiatica. Classification (NCBI taxonomy): domain Eukaryota; kingdom Metazoa; phylum Chordata; class Mammalia; order Afrosoricida; family Chrysochloridae; genus Chrysochloris; species Chrysochloris asiatica. Next base: position 1,675,965 of record NW_006408880.1, read on the forward strand.
CTCATTATGGTAATTCATTTGCTTCTGCTTTGTATGGATATCAAATAAAAATCTCTCTCGCTCCTGGCAAGTGATTGCCATTATGGAGACACTCTGGGAGCCCAGCTAAGCGGTGCTTGGTGTCATAGCAAACACAATTAGCAAAATGGCATCCAGAGTGGCTTTATGGAGTTGCCCTGTGGTGAGTGTCTGTGTTTTTTATTTAGCAGGGCTGTAGGTTACTAGGTTTTTCTGTGTGCCTTCTCTATTTTCATCTTGGTACCACTTTCTATTCAAGTGGAACAGCGTGAGTACTTTGTGTGAATTTTATTTTCTACTTTTTTTCTGATAGACTCTTTCTCAGCACTTGATGGACTCAGAAAGCCCTGAGTTTTTTGCCTTCCTGGGAGCCTGCATTTTTGTAAAAAGGGGTCAATGAAAGCATCACCAAATGTCCACTCTGATACCATCGTGGTTTTCCCATAAAGTTTTATATCTTTCTTTGCCATTTGTCAGCTATTAGGGAGGTACCAAATTTTTAGAGTGCAAATTCTTTGTAGACTTTGAGGTGGGGGTCATAGTTGAACCCCTGGAAAGCTTAGGTACCTTATATACTAAAGATAGATGAAATCAGATGGAACACATACTGCTTCTTTGAGAAATGACAGAAATTGTTATGGTTCTTGACTGAACCATAAAGAGAAAGATGATCTAGGTTTAGGTGGAGTGGCTCCTCTGTTGGAGGTACAGGTTGAATATTTCCCCTTTAACTCCAAAACAAATCTGCTGTCAATTCTGACTCAAGTTGTTGTTGTTCTTATGTGATGTCAGGTCTACTCCCACTCATAGTGACACTACATGTTGTTGTTAGGTGCCATCGAGTCGGCACCGACTCATACCAACCATATGCACAGCAGAATGAAACAATGTCTGATCCTGGGCCAACCTCACTACTGTTGCCACACTTGAGTCCATCGATGCTGCCACCTGGCCAGTCCATCTCGTTGGGGGTCTTCTTCTTTTTCTCCGATCCTCCATCTTACCAAATATCCTTCTCCAATGGCTGTTCCCTCCTGACAATATGTCCAAAGTATGAGAGAGGAAGTTTGGCCATCTTGGCCTCTAAGGTTCTGTGGGCTTTTCTCCCACTAGCTTAACTCCATTCACGTCATCATAGTCAACTTTACATCAGTTTGACATAAAAGCAAACAGCCACCACTCGTCTGTCTGTGTACTATGGTGGCTTGTGAGTTGCTGTGATTGTGAAAGCTATGGCACCGGTATTTTAAATAACTAGCAGGATCACGCAGGGTGGACAGGTTTCAGATGAGCTTCCAGACAAAGACAGAGTAGGAAGAAAGAGTGACGAACTACTTCCGAATCTTTAGTCACTGAAAACCTTATGAATAGCAGAGAAACACTATCAGATAGAGTGTTGGAAAATGAGCCCTCAGGTTGGAAGGCACTCAAAATGCGACTGGGGAAGAGATGCCTCCTCAAAGTAGAGTTGACCCTACATACAACATAACAAAACACTGCCTGGTCCTGCATTATCCTTGCAATCTTTGCTAGTTTGAGATTATTGTTGTAGCCACTGTGTCAATCTGTTTCATTGAGGGTCTTCCTCTTTTTTTTTGTTTTTCATCATTTTAATGTTTTTGTGTGTTGTTGTTAAGTTTTTATTGTGAATTGAATGATAGTTTACATGGGATTATGACAGTTTTACACTCATTATTTCATTGCAATGATTACAATTGCATCTGTGTTTCATCATTTAACAGTATTTGCTTCTATTCACTTTTTTTTTTTTTTGGATGTACTCAAAAATACTCAGGAATATATAATCATTTCAACAACCAAAGTGCACATTCTGAAAACCTACCTCCTGGCTGCAGCTATACAACCTTTCTCTTTCCATGAGTCTAGAGTCCTCAGCTGCTCTATTTCTCTATGTCCTCATCTCTGTTTCCATCTCTGGTGTCACTACTTCTCTGGATAAGGTCCCACATTTCACTCATGCTTTTCTCCCTTGTTGGTAAGATTAACTACTTCCCTCTTTTTATTACAGAACTTCTACCTTTACTGTTGTGACAGTCACAATTAGTAATAACAGTTACTAACTATTGAATCATAAGATTTGTATCCCCATCTCCTTTGTCCAGACCTGTCTATACAAGATGAGCACTTGTTAGGTGTCATCAAGTCCGTACTGACTCACAGTGACCTTATGCACAGCAGAACAAAACATTGTCTGCTCCTGGGCCATCCTCACTATTGTTGCCACACTCAAGCCCATTGATGCTGCCACTTTGCCAATCCATCTCGCTAGGGGTCTTCCTCTTTATTTTCTGACCCTCTACCCTACCAAACATGATATCCTTCTCCAGTGACTGGTCCCTCCTGACAATATGTTTGAGGTATGAGAGATGAAGTTTGGCCATCTTGGTCTCCAAGGAGCACTCTGGTTGCACTTTTTCCAACACAGATCTGTTGGTTCTTTTGACAGCCCATGGTACTTTCAATATTCTCC
>NW_006408880.1:1681018-1693350 GCF_000296735.1 Chrysochloris asiatica
TGCTTTGGCTTCTCTACGTTGGAGAGCAAGTTTCAGAGTCTCTTCTGACATCCATCTTGATCTTTTCCTTCTTTCTTGAAGGTCAAGTTAATCTAATTGCAGCAATTTACACTTGTTTCCTTTATCAAAAACTTTTATTATTTTTTTAATCTTCCTCTAGTTAAGTTCGGATCATCAATTCATTAAAGCTAGGTTGAATGTATATTATCTACAAGGTTGGGCGTTCCTGTGTGTCTCCCCTTACTTCATATCAGCTGGATACCTTGCTGTCAACTCTAGCCCTCTGTGGCTATGTCCTTGTCCAAGGGCTCAGTAGTCCCCAGATCTCACCATACTTTCGGCCAACCAGACCTTCCTCTTCTGTCTCTCATGTCTAGGTTGATGGGAGTCTATGGAATGTGGTCATACTCAGCCCATTTCTTCATTGATGTCTTTTCCCTTCTTCTACTCACCAGCAGACCAATGTGGTCACCAGCAAGCTTATGTGTCGTTCATGTATTCTCTTTGAGTTTCAGTCTTGGACAGGGTTTTGTCCTGAAGGGACTTGTTTGCTTGTTCTTGTAGCAGACAATCAGACTGTCATTTTAAATTTTTCCTGCTGGTCTTTCTTTCAAGAAGTATCTTTTGTTCCTTTAGCTGCTCCAGACTGCTCTGCTTGTTCTTTCTATTGGTAATGTCCCACCTCAGAAGGGGCTGGATAGGGCTCAGGATTCCTCCTAAGACCCTATATTCTACAAAGTCTCTGCAAGTAGCCTATTTCACTGAGCAAGTTCTAGAATCCCTTTTAAGTATTCCATTCTGTTATAGACTGAAGACAGGGTTACAAGCTTTCTGTAATCATGTTTTTCAATATTCCTTTCTATCCCACTTAAGTGTCTACTTTACACTAGTAGGCATGGAAAACTAATATTCATAAGACAGTCAAGTATTTTAACATTATTTCTTCATTGAGGGTCTTCCTCTTTTTCAGATCTTTAGAACAATTGGTAGTGGTAGCTAGATATCATCAAGTTCTGGTCTCAAGGTCATGGAGACTGTTGTTTCCATGTTCCATTAGTCCACTGAGCAAATTAGATCCAAGCATTTTTAATTTTCCTTATTCTTTTTTGCTCTGCACAGGGAGAGACCCATAGTTGCACATTAGATGGTTGCTCATGAGCTTTTAAAAGCCTAGGCACTACTCTTAAAAGGATATGTAGAACATTGTCTGTGTATATGATGTCATGTCAATTGACCATGGTGTCCCCAGAGACTATGATCCTAGGTCCCCAGGTCCAGCAACTCATTCCCTCAGGTGTTTGGTAATGTCTAAGAAGTTTTCATAATTTTGTTCCCTGTATGCTTTACCACATTCATGGATAAGTTTCTAGCAAAGGTGAATACCCACATACAAATATACCATCAAGCCTTTATATTTTTGTGGGTATATTTCCATTTCCCCTCCCATACTCATTCAGCCTTTGTATCTATTCATGTATCTTCCCATGGGTTGCTGTTATTGCAGGATTGTATATATAACTGTATTGACCTCTTTTCCCTTTAACTCTTACACTCCTCTTTGTATTTTCCCCTACCTTCATTATTTTTATGCCAACTTCCCTCTGGTTGTATATTTCCTTCCCATCACCCAAGTTAACATGTGCTTACCCTCGGAAACCCTATACATTGTCGCTATGGGTCAGAATCGACTCAATTGTACTTAACAACAACCCTCTAACCAATAAATTATTCTCCTTTCCCTCCCATCCCTGGTAATCATCAAATAATATTTCCTTTAGCATGAAAATCTTTTATTGACTTCCATAATAGTGGTTTCATATATTTTCCCTTTTATGATTGACAAATTTCACTCAGCATATGTTCTCCAGGTTGATCCATGCTATGAAGTATTTCCAAGATTAATCGTTATTATTCAGTGTTGCATAGTATTGCATTGTGTGTATGTGGTGGTGGGTGGTGGTGGTGGTGTGCTGTTGAGTCAATTCTGTCTCATGGCAGTGCTCTATATAATTTCTGAGGCTGTAAATTTACTGAAACAGAAAGTCTTATTTTTGTCTTGAGGAGCAGCTGAAATTCAAACTGCTGACCTGTGGGTAGCAGCTCAATGTATAATCCACTACTACTACTTGGGTACCAAAGTTTATTTGTGTATTCTACTATTGGTGGACACTTAGGCTGTCTCTGGTTTTTGCTATTATGAATAGTACTGTGATGAGCATGGGTATGCAAATTCATGTTTTGAGAATACACGCTAAGTAGAGGGATTACTGGGTCTTATGGTATAAAAAAAGTAATAAAAGTATACAGAAATACAAAAAGTATTTCCAACTTTTTGAGGAAATGCCATACCATCTCCCATGTTTTCTAACATTTTACATTCCCACCAACTACAGTATAGGAGGGTTACCAGACTCTCCACAGCATTTGTTGTTTTCTCTTTTTTGAACTTTTCTATTAATGTGAGGGTAAGATATTTCATTTATGGAAAATGAGCATTCTGGAACAATTAATGGTGCTCATGAGGAACCTGTACATAGACTGAGAGGTAGTTGTTGGAACAGAACAAGGGAACACTGAATGACTTAAAATTTGGAAAGATATACACCAGGGTTGTATTCTTTCACTATGTTTATTCAGTCTGTATGCTGAGCAAATAATCCAAGAAGCTGGATTGGAGGAAGACTCATTGACAACCTGCTATCTACAGATAATACAGTCTTACTTGCTGAAAGTGAAGAGGACTTAAACATCAAAGCCTTTGTTATGGGTTGCACCTCATTGTAAAGTTAAAAAAAAAAAAAAAGTCCTCACCACTGGACCAATAAATGATATCCATATAAATGGAAAGATTGAAGTTTTCATAGACTTCATTTTGTTCAGATCAACCATCCTCACTCATGGAAACAGAAGTCAAGAAATCAAACAACCTATTGTATTAGGCAAATCTTTTTAAAGTGTTCAAGAGCAAAGATGTCAGTTTCAGGACTGCACCTGACCCAAGCCACAGTATTTTCAATAGACTCCTATGTATGTGTAAGTTGGACAATGAATAAGGAAAGAGCATAGAAGATTTGATGCATTTGAGTAATGGTGTTAGAGGAGAATACTGAGAGTACCATGAATTGTCAAAAGAATAAACAGATCTGTGCTGGAAGAAGTGCAGCCAGAATGCTCTTTTGAAGCAAGGATTGCAAGACTTCATCTCTGATACTTCAGACATATTGTCAGGAGGGATCAATCCTATATCATGATAGGTAAAGTGAATGATCAGTGAAAATAAGGAAGACCACCATCACCATTGAGATGGATTAGCACAATGGCAACAGGGCTCAAGCTTACCAACAATTGTGAGTATGGCACAGGATTGGGAAGTGTTTCATTCTGTTGTTCCTAAGGTAGCCAAGAATTGGAAATGACTTTATGATATCCAGCCAAAAAAAAAAAAAAAGGCTAATGATCACAAGCATTTCTTCATAGGTTTATCAGCATCCTTAATGTCTTCTTTAATAAAGTGTCTGTTTATGTCCTCTGCCCAATTTTTATTGGATTAATTTTTCTTTTTCTTGTTAAAGTGTTGAAGTTTTCCATAAATTTTGGAGATCAGTCTCTTGTCTCATACGTCATTGCCAAAAATATTGAACTATACTTGCACATCTGATGTGAATCCCACTTGGTCACCATCTATTATTTTTTGATGTTTGTTGTTGGATTTTATTGGCTTCGATTTTGTTGAGAATTTTTACATCTATATTCATGAGGGTTATTGGTCTATACTTTTTAGTATGTCTTTGCCTGGTTTTGGTCTTAGGGTTTTGTTTGCTTCATGAAATGAATTTGGAAGTTTTCCATCCTTTTCTATATTCTGGAATGGTTTGCGTTGGTGTCTACTCTTCTCTAAATGTTTGGTAGAATTTACCAGTAAAACCATCTGGAACATCTTTTTTTGTTGTTGTTGTTGTTGTTTTTGTGAGTTTTTAATGACCTGACCAATTTCTTCTTTTGTTGTATGTCTGTTCAAATTTTCTACTTCAGTCTGTGATAGTTTATATTGGTAGTGTGTTTCTAGAAATTTGTCCATTTCTTCTAGATTTTCAAATTTGTTGGAGTACAATTCATCATAGTATTTTGTTATTATCCTTGTTATTTCCATTGGTTCTGTTATGACATTAACCATATTATTTTTGTTCGTATTACTTGTATCTTCTCCTTTTTTTCCCCTTCAGATTTGACAGTAGTATGTTGAGTTCATTAATCCTTTCCAAGGACAAATTTCTTGTCTTATTGATTCTATCGTTTTCTGTTTGTTTCAATTATTTATGCTCTAATATTTATTATTTCTTTTCTTCTGGTAACTACAGGCTTACTTTGCATTTTTTTCTAATTATTGGAGATGTTAGTTTAAAGTGTTGATTTTGGTTCTTTCTTCTTTGTAGATTGTTGTTGTTAGATGCTGTCGAGTTGGTACCGACTCATAAGGACCTTATGCACAGCAGAATGAAACACTATCTGATCCTGGGCCAATCTCACTACTGTTGCCATGCTTGAGTCCATCAATGCTGCAACTTGGCCTATTCATCTCATTGGGGGTCTTCCTCTTTTTCTCTGACCCTCTACCTTACCAAACATGATATCTTTCTCCAGCAATTGCTCCCTCCTGACAATATGTCTGAAGTATGAGAGATGAATTTTGGCCATCTTGGCCTTCAAGAAGCATTCTGGCTGCACTTCTTCCATAATGGATCTATTGGTTCTTTTGGCAGCCCATGGCACTTTCAATATTCTCCTCTAACACCATAATTCAATAGCATCAATTCTTCTATAGTCTTCCTTATTCACTGTCCAGCTTTCACATGCATACGAGGTTATTGAAAACACCGTGGCTTCGGTCAGGCGCACCTTAGTCCTCAAGCTGACATCTTTGCTCTTCAGCATTTTAAAAAGGTCTTGTGCAGAAGATTTGCTTAATGCAATACCTCATTTGATTTCTTGACTGCTGCTTCCATGAGCATTGATAGTTGATTTAAGAAGAATGAAGTTCTTGACAACTTCAATCTTTTCTCCATTGATAAGAATGTTGTTTATTGGTCCAGTGGTGAGGATTTTTGTTTTCTTGACATTGAGATATAATCCATATCGAAGGCTGTGCTCTTTAATCTTCATAAGTAAATGTTTCAAGTCCTCTTCACTTTCAGCAAGCAAGGTTGTATCATCTGCATATCGCAGGTTGTTAATGAGTCTTCCTCCAATCCTGATGCCACGTTTTTCTTCATAGAACCCAGCTTCTCGTATTATTTGCTCAGCATACAGGTTGAATAAGTATGGTGAAAGAATACAACCCTGTCTCACACCTTTCCCAATTTTAAAACATTCAGTGTTCCCATGTTCTGTTTGAAAAACTGCTTCTTGGTCCAGGTACAGATTCCTCATGAGCACAATTAAGTGTTCTGGAATATTCATACTTCACAATGTTGTCCATAGCTTGTCATGATCCACACAATCGAAAGCCTTTGCATAGTCAATAAAGCACAGTTAAACATCTTTCTGATATTGTTTGTTTTCAGGCAAGATCCGTTGGATATCAGCAATGATATCTCTCTTTCCTCGGCCTCTTTGGAATCCAGCTTGTACCTCTGGAGGTTCTCTGTTATTGTAGGGTTGCAGACATTTCTGCATTACCTTTAGTAAAAGTTTACTCACATGGGATATTAAAAGCACTCTCCGATGATTTCCATATTCCATTGGGTCACTTCTCTTTGGAATGGGCACAAATATGGATCTCTAGCAATCAGTCGGCCAGATAGTTGTCTTTCAAATTTCTTGGCATAGATGAGTGAGTGCCTCCTATGCTGCCTCACTTTCTTGAGAGATTTCAATTTTTATTGCATCAATTCCTGGAGCCTTGTTATTTGCCAATTCTTTCAATGCATCTTGGACTTCCTCCTTTAGTATCATTGGCTCTGGATCATATGCTACCTCTTGAAACAGTTGAACATTAACCGTTTCCTTTTGGTACAGTGACTCTGTATTCCTTCCATCTTCTTTTGATGCTTTCTGCATCATTCAATACTTTGCCCATAGAATCTTTCAATAACAAAAGTTGAGGCTTGAATTTTTTCTTCAGTTCCCCCAGCTTGAGATATGCTGAGCATGTTTTTCCTTTTTGGTTTTCTGATTCCAGATCTTTGAACATTTTGTTGTAATATTTGGCTTTATATTCTCGAGCTGACCTTTGAAAATTTCTGTTCAGCTCTTGGACCTCCACATTTCTCCCATTTGTTTTAGCATCTCAATGAGGGAGAGCAAATTTCAGTGTCTCTTCTGACATCCATTTTGATCTTTTCCTTCTTTCTTGTCTTCTTGTAGGGGTATGGATACTATCCGATCACAGAAAACATTCTACTTTAAGATAGATCTTGAAATGTTCTTTTTGGTAATGAATGTGACATCATTCCTTTTCAATTTGTCATTCTCAACATAGTAAACCATTTGATTGCCAGATTCAAAATGGCCAGTACCAATCCATTACAGCTCACTAATACCTAGGATATCAATGTTTACGTGTTTCATTACCTTTTTGACAACATCCACTTTTCCTAGATTCATACTTTATACATTTCATGTTCTGATTACTGATGGATGTTTACAACTGTTTCTCTTTATTTTGAGTTGTGCACCATCAGTGAATTAAGATCCCGAAAGCTTTACTCCATTAGTATCATCATAGTCAACTCTACTTTCATGAGTTCGTTTTTTTCCCAATTGTATTTTGAGTGCTTTCAAATCTGAGAGGCTCATCTTCTGGCATTGTAACTGACAATATTCTGGTACTATTTATAATGTCTCACTATTCAATATTCTGGATATGAATAGAACCAGATGAGTACTGGTCAAGTACTATATGATCTTAAAGTAAAAAAGAAAAAAAAATGACCTTCAATTCCTCTCCTCATTTTGCTTGTGCTGCCACTCAAAGTCCAGAATCATATGGGCCTAGAAACAAGACAATATTCTGGTTCTATCTGAATAGAACCAAATGAGTACTGGTCAATTATTGTATGATTTTAAAGTAAAAAAGGAAAAAAAAATGACCTTCCACTGCTATTCATAAAGTTTTCAGTAGCTAAACATTCAGGAGTAGTCTGCTTTTCCTTCTTCGTAATCTGGAAACTCTACTGAAACCTGTCCACCATGGGTATCCTGCTAGTATTTAGAAACATTCAAGCCACCAGAGTATGGCAAACTGACAGATGAGCAATGAAGCCTTTTATGTAGCAGATACTAAGTAAAGATTTGTTGGATAAACACTAAGTAGGAAGAATGCTTGTTGTAAGGCCACCCAAACTCATTGACTGAGCACCTCTCTATAATTTAGCCCAGATCTGCCAACAAAAAAAGAAACATCAAATGAGTTTTCATTCACTTGAATGCAGAAGTCAGATACAAACTTCCTTCTGAGCTATCTTGGGAAATAATCAATGTTTCTTCAGATGAGCTTCACCCAGAAATATTTTGCTCTTGAATTTTCTTCAGAAAATACATCCTTAGGACATTATTCATAAATTTAAATTTTATAAATATATTTTAGTTATAATTCAGTCATTATCTAAAGAAAGCTCATGTTGTTTCCCTTGTAAAGTTAAAAAAGAAAGAAAGAAAAGATAAGGAAGAAAATTAGAGTAGTTATTCTCTAATTTATCTGTAGGAGTCCTCTGCAGGAAAAGCACTATAGGATAAGCACTGGACTGCTAACAGCAAGGTTGATGGTTCAAATCCACCAGCCATGCCTTGAAAAACCTATATAATATTTCTGTGTGTTGAAATTGACTTCATGGTACTTAACAACAAAAACAACAACAACAATTTATCAGCAAAACTGGACCCACTGCCGTCAAGTCAGTTTCAACTCATAGTACAGAGTCTAACTGCTCTATAGGGATTCCAGGGCTATAATTTTTACAGAAACAAACTGAATATTTTTCTCCTACATAGCAGTGGGTTGGGTGGGTTCAAACTACTTTTTTCAGTTGGCAGCTGAGTGCCTAAAACTGTGCCACCAGGGTCATAGCATTTTTAATAACCTCATATGCTTGTGAAAACTGGACAATGAACAAGGAAAACCAAAGAAGAATTGATGCATTTAAATTATGATGTTGGCAAAGAATATTGAATATACCACAGACTGCCAGAAGAACAGAGAAATACAGATAGAATGCTCCTAGGAAGCAAGCAATATGAGGTTTTTTTTTTTTTTTTTTTTTTAATGTTTTATTGTGAATTATGTGATAGTTTACATAGGAGAACATTAGTTTTACATTCATTCTATCGTATATTGTCTCTCATTGCCATGATTACAATCCCCTCAATGCAATCCTTGAAATATGAAGTTTTGTCTCAGCTATTTTGGATATATTATCAGGCAGGACCAGTCCCATGAGAAGGACATTAGGCTTGTTAAAGTAGTGTGTCATGTGAAAAGAGGAAGACCCTCAATTAGATTGATGGACATAGTTGCTGCAACAATGGGCTCAAACATAACAATGGTTATGCAGATGGTGTAGGACAGGGTAGCATATGATTCTGTTATGCATGTTGGAGCTGATTTAATAGCACCTAACAACAATTTGATGATGAGTTATAAAGCATGCTCCTTCAAAACCAGATAACAAGACATCATCTTGTTTGCTTTAGACACTTTGGTTGGAATCAGAAAAGACCAGTTTCTATAAAAGGACATCATAGTTGGTAAAGTAGAGGGTTGGTAAAAACAAAGGAAACACTCAATGAAATGAGTTGCTATAGTACGCAAAACAATGGACAGGACCAGGCAATGTTTTGTTCAGTTTTACAAAAGGGATTCCTGCATTAGAGTCAATGCAACCAAGATGAACAAGAATGCTAAATTTATCAGGAGTCCTAAAATTTGCATATTTATGTACAGAAAACTCATTTTTAAACAACTTTGTATTTTGAATTGAGTGATAGTTTACATGGGAGAACATTGGTTTTGCACTCATCCTATTGTATTTTGTTTCACTGTTACTAAATAGTCATTTAACAGTATTTGCTTCTATTCCCTCTGGTTTTTTTTTTTTTTTTTTTTAATGTACACAAAACACTCAGGAATATATAATCATTTAAATAACCAAAGGGTGCATTCTGCAAGCCAACCTCCTGGCCACAAGCACATAGCTTTTCTGTTTCCATGAGTCTAGAGTCCTCAGCTGCTCTATCTCTCCATGCAATCACCTTTGCCAGAAAACTCATTTTTATATAGATCTCAAATAGTTAAAGTCATTGTCCACCTTTTTTTTTTTTTTTTGATCTGCATTTTACTTTTATGAAAGAGAGGAATATGACAAATAGACATGCTATCATGAAATTGACTTTTAAACTTCTCAGGTTATTTTATAGGATGTGTACACATTTGGCTCAATCCTTTTATAACTATAATCTGAGCCCACTTTTAGGCTAAAGATGCTGTAAAATTTTTTAAATTGAAAGTGCTTGGATTGGTGCTTATTTTCAGGTGAATTCTTAAAGTCTGTCTAAGCACAACATTGTCACAGTCAAGGGAAAGGGAGTATAATGATGATAACTTACAGGGTTGACTAAAAAATCTCAGGCTTTAGAGTCATCTCTGCTGCTCACTGTTAATCTAGTTAATGGGCTTCAGGGTCTTTTATTCAAGGTTTCTTTTATTTTCTGTTTTTAAAATTTGCCTTCTTAATTTTATTATTTCTAAAGTTTTTATTATGCATTTTTTAGTTTTAACTATACCATGGAATTGCATGTCCCTTTCCATAATAACCTGAGCCTTGTCTCCTGTAGTGCCTCTAGGCCCAGATGAGACTGGGTTTAGAGTGGCAGCTCAAACAGAATGAGGAGAGGAGTTGAAGGTCATTTTTTTTTTTTTTAACTTTAAGATCATACAATACTTGACCAGTACTCATCTGTTAGTTTGTCATATTATGGAGGCTTGCATGTTGCTGTAATGCTGGAAGCTGTGCTACCAGTATTTTAAATGCCAGTAAGGTACAGCCATGGTGGATAGGTTTCAGCTGAGCTTCCAGACTAAGACTAGGAAATTATCTCAAGAACAGATTTGATGCATTAGACACTAATGATTGAAACCAAAAGAGTTGTGGGATGATATCAAGAACAGCATATAGGAAGAAGGCAAAAGGTCATTAAGAAGCAAAGAGAGAAAGAAAAGACCAAAATGGATGTCAGAAGAAATGCTGAAGCTTGCTCTTCAGCATAGAGATGCTAAAGCAAATGGAAAAAATGAGAAAGTAAAAGAGCTGAATGGAAAATTTCAATGGGCAGTTCAAGATGATAAAGTGAAAAGATCTGGAATCAGAAAAACATAAGGAAAGAGCACACACAGCATTTCTCAAGCTGAAAGAACTGAAGGAAAAATTCAGGACTCAACCACAGGGTCGGTGGTTCAAACCCACCAGCTACTCCTTGGAAACCCTATACAGTGTTGCTATGTGTCAGAACTGACTCAATATCACTTACTTAACTTATGGGCAAAGTATTTAATGACTCAGAAAGCATCACAAGTAGATGACAGGAATACACATTCACTGTACCAAAAATAAATTGATGGTAAATCACTTCAAGAGGTAGCATATGAAGAAGAGTCAATGGCACTGAAGGAAGAAGTCCAAGGTGCAATTAAGACATTGGCAAAGAGCAAAGCACCTGGAATTGATGGAATGCAAATGGAATCTTTCAACAATCTGAGGTTGTGCTGGAGACATTCATCTATTCCAAGAAATTTGGAAGACAGCTACCTGACCAAATGATTGAAAAAAAATCCATATTTGAGCCCATTCCAAAGAGATGTGACCCAATGAAATGCAGAAGTCATTGGACAATAGCATTAATATCACATGCAAGTAAAATTTTGCCAAAGATATTTCAAAACTGGCTGCAACAGTACATTGACCGGGAACTGCCAGAGGTTCAACTGGGATTCAGACAAGGACATGAAATGAGGGATATCATTACTTACATCAGATGCATTTTGGCTGAAGCAGAGAACACCTGAAAGATGTTTACCTGTGCTTTACTGACTACACAAGTGTTTTCAACTGTGTGAATCATGACAAGCTGTCGACACTATTGTGGAGAATATGTATTCTGTATCACTTAATTGTCTTCATGAGGTACCTATTCATAGACCTAGTGGCAGTCATTTGAACAGAAAAAGAGGACAGTGAATGATTTAAAATTAGGAAAGATGTGTGCCAGGTATTTCACCATACTTACTCAATTTGTCATTGATTTTTGAGAATTCTGTCATGTGATCTCCAGCATCATTTCTATCACCAAGGCCATATTTTCCAACTACGGATCCTTCTTCTTTGTTCCCAACTTTTGCATTCCAATCATAAATAATGATCAATACATCTTGATTGTATGTGTAATTAATATCAGATAGAAGAAGTTGTTAGACTTCTTCTATTTCATTCTCACTGGCTTTAGAGGTTGGTGTGTAAGTTTGAATAATAGTGGTATTAACTGGTCTTCCCTGTTTGTTGTTGTTGGGAAGTGCTATTGAGTCAGTTCTGACCCATAGTGACCCTGTATAGGGTTTCCTAGGAGCAGCTGGTGAGCTTGAACTGCCGACCTTGCAGTTAAAATGGCTTTGTAGTGTGGCACATTAACCCACAGCACCACACTAGGACTCTGGTCTTCCTTGTAGGTGCATGGATATTATCTTATCACAGAAAGCATTTTACCTCATGACTGATCTGGATATGTTCTTTTTGACAATGAATGCAACACCATTCCTCTTCAATTTGTCATTCCTGGCAAAGTAAACCATGTGGTTGTCAGATTCAAAATGGCCAATACCAGTCCACATCATCTCACTAATGCCTAAGATATCGATACTCTGCTGGTATTTAAAATACCTGTGCCATAACTTTCAGAATCACAGCAACTCGCAAACCACCACAGTATGACAAACTGACAGATGACTCTTTAGACAGCATAAGAATCAATTATACACATGGACCTCATCAGATGGAATACACAGAAATAAAGTAACATCTGAGGAAAGAGATGGTGGAAAAGCTCCATACCATCAGTCAAAACAAGGCCAGGGTCAGATTGTGGAACAGACTATCAATTGCTCCCATGCAAATTCAAACTGAAGCTGAAGAAAATAAAAACTTGTCTATGAGAGTCAAAATATGACCCTGACTATATCCCACCTGAATTTAGAGATCATCTGAAGAACAGATTTGATACATTAAACACTAAAGACCAAAGACCAGAAGAGTTGTAGGATGACATCAAGAACATAATACATGAAGAAA
>NW_006408880.1:1693521-1697607 GCF_000296735.1 Chrysochloris asiatica
AATATGCAAAGATTTGGAGACAGAAAACCAAAGAGGAAGAACATGCTCAACATTTCTCAAACTGGGGGAAATGAAGAAAAAAAATTCAAGCCTCGACTTTTGTGATTGAAGGATTCCCTGGGCAAATGATTGAATGATGCAGAAAACATCAAAAGAAGATGGAAGGAATACATAGTCATGTACCAAAAGGAAATGGTTGATGTTCAACAGCCAATGATACTGAAGGAAGAAGTCCAAGGTACATTGAAAGAATTGGCAAATAACAAGGCTCCAGGAATTGATGGAATAAAAATTGAAATCTTTCAAGAAAGTGAGGTGGCACAGGAGGCACTCACACATCTATGCAATGAAATTTGGAAGACAACTATCTATCTGGCTGACTGGTTGGAAGAGATCCATATTTGTGCCCATTCCAAAGAGAGGTGACCCAATGGAATGGGGAAATCATTGGACAGTGTCTTTGATATCCCATGCGTGAAGAGTTTTAGTAAAGGTAATACAGAAATGGCTGCAAGCATACATTGACAGAGAATTTCCAGAGGTTCAAGCCAGATTCAGAAGAGGCCGTGGAACGAGCGATATCATTGCTGATGTCCGATGGATCTTGGCTGAAAACAGAGAATACCAAAAAGATGTTTACCTATGCTTTATTGACTACGCAAAGGCTTTTGATTGTGTGAATCATGACAATCTATGGACAACATTGTGAAGTATGAGTATTCCTGAACACTTAATAGTGCTCATGAGTAGCAGCTGTTTGAACATAACATTGAAACACTGAGTGGTTTACAATTAAGAAATGTGTGTGACAAGGTTGTATTCTTTCACCATACTTATTCAACCTGTATGCTGAGAAAATAATCTGAGAAGCTGGGTTCTATGAAGAAAAAGTGGCATCAAGATTGGAGGAAGACTCATTAACAACCTGCATTATGCAGAGGACTTAAAATTGGAAGTTGTCAAAATGAAGGTCAAAGACCATAGCCTTCATATGGATTGTATCCCAATATAAAGAAAATGAAAATCTCAACACTGTACAAATAAAAAATATTTTTATCAACGGAGAAAAGATTGAAGTTGTCAAGGACTCCGTTCTTCTAGGATCAACTATCAACACTCATGGAAGCAGCAGTCAAGAAATCAAACAATATATTGCATTAGGCAAATCTGCTTCACAAGAACTTTTTAAAGTGTTGAGGAGCAAAGATGTCAGCTTGAGGATTAAGGTGCACCTGACCCAAGTCATGGTACTTTCAATAACCTCATATGCATGCAAAATCTGGACAGTGAATAAGGAAGACCGTAGAAGAATTGATGCTTTTAAGTTATGGTGTTGGAGGAGATATTGAAAGTGCCATGGGCTGCCAAAAGAACTAACAGATCTGTGTTGGAAGAAGTACAGCCAGAGTGCTCCTTGGAGGCCAGGATGACCAAACTTCATCTCTCATACTTTGGACATATTGTCAGGAGGGACCAATCACTGGAGAAGGATATCATGTTTGGTAAGGTGGATGGTCAAAGAAAAAGAGGAAGAACCCCAGTGAGATGGATTGGCAAAGTGGCAGCATCAATGGGCTCAAGTGTGGCAACAATTGTGAGATTGGCCCAGGACTGGGCAGTATTTTGTTCTTTTGTGAACAGGGTTGGTATGAGTTGGGACTTACTCAATGGCACCTAACAACAACAACTCAATTTGTATATGAGCAAAGAATCTGTGATGCTGGATTATATGAAAAAAATGCGGCATCCGTATTGAAGGAAGACTCATTGAAACCTGTGATTACAATTATACTACATTGCTTGCTTAAACTGAAAGGTACTTAAAACACTTACTTATGAAGATCAACCACCACTCGCCTGTCAATTTGTCGTACAGTGGTGGCTTGTGAGTTGCTGTGATTCTGAAAGCTATGCCACCGGTATTTTAAATACCAGCAGGGTCACCCATGGGACAGCATTCAGACGAACTTCCAGATGAAGACAGATTAGGAAGGAGTGATGAACTACTTCTGAATATTTAATCACTGAAAACCTTATGAATAGCAGAGAAACACTGTCAGATATAGTGCCAGAAAATGATCCCCTCAGGTTGGAAGGCATCAAAATGCGACTGGGGAAGAGCTGCCTCCTCAAAGTAGCATTGACTGTGATGACATGAATGGAGTAAAGCCCGCGGGACCTTCATTTGTAAATATCAATTGAAAATCGGAACATCGAATGTACTCAGTATGAATCTGGGAAAATTGGAAGTTGTTAAACAATGAAATGGAACGCATAAACATTGGTATTTTAGGCATTAGTGAGCTGAAATGGACTAGTATTGGTCATTTTGAATCTGACAACCACATGGTTTACTATGTCTAGAATGACAAGTTGAAGAGGAAGAATGGTGTTGCAATCATTGTCAAAAAGAACATACCCAGATCAGTCATGAGGTACAATGCTGTCTGTGATAGGATAATATTCATGCACCTACAGGGAAGACCAGTTAATACCACTATTATTCATATTTACACATCAACCACTAAAGCCAGTGGGGATGAAATAGAAGAATTCGACCAACTTCTTCAATCTGAAATTGATCAAACAAGCATTCAAGATGTATTGATCATTACTGGTGATTGGAATGCAAAGGTTAGGAGCAAAAAGGAAGGATCAGTAGTTGGAAAATATGGCCTTGGTGATAGAAATGATGCTGGAGAATGCATGATAGAATTCTGCAAATTCAATGATTTGTTCATTTAAAATACCTCCTTTAGGCAGCATAAGAGATGACTATACACCTGGACCTCACCAGATGGAATACATAGAAATCAAATTGACTACATCTGTGGAAAGAGATGATGGAAAAGTTCCATATCATCAGTGAAAACAAGATCAGGTGCAGACTGTGGAACAGACTATCAATTACTCATTGCAAATTCAAGCTGAAGCAGAAGAAGATGAAAACAAGGCCACGAGAGCTAAAATATGACCTTGAATATATCCCACTTGAATTTAGAGATCATCTGAAGAACAGATTTGATGAATTAAACACTAAAGACCGAAGGCCAGAAGAGTTGTGGGATGACATCAAGAACATCATACAAGAAGAAAGCAAAAAGTCATTAAGAAGACAAGGAAGAAAGAAAAGGTCAAAATGGATGTCAGAAGAAACACTAAAACTTGCTCTCCAGCATAGAGATGCTAAAGCAAATGGAAGAAATGAGGAGGTAATAAAGATAAACAGAAAATTTCAAAGATTAGCTCAAGAAGATAAAGTCAAGTATTACAACAAAATGTGCAAAGATCTGGAATCAGAAAACCAAAAAGGAAGAACACGGTCAGCATTTCTCAAGCTGGGGGAACTGAAGAAAAAATTCAGGCCTCGACGTTTGTTATTGAAAGATTCTCTGGGCAAATTATTGAATGATGCTGAAAGCATCAAAAGAAGATGGAAGGAATACACAGAGTAACTGTACCAAAAGGAAATGGTTAATGTTCAACCGTTTCACGAAGTAGCATATGATCAAGATCCAATGATACTGAAGGAGGAAGTCTCCAAGGTGCATTGAAGGAATTGGCAAAGAACAAGGCTCCAGGAATTGATGGAATCAAAATTGAAATTTTCAAGAAAGTGAGGCTGCACAGGAGGCACTCACTCATCTCTGCCAAGAAATTTGGAAGACAACTATCTGGCTGACTGATTGGAAGAGATCTGTATTCGTTCCCATTCCAAAGAGAGGTGACCCAACAGAAAGCAGAAATCATCGGATAATCTCTTTATATCCCATGTGAGTAAAGTTTTACTAAAAGTAACACAGAAATGGCTGCAAGCATACATTGACAGAGAAGTTCCTGAGGTTCAAACCAGATTCAGAAGAGGACAAGGAATGAGGGATATCATTGCTGATGTCCAGTGGATCCTAGCTGAAAGCAGAGACTATCAGAAAGATGTTTACCTATGCTTTATTGACTACGCAAAGGCTTTCGATTGTGTGGATCATGACAAGTGAAGTATGAGTATTTCAGAAAACTTAATTGTGCTCATGAGGAATCTGCACCTGGATCAGGAAGCAGTTGTTCCAACAGAACATGGGAACACTG
>NW_006408880.1:1698734-1701814 GCF_000296735.1 Chrysochloris asiatica
CACCAGTCCTGACCAATTAAACTGTAACATCTCATAGTTTGCCAATTGTTAACCAATCCAAAGATTGTAAAGCTGAGAAACCTGAGCTGTTTGAAAATTCTATAAAAACCCTGCAGACAATGAATTCGGGGCTCTTTCCCTATTCCGAAATGTCGGATAAGGTTAGAGACCTGGCTCGAGCTTGATTAAATAACCCTTATGTATTTGCATCGGTACACGGTTCCTGGGTGGTCTTTGGGGACCCTGAATTCTGGGCATAACATAACAACAACAACAACATGAAGATCAAATACCACAGCCTTCAATATGGGTTGCTACTCAATGTAATGAAACCAATAATCCTCGCCACTGTACCAATAAATAGCATTGAAAGTTATCAAAGACCTAATTTTACTTGGATCCACTATCAGCATTCATGGAAGCAGCAGTCAAGACTTCAAACAATGTATTGCATTAGGCAAATCTATTGCACAAGACTTCCTTATAATGTTCAAGAGCAGCGATGTCGTTTTGAGGACTAAGGTGTGCCTGACACAGGCCATGGTGTTTTCAGTAGCTTCATATACATGTGAAAATTGGATAGTTAATAAGAAGACTATAAAAATTGGATAGTTAATAAGAAGAATTGATGGATTTGTGTTATGTTGTTGGAGAAGAATATTAAAAATACCATGGACTGCCAAAAGAACAAACCAATCTGTGTTGGAAGAAGTACTGACAGAATGTTACTTAGAAGCCTGCTGGCAAAATGTCATATCTGATACTTTGGACATATTGTCAGGAGGCACTGTCCCATGCTAGGTAAAGTGGAGGGTCAGTGAAATAAAGGAATACCCCTAATGAGGTGTATTAGTGTAGTGACAGCTGCAGTGAACTCAAACTTAACAATGATTGTGAAGATGGTACAGGACCAAGCAGTGTTTTATTCTGTTGTGCGTAAGGTAGCTATGAGTTGGAATTGATTCGATGACACCTAATAACAGCAACAACAATTCTTGACAGCTCCACATGCAATACTTCTCCATTTTAGGCAGGGTTCAGGCTAAGCTATGTAGAGGTACATGTCTAGCAGATGGTGCTGAACATTGGAGCTCAGTCCTCATCCGAGGCTATGTGCTGTGTGAACACTGCGGTGCTGATTCAGCAGTACTGCTGTTTTGTTGTTTGTTATTTTGAGACATTTGTAAATTGTAAAAATGAATATGAACCTGAATAAAGTAGTAAAGAAAAAAAAAAAAAAGTTGGCAGGAATGCTTTCATGTGTGTGGTGACTGTCCTGCTCCATGCAACCATTTCTTTCCCTGTCCACTGCATCTTTAAGCTTCATTCATTTTCATTGTTGCTATGGCTCAGACCCTGGGCAGCAGTTTGCTGGGTTACTGCTTATAGTCTTCCATTCTTAAATACGTTGCTCACATTTCTTTTACAGAGATCACTACAAAAAGAATATTGCCTGGTGATGTATGATTGTATGAAATCCTTCAATAGTTGATCTTAGAATGATTTCCAGTGTAGTGAGAAACATTGTTGTTGTTGTTAAGTGCCATTGAGTTGGTTCTGACAGCAATCCTGTATAGGGTTTCCAAGGATAGATTGATGAGTTTGAGCCACCGATCTTTTGGTTCAAACTGACCTTGCAGTCCAGTGCTTTATCCCACAGCACCACACCAGGACTATAATAAGGAAAAGTATGCCTAAGACCATGAAGACAGTCTATCTTCTCATAAAATGTCTTGGAACCAAGAATATTGACTATTAAATAGTAGAACTTAATAAATTTTTATGCCATTTTAACCCCTTGTCACCTGTGCAAAATTGCAATCAGAATTTTTTATTCCTTTCAACTCTCACACTCAACAATTGGATTATATTGAATAACATAATTTCAGCAACATTTCATGCTATTTAACCTTCCAATTCTGACATTCACTATTTCAGAAAATGAAGTCGAATTTTTAAAAAATCATTTTATTTACAATGAAGTAAAATAAAAATGACAACCAGCACAGTAAATACGCATCTGTAAGATAACCAGTGGACTGCAAGCTTGAACCATAATGTTGGCGGTTCAAACTCACCACCTGCTCCCTGAAATCCCTGTACAGTGTCTCTATGAGTCAGAACAAACCAACAGAACATACAAACATAAAAACAACAGTTTATTATGAGCCCAGACACAATTCTTCTGTCAGTGCTCCATGTTTAGTAAAGTAGATTTACATTTTTATCTGTTGCCTTTATAAAAGAAAGCAAACTTCCATTTAGGGTTATTGGCTATTGGCACTTTGGTATTGAAAAGTAGAGTCAGAAATTACTTCAGGAAGTAATCACCTTTATAATGGGAAAAGTATCAGGATGAACCTTTTTAATATACAAAAGTAAAGCAAGTGCTCATTTACTGTCTTCGAGGAAATGGAATGTGCTAATGAAAGTTGCTCAGTTTAGTGGTGTTTGTTGAATGTATTTTTAGCCAAATTGCTCTATCCTTAGTGAATTATAGAGATTTCCTACCACTAAACATAACTTTCCACTTGTCTCTCAGTTTGTCCTACTGTGGTGGCTTGTGTGTTGCTTTGATGCTGGAAGCTATGCCACTGGTATTTCAAATACCAGCAGGGTCAACTGTGGTGAACAGATTTCTTTGGCGCCTACAGACTAACACAGATTAAGAATAAGGAATCCATTTCTGAGTGATTAGCCCCTGAAAACCTTATGAATAGCAGAGAAACACTGTCTGATGTAGTGTCAGGAGATAAGCTACTCATGTTGGAAGACCCTCAAAATATGACTGGGAACAGTGGCCTCCTTAAAGTAGAATCTAACTTAATAAAGGGAATAGGCCCTTCATTTGCTGATGTGACATGACTCAAAATGAGAAAAAACAGCTTCAAATATTCATTAATGTTCACAATATAGACTATATGAGGTATGGCTCTAGGAGAATTAGAAGTTGTTAGAAATGAAATGGAACACTTGAAGATCAATATGTTGTTGTTGTTGTTGTCAGGTGCCATCGAGTCGGAACCGACTCATAGCGACTCCATGCACAGCAGAACGAAACAATGTTCGATCCTGGGCCA
>NW_006408880.1:1705714-1707936 GCF_000296735.1 Chrysochloris asiatica
CTCCAAGTTCTCGCTGCGGCTCCAAGTTCTCGCTGCGGCTCCAAGTTCTCGCTGCGGCTCCAAGTTCTATGTGCTGAAATGGACTGGTATTGGAAGACAGTTACCTGACCAACAGACTGGATGAGATCCATGTTTGTGGCCATTCCAAAGAAAAGTGACTCAACAGAATGTAGTCATTATCAAACAATGTCATTAAAGTCTCATACAGGTAAAATCATGTTGAAGGTACTTAAACAAATCATTTGTAGTACATTGATAGGGAGCTGCCAGAAATTCAAGTTGGATTCAGAAGAGGACATAGAATGAGAAATGTCACTGCTGATGTCATGTTGATCTTGGCTGAAAGCAGACTACCAAAAATTTGTTTGCTTAGGTTTTATTGACTATGCCAAGGCATTTGATGTGTGGATCATAACAAATTACAGATAGCGTTGTGAAGAATGGGAATTCCGGAACACTTAATTGTACTGATGCAGAATATAGACCAAGAGACAACCTTTTGAACAGAACAAGAGGCTACTGTGTGGTTTGAAATGGTAAAGGTGTGTATTAGGGTTGTACCCTTTCACAACATTTATTCAATCTATATGTTGAGCAAGTAATCTGAGAAACTGGACTCTATGAAGAAGAACTTGGCTTCAGGATTGGAGGAAGGTTAATAAACAAACAACCTGCAATATGAACATGACACAACCTTACTTGCTGTAATCAAAGAGGACTTAAGTATTTATGGCTGAAGATGAAAGATTACAGCATTCAGTATGGATTTCAACTCAATATAAAGAAAGCAAAAATCCTCACAAGTGGACCAATAAATAACATTATGATAAATGAATAAAAGACTGAAGTTGTCAAAGATTTCATTCTACTTGGATCCACAATCATGCTCATGGAAGCAGCAGACAATAAATCAAATGACATAATTGCAGTGGGCAAGTCTGCAGCAAAAGATCTCCATTGTCAAGGAGTACAGATGCCTCTTTGAGGACTAAGGCATGTCATGGTGTTTTCAGTTGCCTCAAGTGTGTGAAAGAGAGACAATGAATAGAGAAAACAGGAGAATAATTGATGTATTTGAATTATGGTGTTGGTAAAGAATATTAAAAGTGCTGTGGACTGCTAGAAGAACAAATAAATCTGTCTTGGAAGAAGTAGCAGCAGAACAATGTTCCTTGGAAGCTAGGATGGCAAGATTTTGTCTCACGTACTTTGAACATTGTCTTAATTATCTAGTGCTGCTATAAAAGAACTACCACAAATTGATGCCTTTAACAACAACAACAAAACTGTTTTCTCACAGTTTCTGAGGGTACAAGTCCAAATTCAGAATGCTGGCTCTACTGGAAGGCTTTCTCTCTTTGTCGACTCTGGAGAGAGGTCCTTGTCTTGTTTTAACATCTGTAGGTGCAACATACCTTATTGATCTCCATGTGACTTAGGATCAATTTTCATCTGGGTCTCAGAGATTCACAAACAGAGACCAAAGAATACATTCCACTCTGGGCATTTCTTTCTTGGTGATAGTAGGTCTCTCCTTCTCTGCTTACTTCGATCTCCTTTATATCTCTTGTAAGATAAAAGATGTTGCAAGCCACACTATTGAGAAACTCCCTTAAATGTGATCAGGGTGGGATGAAGGATATTGTAGCCCACTCTTAATCCTTTTGTTAGTTTATCACATCAGATCACATCATGAGGGATCATCACATAGCTGTATATTACATCATTATGTAACTGCCAAACCACTGAAAATCATGGTTCAGCCAAACAAACACATATCTTTTTTTGGGTGCAATTCAATTAATAGCAATCATGTAGTCAGGACCAGCATATGGAAAAGGACATCATGCTGGGTAAAGCTTGAGAGTCAGTGAAAAAGAGGAAGACACCCAAGGAGATGAACAGACACAGTGACAATAAAAATGGGCTTAAACATAACAATTGTGAGGATGGTGCAGGACCTTGAAGTGCTTTGTTCTGTCATGCATTAGGTCACTATGAGTTGGATCTGACTTAATGGCAACTAACAACATAGCAAACAAAAATACACATATATAATAAGCTTTACTCATTTTGCTTCTCTAGAGAACTCAAAGTAGGGTTGACCATAATGACATGAATACAGTTAAGCTTGGGGGAGAAAAGCGCACAGAACCTGCATTTGCTGATGGGCAACAACTTAAAATGAAGAGAAACAGTTGTAAACATCCATTGAAAATTGG
>NW_006408880.1:1710678-1716543 GCF_000296735.1 Chrysochloris asiatica
GGAGAGAACAGTCACTGGAGAAGGATGTCATGCTGGGTAAGGTGGAGGGTCAGAGAAAAAGTGGAAGACCCCCAACGAGATGGATTGGCCAGGTGGTATCATTGATGGCGTCAAGTGTGGCAGTGGTAGTGAGGTTGGCCCAGGATTGGACATTGTTGCATGGGGTAGCTATGAGTTGGTTCTGACTCGATGGCACCTGACAACAACAACAGAGAACTCAGCCTATCCTCTACTGCTGTCCATGCTTGGGTAAGAAAGTCCTTGAATTGTGGGACAAATATTAAATGGTATTTTTTGTTGTTGTTGTTACGGTACATAAAATCAACTCTGACCCATAGCGGCTGTATGCACAAAACAATGAACCACTGCCAGGTCTTGCACCATATTCATAGTGTTACATTTGAGCCTACTGTTACTGTCACTGTGTAACCCATCTCTTTGGGAGTCTTCCTTTTTTCTACCGACCCTCCACTTTGTTATACATGATGCCATTCTCCAGGAATGGATCCCTACTGATAACATGTGTAAAGTATGAGAGATGACGTCTCACTATCCTTGCTTCTAATGAGCATTCTGCCCACATTTTTCCCAAGACAGATTTGTTTGTTCTTCTGGAAGCCAAGGGTACTTTTAATATTCTTCTTCAAAAAACATAACTCAAATGCGTTGATTCTTCTATGATTTTCCTTATTCATTGTCCAACTTTCACAAGCATTTGAGGCCATTGAAAATACCATGGCTTGGACCAGGCACACCTTAGTCCTCAAACTGATAAATTTGCTCTTGAACTCTTTAAAGAGGTCTTGTGCAGCAGATTTGCCTAATGCAATCCGTTTGATTTCTTGACTACTACTTCCATGAATGTTGATTGTGGATGTAAGCAAAATGAAATCTTTGACAACTTCAGTCTTCTCTGTTTGTCATGGTGTTATTTATTGGTCCAGTTACGAGGATTTTTGTTTTCTTTATACTGAGGTGGAATCCATACTAAAAGCTGTAGTCTTTGATCTTCATCAGTAAGTATTTTAAGTCCTCTTCACTTTCAGCAAAGTTGTATCATCTGCATATTGAAGGTTGTTAATGAGCCTTCCTCTAATTCTGATACCACATTCTTTCTTCATAGAATCCAGTTTGTTAGATTATTTGCTTAGCATACAGATTGAGTAAATATGGTGAAAAGATACAACCTTGTCACACACCTTCCCTGGTTTTAAACCAGTCACTATCCCCTTGTACTCTTTGAATCACTGTCTCTTGGTCTGTTTACAGGTTCCTCCTGAGCATAATTAAGTGTTCTGGAATACCCATTCTTTGCATTGTTATCCATAGTTTGTCATGATCCACATAGTCAAAAGAAAGTCTTTGCATAGTCAATAAAGCACAACCAAACATCTTTCTGGTATTCTCTGCTTTCAGCCAAGTTTAAGCTGATGTCAGCCTTAATATCCTAGTACCATATCCTCTTCTCAAGCTAGCTTGAATTTCTGGCAGTTTCCTGTCACTGTACTGTTGCAACAATTTGTTAAGTCTTTTCAGAAAAAATATCACTTGAATGTAATGATATTATTCGATGATGTCCACATTCCATTGGGTCGCCTGTCTTTGGAATATGCACAAATATGAATGTCTTACAATCAGTTGGCTAAGTAGCTGTCTTCCAATTCCTTGGCATAGATAAGTGAGCTTCTTCAGCACTGAATCAATTTGTTGAGAGATTTCAGTTTGTTTTCCATCATTTCCTAGAGCCTTGTTTTCTGCCAATACCTTCAGGGCAGCTTAGACTTCTTCCTTCAGCACCATCAATTCTTGATCATATGCTACCTGTCTTAGGATGGGTTCTATAGAGAAGCAAAATCAGTGAAGGTCAACACTACCATCTATGAACTTACAGAATGCCTTATCCACCTAATGGTATACCACACAGCATTGCCTCGGATCAAGGGACCCATTTCACAGAATATGAAGTCTGGCAATGGGTCCATGTCCATGGCATTCACTGATCTTACCATGTTCCTCATCATCCTGAAGCAGTTGACTTGATTGAGTAATGGAATGACCGTCTATAAGTTCCCAGAAGTTATGGTACTAGGTAGGTGGCAATACTTTGAAGACTTGGGACAGTGTCTACCAGAAGACTGGATATGTTCTCTGCTGGGTCTGGATCTTACATTTGGCTGATTCTCTAACCTCCAGTACTTTGAACTTGAGCCAATGACCTGTTCTATTGCCTGCTGACTATGGGTGTCTTCAGTAACCTTCCTTCTTATCTGCTGGACCTGCTTGCTAGTCTGCCTTCCTGCCTGCATCCCTGCTTCCCAGTTTTCATTCATCTGACCTGGACGTGGGACCTCTACAACTGTGTGAGCCATTTCCTTGACATAAACTCTTTATATATAAGTTTCACTGTTTTTGCTTTTCTAGATAACCCAGCCTAAGACATTTGATACCAGGGGTGGAGTGTTGTTCTAACAGATACCTAAAATGTGGAAGTGGTTTTGGAATTGGATAATGAACAAAGGCTGGAAGAATGCCCAAAATGAAAACCTAGATTGACTGCAAGACTGCTGTTGGAATTATGGATGTCAAAAGCAATTCTGATGAAGGCTCAGAAGGAGTTGAAGAGAGCTGTAACGCCAGAGACAGCACAGAGAGTGAGTAGAAGTGGCAGAGAAACTACAGCTGCAGAATCAGGAGATTGGCACAAGAAACATAGAAGCGCCAACCCATGAAAAAATGACAGCTGAGCACCTTCATGCAGGAGGCTTCCTGGTGGAGTGGGATTCCTTTGGGCACTTGTTGGTGAAATTAGGATCTCTGACCCATGGAGTGAAAAAGTTGAGTGCTTTTCAGCTAAGACTAACTGGTAGAGTGGAGTGCTTCTGGGAACTTATCAGTAGAGCTGAATAGTTTTGTGACACTTGTTGAGCAGAGCAGAGACCAGGTTGGCTTCTTCTAAAGATCAGGGAACTAGGAAGTGGAATCTGAAGAGAAAAGGTACACAGGAAGCAGAGCTGCCTCAGTCTCAAAACATAAAACCATGACCTCTGGAGTTTCTAAGGGTGGGGGTCACAGTTTCCTAATTTCAAGGGTTAGCTTCTTCAGCATCTGGGTTCTGGCGTGTGGGCATGCCATTAAGATGGCATATCTGCTCAACACTCAGGGACCTCTACCACCAAGAAAGAAGAAACAGTAGTGGAGTGTGACCTTTGGACCTGGGATCCCTGTACTATGAAGCTTCTAGATCCTGAGGAAGATTGATGTAAGGTGTATGGAGATCTCCAAGGACTACTGGGGCCACAGGTACTAAAATAAAACAAGAACCTTTCCCAGAGCTGAAAAAGAAAAAACCTTCCCTAAGAGCCAGCATTCTTTATTTAGATTTCTAGCTTCCATACATTTGTGGTATTTATGTTATAGCATTATTAGATTGCTAAGATTCTACCACTTGAAATGGTTGAACATCAACCCTTTGTTTTTGGTACGGTGATTGTGTTTTCCTTACATCATCTTTTTATACCTTTTGCATCATTTAGTACTTTGCCCATAGAACCTTCAATATTTCAAGTTGAGACTTTAATTTTTTCTTCAGTTCTTTCTGTTTGAAAAATACAGAGTGTGTTCTTCCCTTTTGGTTTTCTAATTCCAGATCTTTGAACATTTCATTATAATTAATCTGTCTTCTCAAACTGTCTTTTTAAATCTCTTTTACTTCCTCAGTTCTTCCGTTTGCTTTAGCTTCTCTCACTCAAGAGCAGATTCTAGAGTCTCTCCTGACATCTACTTTGGTCTTTACTTTCTTTCCTGTCTTCTAAATGACTTTTTGATTTATTCATGAATGATGTTCTTAATGCCACATCCCACAACTCTTCTGGTCTTCAGTCATTAGTGTCTAATGCATCAAATATGTTTTTGAGACAGTCTCTAACTTCAGGTCAGATTTATTCGAGGTTATATTTTGCTTCTCATTGATTTGTTTTAATTTTCTTTACTTTCAGCCTGAACTGCATATGAGCAATTAATGTTCTGTTCCACAGTCTGGCCCTTGGCCTTGTTTTGACTGATGATATAGAGCTTCTTCATCGTCTCTTCCCACAGATGTAGACAATTTGATTTCTGTGTATTTTTTCTGGTGAGGTTCATGCGTATAGTCACCTTTTCTGTTGCCTTTAAAAGGTTTTTGCAGTGAACAAGTCATTGGTCTTCTAAATTCTATCATTAAATCTCCAAAATAATTTCTATTAACAAAGCCACATTTTCCAACTACTGAACTGTCTTCTTTGTTTGCAACTTTTACATTTCATAACTAGTAATTATTACTGCATCTTGATTACATGTTTGATCAATTTCAGATGGAAGAAATTGATAGATGCTTTAAATTTCCTCATCTTTGAATTTAGCAATTGATGTGAAAGTTTGAATAATAGTGGTATTAACTGGTCTGACAGAGTCCTGGTGTGGCACTGTAGGATAAGCACTGCGTTACTAACTATAAGGCCAGCTATTCAAGTCCACCAACTGCTCCTTGGAAGCCCTGTACAGGGTCTCTATGAGTTAGAACTGACTTGAGAGCCCACAAAATAACAACTGGTCTTTCTTGTAGTCATATAGATATCTATTACAGACAGCATTGTACTTCAAGATTGATCTTGAATTATTCTTTTTGACGATGAATATGATGCCATGCCTCTTCAGTTTGGCAATCCCAGCATTATTGTTGTTAAATACTGTTGAGTTGGTTCCAACTCATCACAATCCAGAATAGGGTTTCTGAGGAACCACTTGTGAGTTTGAATTTCTGACCTTGCGGTTCAGATCTACTTTGCTGTTCAAAACTGACCTTGCTGTCCAGTGCTTTATCCTATAGTACCAGACCAGGACTGTGTTCCCTGCAAAATAAACTATATAATTTTTTGATTCCAAAAGGCAAACACCAGTCCATGTCAGCTAACTAATACCTAGGATATTGATCTTTATGCATTTCATTCTTGATGACTTACAATTTTCCTAGATTCAAATTATGTACATTCCATGTTCTGACTATTAATGGATGTTTGCAGCTGTGTCTTTTAATTTTGCATTGTGTCCCATTAGCAAATGAAGGTCCCAAAAACTTTGCTCCATACACATCAACTTTACTTAGGCTATAGCTTTTCCCCAATCATATTTCTAGTTCCTTCCAACATGAGGGATTTATCTTCCAACAATATATCTGATAATGTTCCACTGCTATTCATAATGTTTTCAGCTTCTGGTAATATATCTGATAGTGTTCCATGACAATTCATAAGGTTTTCAGTGGCTAACCATTCAAACCACCACTTGTATGTCAGTTTGTTGTACTGTGGTGGCTTGTGAGTTCCTGTGATTCTGGAAGCTGTGCCACAGGTATTTTAAATACCAGCAGGGTCACCCATGGTGGACAGGTTTCAGATGAGCTTCTAGACAAAGACAGACTAGGAAGTAGGAGAGACAAGCTACTTCTGAATATTTAGTCACTGAAAACCTTATGAATAGCAGAGAAACACTGTCAGATATAGTGTCAGAAAATGAGCCCCTCAGGTTGGAAGACACTCAAAATGCGACTGGGGAAGAGCTGCCTTTTCAAAGTAGAGTTGACTGTTATGATACAAATGGAGTAAAGCCCTTGGGAGTAAAGCCCATGGGACCTTCATTTGCTGATGGGGCACAACTCAAAATGAAGAGAACCAGCTGTAAACATCCATTAATAATCAGAACATGTAATGTACGAAATATGAATCTAGGAAATTTGGAAATTATGAAAAATGAGATAGAATGCATAAACATAGATATCTTAGGTATTAGTGAGCTGAAATGGACTTGTATTGGCCATTTTGAATCTGACAA
>NW_006408880.1:1746636-1755870 GCF_000296735.1 Chrysochloris asiatica
TATTTTTTATGCTTTCTGACTGCCTCTAGGTAGATGTGATCAAGATATGGGCTTCCCTTTTCATTCTTCTTCCTGAGAAATTTCAAGATGCCACTGTTGGTCGTTGTGACGTAACTCTGGATTTGATTTTTGGCCTATTTCCTTTTTAGTCTGCTGGTTCTGCTCCACAATCCCCTTTCAGGCCTTTTTCCTATTGATAAACAGTTCAGGGCCATCTGTGGCCATTTTGCACTGCTATTTGGTTTTAAGTGTAAACTGCCACTTTAAATTTTGAGGAGATCTGTGCGCATGCGTAGTAGAACCCTCAAAGGGTGGGGTGGAGTGGGGTGTCCACTCACTCAGGCACCCCCTCTAATCACCAGAATGGAGGTGCGCAGACAGCGAGAGCAA
Organism: Chrysochloris asiatica; assembly: GCF_000296735.1. Lineage (NCBI taxonomy): Eukaryota > Metazoa > Chordata > Mammalia > Afrosoricida > Chrysochloridae > Chrysochloris > Chrysochloris asiatica. The sequence continues at coordinate 1,747,027 of NW_006408880.1, forward strand.
TGAACAAATACAAAAAAACAAAACAAAAAAACCCACAAAAAAACCAAGAATGTTCACACCTTTATCTCCGTGGTTCTGTTAGGTGTCCGTAGCTGTTCTGACCCTTCCCCCAATGGCGGCTCTGGGAGCAGCTGAGCATCTTGAATTAGAAAACAATGGATTTCTTGCTTCTGCTACAAATTCTCCTAGCTATAAGCCTTTCAACCTTCTAAATGTTGCTTTATATGTGGTTCAGAGTTTTAGGACCATCTTCTGAGCCTGCTTGGTCCGGTATTCTGTGTTGTTGCTGATGGAGCTCCTCACTGCACTTCTACCCGATCTGCCATCTTGTTTGTTCTCTCGAGCCTTGTTTTTCATCAAAGTCTTCAGTACTGATTGGATTTCTTCCTTTAGTACTCAGTTGTTGAACATATGGTATATCTCTTGAAATGGTTGAATGTCAGCAATTCTTTTTGGTATAGTGACTCTGAGTATTCCTTCCATCTTCTTTTGATATTTTCTGAATCATTTAATTTTTGTCCATGGAATCTTCAATATTATAACCCAAGGCTTGAACTTTTTTTCTAGGTCTTTCAGCTTGAGAAATTCTGAGTGTGTTTTACCCTTTGGTTTTGTAACTCCAGGTCTTTGCACATTTCATTATAATACTTGACTTTGTCATCTAGAGCTACCCTTTGAAATTTTTGTTTGGCTCTTTTACCTCCTCATTTCTTGCATTTGCCTCAGCATCTCTATGCTGTAGACCAAGTATCAGAATCTATTCTTTTATCCATATTTGTCTTTTCATTCTTTCCTGGCTTTTAAATGGCCATTTGCTTCTTCATTTTTGATATTTTTTTATGTCATTCTACAACTCTCTTGGTCATTGGCCATTAGTGTCCATTGCATAAAATCTGTTCTTGAGATGATCTCTAACTTCAAGTAGATATATTCAAAGTCGTATTTTGGCTCTCATGGAGTTGCTATAAAAATTTCAGCTTCAGTTGAAATTTACATATGAGTAATTGATGGTCTGCCCTAACTTTGTTTTGGCTGATGGTATTGAGCTTCTCCATCTTGTCTTCCCAAGGATGTAATCAATTTGATTCCTGTGTATTCTATCTGATGAGGTCCATGTGATAGCTGGTTTTGTGTTCTTTAAAAAAGATATTTGCAGTGAATAAGTCACTGGTTTTGCAAAATTCTATTTTGAAATTTCTAGCAAATTTTCTATCACCAAGGCCATATTTTCCAACTACTGATCCTTCCTATTTGTTTCCAACTTTCACTCTCTAATCACCAGTTGTCAATATACTTGATTGCACATCTGATCAATTTCAGACTGAGAAGTTGATTGTTGTTGTTAACTGCTATTGAGTCAATTCCAACCTATAGTGACCTGTATAGGGTTCCGAAGGAGCAGCTTGAACCACTGACCTTGCAGTTCAAATGGATTTTTAGTCTGGCACATTAACCCACAGTGCCACACCAGGGCTCCAAGAAGTTGGTAGAATTCTTCAATTTCATCACCTTTGACTTTAGTAGTTCATGTATCAATCTGAATAATAGTGGTATTAACTGGTCTGCCTTGTATACACATGGCTATTATCCTATCACAGACAGCATTGTATTTCAATATAAATCTCTAAATGCTGTTTTTGACAATGAATGATATACTATTCCTCTTTAATTTCACATTCCTGATGCAGTAAACCATATGATTATCTTATTCAAAATGACCAATATTAGTCCATTTCAACTTACTAATGTCTATGATATCAATCTTTATGCATTCCATTTAATTTTTGACAACTTCTAATTTTCCTAGATTCACACTTCATACTTTCCATGTTCTAATTATTAATGGGTGTTTGTTTCTTTCCCTTTTGAGTTGTGCCCCATTAGCATATAAAGGTCCCCAAAGCTTTGCTCTAACCATTATATTAAGGTTTTCTCTACTTTGAGGAAGCAGCTTTTCCCAAGTTGTATTTCGAGTACCTTCCAACTGGAGAGGCTCATCTTCTTGTGGTATATCAGTGTTCACCTGCTTTTAATAAGGTATTCAGTGGCTCACTATTCAGACAATGTCTGCCTCTCTTTCTTCCTAATCTGTCTTAGACTGGAAGCTCTGCTATCATCTATCCACCCTATGTAACTCTGCTGGTATTTAAAATGCCGGTGGCATAGCTTCTAGTATCACAGCAGTACATAGGTACTACAGTATGACAAATTGCCAGATGAGTAGTGGATAATGTTCTTAGCCCATAAAATTGCTCCTTCAATCCTTTATGCTCTTAGCAAATATTTATACAGGGCCTGTTATTTATTAGAAGGAGCCCTAGTGTTGCATTGTGTTAAATTTGAGGCTGCTAACTTCAAGGTTGACAGTTCAAATCCAATAGCCACTTCCCAGGAGAAAGATCAGACTCTCTGATCCTATAAAGATTAAACAGTCTCAGAAGCCCTGAGGAGTAGTTTTGCTTTGTCTTCTAAGGTCACTATGAGTCAGAAGTGACTCAGTGGCAGTGTGTGTGTGTATTATATACCAAATAGTGTTTTAATGATGAATAGGACAGACAGGGTCCCTAATCTTATGTAACAAATATTCCAGGGGAACGCTCAAGCTAAATATTCATAGAAAAAACAGGAAACTATCAGATGGCTATGGGTTCTATGTGGTGGTGGTATGCCATGGAATTGATTCCGACTCATAGTGACCCTTAATAGGGGTTTCAAGGCTGTAATTCTTTACAGGAGCAGAAAGCCTCATCTTTCTCCTGTGGAATGGCTGGTAGTTTTGAACTGTTGACCTTGAGGTTGGCAGCCTAACTTGTAACCACTATACTACCAGAGCTCCTTATGGGTCCTATGCAGAGAATTAAAATAGAATGGTGCAATAGTGTCTGAGTGACTAATTTAGATTGGGTCATGGAATGGTTCTGTGAATGGATAACATTTAACATCAATTTGAAGATTAAGGCAGAGGAAGCAGCAAAGTGTCATGGTTCAAGGTAGGCATAGGTTTTATGTGTCTGAAGAATGCAGTGTGACTGATGAGGTTCCATAGTTAGGCATGTAGTGCATTGCAAGTCTAGGGAGAAATTTGACATGGATTTTAAATACAGTGGAGGACCCTTGCAAGCATTTTAAAAGTAGAGGAGTTGTTGTTAAGTGCCTTTAAGTTGGTTCTGACTCATAGCGACCCTGCATAGAGTTTCCAAGGAGTGGTTGGTGAGTTTGAACTGCCAAATTTGAGGTTCAAACTGACCTTGTGGTCCAGTGCTTAACCTACAGCACCACATGATCTAAAATTCTATTTGAAAGATCATTTCAATGTCTGGAAGCAGGAAGACAAATTATGAGTTTACTCTAGTAGTTATCTATAGATAATGGTGACTTGGACTCAGGTGGCGGTAGTAGTGGAAGAATGGTTAACTGAAGATTTGCATGCAGAGCACTTGGTCTTGTGCTTGATGCACAATAAATCCTAGATGTCATTATTATCATCATTATTATTGCAACTGACTTGGTAAAATGAAATTGGACAAAAAATTGATGCAGCATAGCTGTAACTTTAGGAATATTATTATATTTATAACAAATTAGGTGTGGTGAACGCAATATTATTTATATGCAGAAATTTCATTACATACACTTTTCAGGCACTCCCATGAATTCAGTGTTTTCAACACAGTTCTCTTGACATTTTGAGAAGAAACTCATCATTTACGTCTTTCAGGACACATTGTTTAGTCATTTTGTAGTGAAAGAATCCTGATTATCTTCAAATGACAGATATGAAACAGTAATCTCTAGGTTGTGTGGAAGATATAATATATTGCATTGCTTTGGAATTTATTATGAGAAAGGCATTAGAAAAAATTAGGGAGTTAATATCCAGGAAGAAAGCAAAGCTCAAAACTTACATGGAAAGATTAATATATTTATGGATACATGTCATGCAATTTGATGCCAGAAAACCCAAATGAAGAAGTAGTATTCTGAAACCAACTCACAATTACCAAGACCATTCAGCTTTGAGTCAGAAAAATATGAAGACAAGTGACATTTATACATATATAGGTACTACCAAGTTATTTAAAGTTATAAAGAAAGATAATTGTTTTTTTTCTTTCCTCTCTTTTTAAAAGCGAGTCTTTGCTTCCACACTTTAAAAAATGCACATAGATTTTTAGTCTACTTTTATCAGACAAGTTCTATATTTTGAGTATGTATAAGCAAAATTATCTGAGACCAAGGAGTTTTCAAATGAAAGGCAGATATCATTGCAATCCTTTGAATATATCAGCATGATATATTCAAAGGAAACCTGGTGATGCAGTGATTAAGTGCTTGACTACTAACTGAAAAATCATTAGTTCAAACCCAACAGTTGCTCCTTGGGAGAATGATGAGGCAGTCTGCTTCTGGAAAGTCTGTAACCTTGGAAACCCCATGGGCAGCTCTCTTCTGTCCTATGGCTTGGTACGTGTCGGAATTGGCTTGATGGTAGTGGGTTTGATTTGGGGTTTGGATCTCTTAAATTTTAGAAGTCTCTGGAGTAAGATTGACTTTTTAGCTAAAATACCCTATAAGTTTAAAGTAATCCTTAAAATGAGTAAAAATATAGCAATACATTTTTTAAAAAAACACTAGATTTTAAAGGTTATTATTCCACTAGGCCAGAGAGGGTTTGTCTTCAAAATATGGGAACCAATTTTCTACAAGCCATTGTAGAAAATCATTGTTACACTTGAGTCCATTGCTGTTGTCACTGTGCCAATTTATCTGATTGAGGGTCTTCCTCTTTTTGCTGACCCTCCACTTTACCAATTATGATGTCCTCCATGGACTGGTCCCCCCTTATAATATGTCTAAAATCTGAGGGAAAAGCCTCACTATCCTAGCTTCTAAGAATAATTCTGGCTATACTACTTCTAACACAGATTTGTTCATTATTCTGGCAGTCCATGGTACTTTTAATACTCTTCTTTGAGGTACACCCATGCTGAAGTTTGTGGTCTTTTATCTTCTTCAGTAAGAGTTTAAATTCTCTTCACTTTCAGCAAGGAAGGTTGTTTTATCTGCATATTGCAGGTTGTTAATGAATCTTCCTCCAATCCTGATGCCATGTCTTCTTCATATAACCCAACTTGTTGGATTATTTGTTTAGTATAAACATTGAGTTTATACAACCCTGGCATTGAGTTTATACAACCCTGACACTCATTGTCCCCTTGTTCTGTTTGAAAAGGGCCTCTTGATCTATATACAGATTTGTCATGAGCACAATTAAGTGTTCCAGAATACCCATTCTCCTCAATGTTCTTCATAGTTTGTCATGATCCACAGAGTTGAAAGATTTGTATAGTCAATAAAGCACAGGTAAACCTCTTTCTTGCATTCTCTGCTTTCAGCCAAGATCTATCTGACATCAGCAATGACATATCCCATTCTATGTCCTTGTCTGAATCCAACTTGAACTTCTGACAGTTCCCTATTAATTTACCATTAAACTTTAAATGGTTTTAATCAGCCTCTGATGCCACTGAGCTAGTCGAGGTCTTTAGCTTGCTCCTAACCCACAGATTCAGGACTTGCCACCCATTGTCAGATGGATCTTGGCTGAAAGTAGAGAATGTCAGAAAGATGTTTGCCTGTGCTTTATTGAATATGCAAAACCTTTTGACTATGAGGATCATGACAATCTATGGGCAATATTGTGAAGTATGAGTATCCCAGAACACTTAATTTGTGCTCATGAGGAACCTATATACAGACTACGAGGCAGTTTTTCGAAGAGAACAAGGGAATATCAAATGGTTTAAAATTAGGAAAGGTGTGAGCCAGGGTTATATTCTTTCACCTTGCTTATTCAATCTATATGCTGAGCAAATAATCCAAGAAGCTGGATTAAATGAAGAAAAACATGGCATCAGGATTGGCGAAAGACTCATTAACAACTTGCGATATGCAGATCATACAATTTTGCTTGCTGAAAGCGAAAAGGATTTAAAATACTTACTGATGAAGATCAAAGACCATACCTTCAGTATGAGTTACACCTCAATATAACAAAAACAGAAATTCTCACCACTGGACCAATAAACAACATTCATATAAATGGAGAAAAGATTGAAGTTGTCAACTGCTTTATTTTGCTCCGGTCAATCATCAATACTCATGGAAGCAGCAGTCAAGAAATCAAATGATGTATTGCATTAAGAAAATCTGCTGCACAAGACCTTTTTAAAGTGTTGAAGAACAAAGATGCCAGTTTGAGGACTAAGGTGCACCTGACCCAAGCCATGGTATTTTCAGTAACCTCATATGTATGCAAAAGTTGGATAGTGAATAAGGAAGACCATAGAAGAATTGATACATTTGAATTATGATGTTGGAGTAGAATATGGAAGTACCATGGACTTCCTAAAGAAGAAACATACCTATGTTGGAAGAAGTACAGCCAAAGCGCTCCTAGGAAGCCAAGATGGCCAAACATTGTCTCTTATACTTTGGACATATTATCAAGAGGGACCAGTCACATGGATATCATGGTTGGTAAGTGGAGGGTCACAGAAAAAGAGGAAGATCCCCAACAAAACAGAGTGGCACAGTGGCAGCAGTGATTGTCTCAGGCATAATAATGATTGTGAGGTTGGCCCAGGACTGGGCAGTGTTTCATTCTGTTCATTCATAGGGTCACTATGAGTCAGTAGTGATTCAATGGCACCTGACAACAACAAAAACCCCTCACAATTGCTTGTACCTTTCCCTTGAAGTAAAATTAAGTATAAAGTCAGTTTGAGTCACAAGTTTGGTGGTTCAAAATCACCAGCTGCTCCTTTGAAACCCTCTACAGGATAGCTATGGGTTGGAACCAATTTGACATAACTTAACAACAAACAACAACATACATATCTATATTCTCTTCACTGGTTTTGCTCCCCTAGAGACCTCAGACTAAGAAGGTACCAAAGATTTCTTTATTGCTTCTGTACCACTCAGATTTTCTTGTGCCGTACTAATTCAATTCTGCTACCATGTCTTTAAGATGATGACCAGCCACAATCCAATGAAAACAATTAGTATTAAAAAGCATAACAAGCCTGGTCTCCAGGCTATAATTGATATTTTTCATTTTCCTCTTCTATCACTTATTTTAGGTTTCTCTCTCCCTTGGCCATCACTCATCCTGCTTTAGATTACTTGCCAGAGATTTATCTCTGAGAGATGATTCCTTGTGGCAATCAAGAAAGACTTCTCCCATTAGTATAGTAATTTCTTCCTTTGATTGCTGGTCCATGGGCCCGAAGAAGCTAAAGTGACCAGATTAAAGTTAACTATCATGAGGATCTCAAGTTGTGGCTACATAATGGGGGTAGGAAGCGAAATGTCGGGAACTCAGGAGATTCACTCTTCATGTCTGTTGGAGCCTCCATTCCTGATGATAATGATGAATGGACGTTGGAGCAATCATAGGGCATGGTAATCAGATAGTCAGGTCCTCAGATACTACAGTCAGTGGCATTTTAGTTTTTCATGTCTTTAACATCTTCTTCTCATTTTATATTGCATCTTCTCTTCTTCCTTCCTGTCTTTGGCTAACAACATTAAGATGCCCTCTCATATATGTTCCTGTGGTTCCAGGTAATCCTGCAGTCCTACGGATTAATAAATTGTTTTTTTCCCCCAGAGCATAGACTAAGTTTCTCTCTAGAGAAACTCTCTGAGATCTGAACCGAGTTATTAGATTAAGTTAATGAGAGAGTCAGGGGCTCATTTTAAAGAGGACATGCATAAATTTGCAAAGCATCATTTCAGGAGGGACGTTGTATGAGTTGCAGATAAAATGCAACGGCTCTTCTCTAACAAAGGACAAGGTGTTGGGATCAGGGGAATCTGAGGTTTACATTTTCCAAGTGAATCTGTCAAAAAGCTGATTTTCACCTCTCCCCTTTTAGGACCTTGGTATTGGCATACAAGAACTCACAGTGCTTAAATCCTGGGCCTGATTTTAGCTCATTCAATCCTCCATTTGCAGAGAATGGCTTCAAGTGCTGCCATGGAGATCCTCTGACTTTCACAGCATTTCCCAAGTGGATGATTGACTTCTTGAGTCAGTCGTTATTTTTCTTGAAGGCTCTGAGATTTCCAAGGCATGTAACAAAAACCTACCAACTCTACAATCCTTATTACCACTGTCCCCACACTGTGTCCCCTTCTACCTAGACATTGTGTCCCCTTCTACCTAGACATTGCTTTGGTGTGGATCAAGTGAGAATCTTCATAGCTGTGATGCTCCATTATCTTATGCCTGATCTCTACACCAATTATCACCAGCATTGGGACAATGTGGTCATCTGCCTGTGAGTAATCCATTTCAAGAACCCCATCCTGACAGTATGCTCTTCAGTGTTGCTTCAAGTAATAATTTAACTTATGGTCCCATAAAAGCAGGACCTGAAGCCAAAAATTTAGTGCAAGTTATTTATTGGGGAAGTGATTCCAGAAGCAAATGAGAGGGAGTGTGGAGAGTGGTACAGAGAAGGAAGAAAGGCCAATACGAGGGTGAATTTTTTCTTTTATTGTAAAAATATAGATAACATATTTGTCAATTAATCATTTTTCATGTGTACAATTCAGTGATGCCAATTACCTCAATCAAGTTATGTAACCGTTGCCGATACCTGTTGTTAAGTTTTTCATCACCAGGGTGCAGTTTTTGAGTGTCCACCAAAATCCCTGAGAAGCATAAAGAAAATTCCCCTATAATATTTTTTTCTTAAGGGCAAGAGGCTAGAGGACTTACCCACTGACTTTCATCTCCCTATGATTGTGGGTTGCTCCTGAAGACTATATGAA
>NW_006408880.1:1756285-1757295 GCF_000296735.1 Chrysochloris asiatica
ACAAATCTGTCTTGGAAGAAGTAGAGCCAGAATGGCCTTTGAAGCAAGGACAGCAAGACTTCATCTTACTTACTTTGAATATAATAATCAGGAAGGACCAACACTGGAGAAAAGTAAACAGCCAGTGAAAAAGAAGGATGCTTTCAGTGAGATGGATTGACACAGAGGCTACAACAATGGGCTCAAACAGCAATGATTGTGAAGATGGCATTGGACTGGGCAATGTCTTGTTTTGTTATACCTAGGATCACTATGTGTCAGAGCTATGTGGCACTATAGGCTCAGCACTGGACTGTGAACTACTAGGTCTGCAGCTCAAATCCATCAGCTGCACCTCAGAAACCCTGGACAGGGCTGGTACGAGTTAGATCAGACTTGGCATTTAACAACAAAAACAACAAGAAACCCTGGTATTTTACTTTCCTGAACTGCAAGACTGAACACTTTCTCTATGTTGCGGAAAGGCCTATGGCCTGAAGTGAAAACATCATTTGCCATGTTTTTGTGACAAACTGCAGAGATGAGTTCATATGAAACTGTCCATTAAAACTGTGACCAAAATTAGAGGTGTGTAGTCTCCTCTAGTAAGAATATCAGATGAAAGCTAGCTAATTGATTTAGGTGTGGTGCCATAGGATAAACACTCGACCTCAAGGTAGCTTTGAACTGCAAGGTTGTTGGTTCAGACTCACCAGCTGCTCCTCGGAAACCCTATACAGGATAGCTATGAGTTGGAACCGACTTGACAACACTTAACAACAGCAACAACAACCACTATATAAGTATTAAGGAGCTGTGATGGCATTGTAGGATAAGCACTGGACTGCTAACTGCAAGGTCGGCAGTTCAAACCAACCAGAGGCGCCATAGGAATTAGATGAGGCTTTCTGCTCATATGAAGTTTTATAGCCTCAGAAACATTATTCACGGTTGCTGTGTATAAAGATGACTCCATTTCTTCACTGTGATTGGGAGTGACAAGAAAATAGTGATTTTATTTCATGGAAAGA
>NW_006408880.1:1760700-1766785 GCF_000296735.1 Chrysochloris asiatica
CGAGCGTCCTGGACTAGAAAGCAATAGATTTCTTGCTTCTGCCACAAATTCCCCTAGCTGTGAGCCTTCCAACCTTCTAAATATTCCTTTACATGTGGTTCAGAGTTCTGGGACCATCCCCTGAACCTGCTTGTTCGGGTATTCTGTGTTGTTGTTGGCGGAGCTCTCTGCTATACGTCCACCCGATCCGCCATCTTATTTGTTCTCGGCCATCTTTTTGAGCTTAACTGTCTCATCAGGCAGAATGTGCATCTGATTTATTTGTACTCATTATTTTCCAGATTAGAAATAAAAGTAAAAATAGATCAATAGATTAAAAAAAAAAAGAACCCATATCATATAGGTTATTTATCGATGTTTCTATGTGATATGCAATATGAAAGGCATCTCTGTGTGTCTTTATATGTGACCATCTATGATACCTATACATGTCCATATAAGCATGCCAATTCATGGATATGTCATTTATTTCTAATATTTTTTATTCCAAATTGTTGTAACACAACATTCTTAGATACATAATCTTTGTATATGTGATGAGTTATATCATTAGGGCAAACTCCTAGGTGTGGAATTGCTGGATTGATGAATGACAAATGTTTAAATATGTTAATCACCAAATGACCTGCAGATAGCTTTAAAAATTTTGTCTTCTTCCAAAGATGCCAGTGTATTGTCAACAATATGTGTGATCACCCTGATCAAGAAAATGATACCTCACACTAAATATGCATATAATTAATTGAGAGTTAACAAGCAGTGTTTCATTCTGTTGCACATAGGGTTGTTATGAGTTGGTACACTGAATTACACCTAATGGCAACAACACCAAAGCATCATTTAATATATTTGTTGTTGTTATTGTTAAGTGCTTTCGAATCAGTTCAGACTCATAGCGGCCCTATATAGGGTTTCTAAGGAGTGGCTGGTGAGTACTTACTGCTGACCTTGTGGATCAAACCTACTTTGCATTCCAGCACATTAACCCACAACTCCACTTATTTGTCTTCGATTGTTGTTTGTTGTTAGGTGCCATCGAGTTGGTACCAATTCATTCTTACAGAATGCACAACAGAAGGAAACACTGCCCCGTCCTGTGCTAACCTCACAATCACTGCTGCGCCTGAGCTCATTGCTACTGCCACTGCGCCAATCCATGTCATTGCGAGTCTTCATCTTTTTCTCTGGCCCTCCATTTTACCAAACATGATATCCTTCTCCATGTTATTCATATCCGTATCCCTCCTGATTATATGTACAAAGTATGAGAGACAAAGTCTGGCCATCCTGATTTCCAAGAAGCATTCTGGCTTGTACTTTTTTCAACACAGATCTGTTTGTTCTTTTGGGAGTCCATGGTACTTTCAATATTCCTCTCCAACACCATAACTCAAATGCATCAATTCTTCTACAGTCTTCCTTATTCATTGTCCAACTTTCACATACATATGAAGTTATTGAAAATACCTTAGTATTTTAAGCGTACCTTAGTCCTCAAACTGACATCTTTGTGTAAAAGAGTATTTTTAGCTCGTTAGCTTATTTTTTCTTGACCCCATGAGTTCCATAAGGCAATAAAGTTTTGTCTAAGTGAATAGGTCCATAATTTTTTTTTTTTTTACTTTAAATTCTCATGACTATTGCTGAAACTTATTCTTCTAAAAGTTTGTAGTAAGTGTTGCATTCTTTTATCATTAAAAATGCATGCCTACTTGTCCTCCTGATTCCACTGTGCTATTTTATAATGTATTAAACACAAAAGTAGTTAAAAATACATAGTATGCTTTTCCAGTGGTTTCAAACAAGGGCATGGACAAGGGCAGGTGCCTATGTATTAAGGAGGATCCTGCTTTGTAATTTAAAAAAGAGAATGGTTAGAATAGCTTAAGTTCCTTTTGCTCCTTGATTAAATCTTGATTAAAATAAGTGCTGCCGTTTTAGACTGGGAAGTAGACTTCTTCCTTTCTCTGCTGTAGGTAACATCACTTGATTGCTTGAGACAGTTAAAGGTGCTTTGGTAGTAAAAGGACAGTAAGATTAATGGGCAGTCATTTCCATAGTAACAGCAAAGCACTCTGGGAGACAGAGCCACTTGAGAGTTAGAGTTACACATGCCAGAATTTTGGCTCCCATGGCAACTGTAGAGTGTGGGGTGGGGATGAACATGCTGCAAAACTTAGCAAAAGTCCATTTAGTGAAGACAATGTATAATCAGAGTTGTCAATCTATTTTAAAATTCAAAGTTAAATAAATGAAATTTGAGACCATAAGCTGATGCAAAACATTTAAAATATACTGTATATCCACTAAAAATTTCTGAAGCATAAGCACAAATAGTTTAAGAACTATCCACTTGTGACAACTTGTTAGTTTATAAAAATCCAATTACAAAGATTTTTGTCCCAGATAGTTGCAGAAGATTACACAATTAGAGCAATTTTTTCTCAGCTGCTCCAGTACAAAAAATGAAACTAATTATACAAAAATAGTGCAAATAATTTTCACAACTGCAAGTTAGATTTTTTTCTTCTTTAGAAGATATTCTCTTTTTCTCTGTAGTAGACATCTCCACCAAAATTGAAGAGAAGACAGCAACAGCTAAAAGAAGAATAAAACAGAGCAAAAATAAATAAATAAAACATACCAAATGACTTGAAAGATGATGAAAAAACATTCAGAAAAAAATTCAGAAAGTCTTAAGAACCAGACATTCAAATATAAGGAGGAAAAGAGGTTTGGCACAAAATTGTTGTATTCCTTCTGCTTTTATTAACATCAGAATGAAAGTTTTCAAAGGTCTTCTTTGTCCTATAAGAAGTTGTTATGCATTCAGGAAGCTCAGTGTTCACATACATAGTAATAAACATTCTTTTCTACCCAGGTCTTTTGAGTCAGTTCTCCCCAGTTAGAGAAATAAAGAGTGAAAATTATCTGATGGATTGGGGGTAAGTTAATTACTAATCAAATAAGGTAAATTTATATATTTGTATCTGCTTTTTGCTAAATGCATGTATTACCTGAAGTATTTACTAAGCTTTTATTGAATGTGTGCTATGAATTTGGAAAACAGATACTAGTGATTCAACACAGTTCCTACCCGAGGTGGTCTATTTTCTAACTACACTTTGTACCCAGGTACCATCTGAATGTTTCAGATGTCTCAAAGTCACTGGAAAAAAAAAAGGTTAACTATAAGAAATATCCATGGAATTGTCTTCTGGGCACCCACTATCTGGGAACTGTCTTCTCTCACCATCCACTCAGTTAGCATTATTGTGTGTGACCCTGATTCCCTGTCTATAGTTGATCTAAGAATGCACTCCTAAGTTGGGTTTGGCTAGTTGCAGTCGACACCCAGGATTTTGGGATTTGGGCCTCAAAGAGAGCTGAGTCAGTATCTCATCAATGACTAAAGCTAAGATATAAACCTCTGGAGCTGTTACAGAGTCTGCTACATGCTCAAGGGAAAAGAATAAAGGCACTAGAGAAAAGTAGACATAAAGGGTACAGACTTTAATTAGATGGTATACTATCTCCAGTCCAATTGCTTCCTAAGTCTAGAAGAATCTGTATTTTGTATGATTTGATTTTTCCATGAACTACCCCAATAATCTCTCCAAACTACCCATCTTTTTTTCTTCTCAAGCTAGGTTAAGCTGGGTTGCTACCTCTTGCTACTCAGAGTCCTAGCTAATGTAGTATTCTTTTTTCCAAATCCCTCCAAGGAAGCTTGATAAAAGGAAGACAGTGGAGCAACTACTTAGAAAACATATTGTGGGATATAAAGCAAGGAAACAAAGCAATGGCAAAGCTTTACTTTCCTTGCAATTCAAAGTTATATGAGAAAGAAAAGCAGGGGAAGGATCAGAAACCACTACAACTAAGAAATCATCAGAAGGAACATGTCTACCTGGAGTCAAATTGCAATAAAAACCAGAAGGTTGCATCTTTTCTAACTACTTGAAGAGAGTGGAAAGATTCTGAGCCAAAATCCTAGTTCAGTTGCTTTGCTTTATGTTGCCTATTATAGATGTGTTAGTTAGGCGCTTGCACTTTGCAAGAAAAATTTATGCTCAAGTTTGACAAGTTCAATGTCTAATAAATCAAAACACTAAACTCACTGCCATTGAGTTGATTCTGATTCCATAGGGTTTCCAAGAGTGTACATTTTCATGGAAGTGTATTGCCTCATCTTTTTCCCACAGAGTGACTGGTAGGTTTGAACCACTGACCTTTTAGTAAGCAGCCCAGTACTTAGCCCACTATACCACCAATACTCCTTGTCTAGATAATAAAACCTAAAGTCATAGGTATTGAGTTGATTCTTACTCCGTGGACCCTATAGGACGGAGTAGAACTGCTTCCTAGAGTTTCTGAGGTTATCAGTCTCTAGAGAAGTAGATTGAATCATCTTTCTTCCACAGTGGCTGATAGATTTGAACAACTGACCGTTCAGTTAGCAACCCAATGCTTAACCCACTGTGCCACCAGCACTCCTTGTCTAGATAATGTTGTTTTTGGTAAGTGCTGTTGAATTTATTCCAACCCATAGTGACCCTCTATAGGGTTTCTGAGGAGCAGCTGGTAAGCTTGAACCACCAACTTTGTGGTTGAAAGCAACTTTGCAGTCCAGCACATTAACACACAGCATCACATCAGGACTCCATCTAGATAATAGGAATTCTTAAAAGAGAGACTAGAGAAAATGGAGGAGATGATATGACTCATGACAATTCCTCTGGACTATAGGACTGAGTTTCCAGATGGATGGGCTCATTGAAAGCCCACCTCAGTAGATGAAAACAGATCCCCACCAAGGCATATTGCTAGGAAATTTAGAACACTGGGGAGAAAGAGAGGAACTTAAACATCTCCAGAGATGAGGAAAAGAAACAGAAACCCTGGAAGCCAGTAGAAGAAAATGGAACAATGTCTTATTCCCCATCTAGAATTCTATAGTCAGTCCAATTCCTCATTAAATAAAAGTATAGAGTAAACACATTTCAGATATGCAAGATTTCAAAAATGTGCTTTCTACAAATGCTTTCTAATAATACTACTAAGAAGGCTGTCTCACTAGCAGATGAAAGTAAACTAGGAAAGAAGAATATATGGCAAGAAGGAATAAGAGAGTTAGCATAGTTGAAACACAAAGCCCTCTGTAGGACTATGGGGGATTCCAGGATGACAGTTATGCATCTGATTTATGGGGTCTTGGTGTGGCACTGTGGGTTAATGTGCTACACTGCAAAGTCAGTTTGAATTGCAAGGTTGGTAGTTTAAGCTCACCAGTCACTCCTTGGAAATCATCTAGAGGGTCACTATGGGTCGGAACCGACTCAACGGCCCTTAACAACAACAAAATCCATATTGAAGTAGGTTAAAGAGTTTGTTATTCTGGTTCTGTGTCCATAATTACTTTTCTTCAAGAGTGAAAAGGGAGATCTATGCCTATATATAAGGAGCTCTCGTAGTGTAGTGGTTTTGCTAATCTTAAGGTCAGAAGTTTGAAACTACCAGCAGTTCCAAGGCTTTCTGCTCCCATAAAGATTTATAGCCTTGGAAACCATATGCAGGGTCGCTATGAGTCAGAATCAACTTCACGGCATACCACCATCACCATTTGTTGTTGTTGTTAGGTGCCATCGAGTTGGTACCGACTCATAGTGACCCTATGTACAACAGAACTAAACACTGCCCGGTCCTGGGCCAACCTCACAATTGTTGCCACGCTTTAGCCCATGATGATTCCACTTTGCCAATCCATGTCTCTGGGGTCTTCCTCTTTTTCTCTGGCCCTCTACCTTACCAAACATGATATCCTTCTCCAGTGACTGGTCCAAATTTCTTGGCACAGATGAGTGATTGCCTCCAGTGCTGCCTCACTTTCTTGAAACATTTCAATTTTTATTCCATCAATTCCTGGAGCCTTGTTCTTTGCCAATTCCTTCAATGCACCTTGGACTTCCTCTTTCAGTATTATTGGCTCTTGATCATGTGCTACCTCTTGTAATGGTTGAACATCAAACATTTCCTTTTGGTACAGTGACTCTGTATATTCCTTCCATCTTCTCTCTCTCTCTCT
>NW_006408880.1:1772620-1773622 GCF_000296735.1 Chrysochloris asiatica
CTCTCGTGGACTTGTTTTCCTTTTCTTCAGCTTCAGTCTAAATTTGCATATGAGCAATTGATGGTCTGTTCCACAATATGTTCCTGGCCTTGTTTTGACTGATGATATGGAGCTTTTCCTTCATCTTTTTCCACAGATATATTTAATTTGATTTCTGTGTATTCCATCTGGTGAGATTTTCAGTGAAACTCAGTGGAAATGTATTAGTTATATATTACTGTGTAACAAATTACCAAAACATGATTTTGTAAAACAACATACATTTCTCATTTCAGTATCTGTGGGTAGGGAATCCTGGCACAACTTAGTTGAGTCCTCTTTTCAGGGTCTTACAAGGCTGCAGTCAAGGTATCAGACAGGAGTAAACTTGTTCCAAAGGCTTTGGTTTTCTCCAAACTCATGCAATTGTTGACAGATTTGAACTCTTTGTGGTTATAGGACTGAGGTTCCCATTTTCTTGATATTACCATACACAGTCACTTTTAGCTCTTAGAAGCGATCTGCAGTTCTTTATTACATGTTCCTCTCACAGACCCTTTCAAAATTTGGTAGTTTATTTATTTTCAGTGCTGGAGAATCTCTTTTACAATGTAACCTAACCAAAGAAGTACTTATCCCATCATTTTTACAATGCTTTATTGGCCAGCAAGTCAGAGATTCTGTCCACACTTAAGAGAAGGGAGTTATACAATGATGTGATTCATTGGGACTCATCTTAGAGTATAGCTATGAAAGGAATTAACTAATTTAATGGAGCAGATACACAATTATGGGATGTGACTGATATTGAATGAGATGGCAATAACTGTGTTCTTACATGAATGGTTATACAGATGTCTGATGTTCTTTTAATAAAGAAATTGGACATAGCCTTAAAATGACTACAATTAAGAAAGAAAGTAAAAATTCTGCTAGTATGAGGGATTATATCTGTGAGAATCATTGTTGTTGTTGTGTGCCATGGAGTTGGTTCCAACTCATAGCGACCCTGCACAGGGTTTC
>NW_006408880.1:1776482-1778433 GCF_000296735.1 Chrysochloris asiatica
ACAAAGCTGCTATGAGTTGGTATTGACTTGATGACACCTAACAACAGCAACCATTGATGAATGTTTAATTTGCTTCTGGGTTTTGGTTCTTTTGAATACTGCTGCTATGAACTTGTCTATGCTTCTTTTGGGTTTCGTAGTCTGATAGAAAGATATCTACAACAAACCTATAGCTTCCTCACTCTCATGTGTGTATACCTCTGTGTCTAATCTGTTTCTTTTATAAATATTCAGAAGTGATTGGATTTAGATTTTACTTCACCTGTTGTTGTTGTTAAGTGCTATTGAATCTGTTCTGACTCATAGCAACACTGTATAGGGTTTCTGAGGTATAGCTGGTAGGTTTGAACTGCTAACCTATTGGTTAGCAATCCAGTGCTTATCCTACAGTGCCACACTAGGACTTACTTCACTTAGTTATTATATAGTTAACATAACAAAGAAAACCTTATTTTCACAGGTATGGGTGTCAGTATCCCAAAACATATTTTGGATGGACACAATTTAATCTATAACAAATAGTATTTTAAATAAAACTGAATATATGTATATTCAATGACTTAGAAATTTCATGCATAGAAGTAACTCCAACAGAAATGTATGCATATGTACACTAGAGTATTTTGAATTGAATTAATTTTTTTGAGGATGTTTTTTAATCCAGGAAATTGATAGTCCATTAATCTAATAACAATTCTTGACTAAGAGTTGACCATAATCTGTTATACAAATATTCTTCTCAGAAGTAGATTGACTTTTTAGCTACAAAGTAGAAATTCCACTTAAATCATCCTTTTGGATTAGTGCATCAGAGTGGGTTGGTTTGTAGATAAAATTAATTTACTATAGGTCTGATACCTGGAGACTAACTCAGAATTGGTATCAAAAGACAAATATAAAGATTTATGTATACCAGAAGAAATGCAATTGGATATAGAGTAAAGAGTAGTTGTATGGTTTGGTTGCAGTTGGCACTGATATTACATGACCATGTGGCTTTCAAGAAATCTTTTGGTGAAAAGGTTTGAGAATTCTAGTCAAATAAATTGAAGTGCTCTGATTATTAATGATTTGATTATGAGAACAGCTGAACTAAAAAATATAAAAATAACAGGTAAGAGAAATATTAGAATATAAAAAGGCTCAATTACTGATGATGGAGTTTTCTTGGTAATTAAGAATCCTTCACTGTCTCCGGGAACAAGGGTTGGTTGCAACAATCTAAAATGAATAAAGAAATTAGTGTCATTTTACGCAGCATGCTTACTCTTCTCTTTATTTCCCTTAATGTGTATTTCCTTTATGGTCCTAAATGATTGCTCCTGCTCCTGCCATTGTGTCTATATTCCATGCAAGAAAAAAGCATAAAGGTTAGAAGGAAAAAAGGTCAGTTAAATCAGCCCCACTGTTAAAGCCCACTTTCCAAAAGTCCTACCTAATGACTTTTTTATACATTTAATGGGTCAGAATTGTGTCACATGACAATCCATGGCTGCAAAGGAGGCTGGGAAATGAGTCCTTTATCTGGGCACATTGCCATTCAGATTAAAATTGGGGTTTTGTTAGTATGACTGTGGTGGTGATTAAGTGCTGTCGAGTTGGTTCTGACTCACAGCAACCTCATATAGGATTTCTGAGGAGCATCTGGTTTGACCTGCCAACTTGCAGTTCAAATAGACCTTGCAATTCAAATAGACCTTGCAGTCCAGTGCTCACACTACAGCACAACACCAGCGCTCTAGTATGATTGTAGAATGGATATTGGGCAACTAGTCCATTCCACAATGTACTGTACATTTTTTTACATTTTAAGCATAATTTTAAAAATTGTGTTCTTTACATTTTAAGCTGAAGGTCAAGCTTTGAGTCAAATATATCTCTAATTGTAGAATTTCAGAAATTGTTGTTGTTGTTGTCAGGTGCCATCGAGTCGGAACCGACTCATAGCGAC
>NW_006408880.1:1779078-1780500 GCF_000296735.1 Chrysochloris asiatica
AAGGCTGTGCTCTTTAATCTTCATAAGTAAATATTTCAAGTCCTCTTCACTTTCAGAAATTAGTCAGGGTATATACAGTTCGAAACTACCAACTGTTCCACAGGAGAAAGATGAGGGTTTCTGCTCCCATAAAGATTTACAGCCTCAGAAACCCTGTACAGGGTCGCTATGAGTAGGAACCGACTCCACGGCACATAACCACTACCACCACAGGGCATTTTGTCATGAGAGTTGTTTCTTAGTATTTCTGAATTATTGTCATGTAAGCATTTTTTTTAGGTTCCATAAAGTTGGTTCCAACTCATAGAGACCCTATATACAACAGAACAAATCACTGCCCAGTTCTATACCATCTTTATAATGTTCCTATGTTTGAGCTCATTCTTGCAGTCACTATGTCAATGCATCTAATTGAAGGTCTTCCTCTAGTAAGGCAGGTGTTTATTAAGTTGTAAGTAAGAATGAATGTGGGTGATAGAGGATCCAAGATGATAAGTTGACTAGGCAAATACACTATTCAGGCCCTTTATAACAAAGACTTGAGGAACCAAGATAAATGAATATGGATGACTGTCCTGGAACCCAGAGCATCAAAGATAATGGTAATGAATTAGGTTAAATATAGTGACCAAAAGAGACTGAATAAAAACAACAAAAAGGAGGCATATAGATTGATGGAGTACTGGTGTGGTGCTGTGGCACTGTGGATAATGCACTGGACTGCAAGATTGGTTTGAACCACAAGGTTGGTGGTTCAAATTCACAAACTGCTCCTTGAAAACTCTACACAGGGTCACTATGAGTTGAAGTCAACTTGTGGGACTTAAAAACAACAAAAAATCAGATTGATGAACAACTAACTGGCACAGTGTAGCTATTTTAAATTATTACAAGTAGCATTCCAATCAGAGCAAGAACCAGATAACTGGCTCCACTTACCCAGGACTGCACCAGTTCCCACGTCAGTGATCTGTGATCAGAGAGGTATAACCTCCCCCACTATCTTACACAATCTCCTGGTAACCAGAGAAATGAGACCGCCACCCCCATCTACCCAGCTCTGGTTATACTCCTCCTTGCCCCTACTGTCACTGCCAGTGATGTACTGTTTCTTTTTCTGTATTTATTTAAAAAATACTTCTTCTTAATTCTTCTTTCTTCTCTGTAAACAAGCTGAACGCAGCACAGAAAAATATATGGAGAAAGAAACCATCAATACCAAACCAATCCAAACCAAACAAAAAACCCCAAACCAACTACCCACAGCAAAATGACAATAATAAATTCATACCTATTGATAATCATACGAAAATGTTGTTGTTGTTGCTGTTGTCAGGTGCCATTGAGTCGGAACCAATTCATAGCAATCCCATGCACAGCAGAATGAAACAATGTCTGATCCTGGGCCAACCTCACTACCGC
>NW_006408880.1:1782327-1784935 GCF_000296735.1 Chrysochloris asiatica
TCTTCTGGTCTTCGGTCTTTAGTGTTTAATGAATCAAATCTGTTCTTCAGATTCATTAAATGGATCAAATATACCAGTCAAGAAATATGGAGTGGCAAAATGGACCAAGGAAACCATGACCCATCAATATACTTTCTACAAGAGTCATAGTTTAGACACAAAGACAAAAGTAAGCTGAAAATCAAAGATTGGAAAAATAAATATCATGTAAATGCAACCAAAAAGAACCAGGACTGGCAATATTATTTTCTGATGAAATAGACTTTAAGACAAAAATCAACAGAGGAGACAATAAAGGGCATTACATAATGATAAAAGGGTCAATCCAACAGAAGACATAACCATAAAATAACCTACATTCCCAATGCAGGATTCTCAAAATACTCAAATTAAACTCTAATATAGAATTGAAAAGACAAATATACAATGACATAATAATAGTTGTTTTTGTTAAGTGCTGTATATATAGGGTTTCGGAGGAGAAGCTAGTGGGTTTGAATGGTTGACCTTATTGTGTGCAGTCCAGTGATGATTCTATAGCACCACACCAGGAGTCCTAGTTGTTGTTGTTAAGTGCCGTCAAGTCAGTTCTGACCCACAGTGACCTTGTATAGTGTTTATGAGGAGCTACTAGTGAGCTTGAACCGCTGGCCTTATGGTTCAAATCCAGCACATTAACCCACAGTGTCACACCAGGACTCCTATTAGGAGTCCTAGTAAGAGACATTAATAAACCACTTTCAATGAAGGAAAAAATGACAAGAAAGAAACTCACCAAAGATATAGACTATCGAGACAATAAAATTAAGTAAGACTCCATAGCTGTGTACAGAAAACTCCACCCAATAACAGCACTATATGAATTCTTTTCCAGTGCTGCACATAGAACATTCTCCAGAATAGACTTTATGTTAGCACACAAAGCTAGCCTCAATGAATTTCAAAAAAACATTGAAATACTACAAAGCATCTTCTCAAACCACAGTACTGTAAAATTAGAAATCAACAACAGGAAGAGCAAGTGAAAGAAAAATAAATAGAAACAAATAACACCGTACTTTAAAACTACTGGGTTTTGGGTAAAAATGAAAAATAAAAAAATTCCTTGATTCAAATGAGAATGAAAGCACAATATAGAAAAGTCTTTGGACACAGCAAAAACAGTGTTCAGAGGACAATCTAGATCAATAAACACACACATCAATAAAAACAAGGAAGTACCCAAATCCACACCTTAATCCACCATCTCTAATAATTAGAAAAAGAACAGCAAAATAAGCCTATAGCCACCAGAAGAAATAATAAAGATAAGAGCAAAAATAAATGAAACAGAAAGTAGAGAGACAATGGAAAATATTAAACATATCAGAAGTTGGTTATTTGAAAAATTAATGGAATCAATCCATCATTAGCAAATTTAATAAAGAATAAGAAGGAGATATAACCAACAGGAATAAGATATGAACTATGCAATAAATATCACAACAGAACCTACTGAAATAAGAAAGGAAAATAACACACTATTTTGAAAAACTGTATTGCAACAAATTTGAAAACCTAAAAGAGGTAGACAAATTTCTAGAAACACACTACCTACCAAAACTGATATAACCTGAGGTAGAAAATTTGAACAAACCCATCACAAAAGAAGAAATTGAACAGGTCATAAAAAAAAACAAAAAACAAAAAAACTCCCAAACAAAGACGGCTTCACATAAAATCTACCAGTCTAAGAAGACCTGATACAAATTCTATTAAAACGATTTCAAAACATAGAAAAGGATGGAATACTCCCAAACTCACTCTATAAAGCAAACATAACCCTGTTACCCAAACCAGGCAAAGAAACCCCTAGAAAGAATATTATAGACCAATATCCAGCATAAATATAGATGCAAAAATTTTCAACAAAATCCTAGCCGACAAAATGTAGCAACATATCAAAAAAACAAAAACAAAATATTATGACCAAGTGGGATTCCTATCAGGTATGTAAGGATAGCTCAACATTAGAATAACAATCAACATTTCAGTTGATGCAGAAAAGACATTTGACAAAATCCTACAACCATTCTTGATAAAAATCATAAGCAAAACAGGAATAGAAGGGAGATTCCTCTATTTGCTTAAGGGCATATACAAAATCAATGGTCAACATTATCTCATTGGAGAGAAACTGAAAACATTCTCCTTGTAAATGGGAACCAGACAAGGATACCTTTATCACCACTCCTATTCTGGTAGCGTAGTGGTTACGAATCAGGCTGCTAACCTCAAGGTCGGCAGTTAGAAACTACCAGCGGTTCCGCGGGAGAAAGATGAAGCTTTCTGCTCCCATAAAGATTTACAGTCTTGGAAACCCTGTTATAGGGTCGCTATGAGTCAGAACCGACTCCACGGTACTTAACAACAACAACAATTCAACATTGCATTGGAAGTCCTAGCTAGTTCAGTAAGGCAAGAAAGAGATATAAATTTTAAAAAAGGGCATCAGAATTGGCAAAGAAGATGTAAACCTGTCTCTATTTGCAGATGATATAATCCTATACATGTTGTTGTTGTTAGGTGCCATCGAGTCGGAACCGACTCATAGCGACCCCATGCACAG
>NW_006408880.1:1791150-1799437 GCF_000296735.1 Chrysochloris asiatica
CAACCTTCTAAGTATTCCTTTATATGTGGTTCAGAGTTCTGGGACCATCCCCTGAGGCTGCTTGGTCGGGTATTCTGTGGTGTTGTTGGCGGAGCTCTCTGCTATACGTCCACCCGATCCGCCATCTTGTTTGTTCCTCTAGGACTCATTTTGAGTGTGGATATTATTGTTGTTAAGTGCTGTCAAGTTGGTTTTGACTCATAGTGACCCTTTTTAGGGTTTCTGAGGGCAGTTGATGAGTTTGAATCACCAGCTGTGTGGTTCAAATTGAACTTGCGGACCAGTGCTTATCCTGCAGCACTATATATCAGGATTCCTTGAATGTATATGGTCATTGTTTTATGTGCTGTTTCTACTCACAGCAACCCTCTATAGGGTTTCTGAGGAGCAGCTGGTGGATTGAACTGCTGACCTTATGGTTCACAGTCGACTGCTGATCCTACAGTGCCATACCAGTGTGGATAATGGTGGATAAATTCATTTAGAGTAAACTTGTTCTCCAATAATGATCCCAACTAATTTGAGAAATAAAGAAATAGGAGTGGTATGCTGAGAATAAAAATATCTTTGTAGTTTATAGAAGTGACAATGGGGAATGTAACTTTATGCATATTAGACTAGATAAATAGTAGACCTACACATACCATAGCACTGTAGGATAAAAGCACTGGACCGAAAGGTCAGTTTGGACCACAAGGATGGCAGTTCAAACTCACCAGATGCTACTTGGAAACGCTATGTTGTTGTTGTTATGTGCTGTGGAGTTGGTTCCGAAACAGCGACCCTGTACAGAGTTTCCAAGGCTGTAAATCTTTACGGGAGCAGAAAGCCTCATCTTTCTCCCGCGGAACAGCTGGTAGTTTCGAACTGCTGACCTTGGGGTTCGCAGCCGGATTCATAACCACTACACTACCAGAGCTCCTTATATAGGGTAGCTATGAGTTGGAACCCACTTGATGGCATTTAACAACAACAACAAGAATACACAGACCTACACACCAGTCATGACACTGCTAGGAAGGAAGGCCAGGAGGAAACATGGCTTTGCTGAGCTAAACATACCTTGTTTCTATTTGAAATGTGTTGATCAGACAAATCATCCCCCCTCATTAGCTGTGGTATGAGCAAAGGCATGTGTATGTTTATGTGGTTGACAATAGCATGTGTATCTTTAAGATAACCTCCCTCATAGAACCTGGAAGTAAGGAATGGCTTTTCCATCTAACCCTAAATTGCCAGCTTAAAGATGGTGGGGTGGTTATTAGGTCTGGGGTTGGTTGATCAAACTCACCTAGCTGGACTGAGGGAGAAAATCCTGGTCATCTGCTGTTGTAAAGATTACAGTCAAGACAACCCTATAGATCAGTTCTACTCTGTAACCCATGGAGTCACCATGGCAATGAATTTTTTTGTTTTTTGGGAGCTGGGTGAGTGGGAAGTGGGTATTAAGAAGATATTATCTCCTATAAAATTTACAGCCTAGAAAATCCTATGAGTTAGTTCTACTGTATCACATGGGATCACTGTGTGCTGAAATTGACTGGACAACACCTAACAACAACAATGACAACATTATATTATTATGCTTCCAGTGTGTATTCACATGCCTGTTTTCCTACCTTACTGGCAATTTGCTAGATTCAGCTACCTCTTCAGGGTCCAACCAGAGCACTTCATTCTCATGCTCCCTTCATAATCATGAAGTGCTAAGTTGTCATAAGTGTGTGTTTGATGCTGGTAGACACCAATTTTCCCTCAAAATCTTTTCTCCCTCTGTGGCTCTGAGGAGAAAACCCACCATTCAGAGCAAAGTTCTATTGTGGAGGATGTAGTAAGTGGATTAGCAAGGACCTGCAGTGGCCCCTAAGTAACTGCACTCCACTTCAAAGATCATTTGCCCACTGAGCCCTCCTTTCACTCCTGGCCTTGTATCTTAAGATTAAGCTCCCCTAGAATATTCTGAAGTAGCTACTGAAGAATTTTATGAAGTGAAAAACACAAAGAGCCGTTCTGTTCTCAGAAATGCCTACATTTATACTACTGAGAGTCTCGTGCATACATATTCTATCTCCTGCTCTCTATCCTGCTGATTTCAATCTGGCGGGACTACCACATGTCTTTGTACTCTGTACCGCACATGTGCATATGGTGCATGCTAAATATAACTGCTGTTTGGCAAGATCCTTTCTTTCTCTTCCTTTGTTTCTGGAAATGTAGGGAAGAAAATGTGTAATGTGTGCCCTCTCCAAAATGAGAGAGACTTTCAGGAAGCAGAGTTTTCTTGATAACGAGCCACATATTTTGCATATCATGTGTCAGTAGTGGCAGCAGTGACCGTCCACTGCTTTCTCTGAACAAATTGGGGCTGCCAAGCTGGTCTGTATCCTTTTTTTCAATAGACATCAGGTAAATTCCTAAATTGATAAACCATTTGATTGTGTTTCCAGGGTCTGATATTCAGGTCTGGCCAGTTCTGATTCCTCACTCCATTCATGAACTAGGCAGGATAGGCCAGTTTATGCTATAATAATAAACAACTCAAAGTTGTCAGTAACATAACACAGTATACTTTAATTCTTACTCTTGCTACAAGTCCAGTGTTAATGGTGTGTTCAGTGGGGGTCTACTCATTCTAGTCACTCTGGCTTGGAAATGTGATGAGTCACACTCAGTCTGTAGGAGCTTCCCCATGAAAGTGACACATGACCCATTGGCTTGCCCTTGATTGACCAAAGTCAATCCTATGCCATGCCTTACTTCAGAGAAAAGCAGGGAACTGAATCCCCACTGTGTACCTGAAAGGCAGAGAGCCAGAATTATTTTGTTCTCAGTACTAATGACTACCACATCTCCTGCCAGAAATTTGAAAAGAGTGGACAATTGCTCACATTGCTATTGTTGAGGCACCCAGCTACTTTCTAGATGCACTGATGGTACTTTTGAGAGAAGAGAACAAGACATCCCAGACTTTAAGTTGTTCCATAAAGACATCGCATAGAGTAGCACTGAATGAGAAAAGTGCTTAGTGTTTAAAGATGTGTCACAGTCTAAGGGATATTAGGTTAGGGATAGTGAGGTGAAGGACTCAAAACCACATTGATGCATGCTCCGCTTTCAGCCTCTGGAGTTGTGCCAGGGTCCCACACACAGTGTAACCTCTAGGATGAAACAAGTGTAAAATCAGTAAAAGACCACTTAGAAGCTGCTCTGCTTCCCGCTCTATATTCCAGTCTTCCCAGCATCCCTGTGAGCTCGGCTCCTGCCAGTCGAGACAGTTCTTACTTCTTTTGCTCTTTTAGCCTGGACTTTAGCAAAGCTGTGATTGCAGGGGTTGTAGTTTGTTAGATCTTAAGGCCTGTGAGAAGTCCCAGGGCCACTTAACAGGTAAAGAATCATGACTGAGTCTGTGCCAACTTCAAGGGCTGAACATCTTTGGACTGATTGCAGTGAGCATAGGAAATGCCCGAAGGACGAGTTCAGCTTCAGAGGGCAGTTGAGAGGACTTTGCCTGGTAACACTGATCATAGCTGGCAGGGGGTCGCTTGAGAAGAGACAGTGGGCATGTTGCTTTTCTTCCCTGACTCCTGTGTCAGTGGAGGGGCGCTCCTGCGAAGAGCAGTGGGGCTCTCTGGAGGACTTGAGAAGAGCTAGCAAGACTGATTGGACTGTCCACAACTACTTGGCATAATGTGAATCTCAGCAATTTTTAGCAGGATTCTGCTAATGAATGTGGAACCAAGGGACTGGCAGTTCCATTTCCTCTGGTATTAACATTTTTTACTTTATTTTAATGAGGAAAATGAAATTCTTCTTGGTTTCCTATCACTGAACCTGGTTTGGGAGAGTATGACATTTAACAACAGTGCTATAAAAAATATTAAGCATTATACAAATACAAGGAATTGTTGCTGTTATTATTCTGATGAGGTCCGCACGCGGCTTTGAGTTAGCCTTAATATTGAGGGGATATTTAAGGGATTAGGAAAGACTCTGTAACTATTGGGTAGCAACTCAGAATGGCCTTCACAGAAAGGGCCAACTAATCTGGCCATATTAAATCCATTTTTAGAAGCTAAGTATCCAAACGCTGAGTCAATAAACTGCCAAGCTCAGACACAGATCATAAAACTTGATCATCTCACATCAGATGCAACATTCTCATAAATTATAAAATATGTCAGATGATTAATTCTAATTTCAGGCCATAACTTGATTATATTCTGGGCAAAAGGAGGAAATGGCTTTGGGAAGAAGAAGTGGTTCCAAATTTCTCAATATGTATGTAGCTTCAGCCAAAGGCAAAGTGTATGTGTGTGCATGTATGATACATTGTAGTTATATGGTAGACTTGGCAGGTAATGAGTCTAGGTAATGTGGGAGAAAAATATGTGGGTATGCTTAAATAATCCCCAAAGGCTTTAAAATAATATAGTTAAATCTTACCAATCTGCATGAATCAAGGGTTAAAGTCAGTGTAAACTAGTGAAAATTTGAATTACAGACTGTTTTGGAAGCTATCCATTTGTGGATTTTTCAAGTATAGACAAAACCAAAATTAATAGGTAGGAGAATGGGGCCAAATACGGGCCTAACCAAGCCTGCTTTATTATCCTAATTATTGTTCCCATGCAAATGATACTACTCTCAAACTTCATTCTTAAAAATAGGCCAACCATTTGTCTTCTTTCTAAAAAATATTAATTTACTTAGAAAATCCTTTTTTTAAAAAAAATTATTCAGAAGAATATCTCAGCCTTATTGAGGATATTTCTATGTGGCTGATAATGTCTATCTTTACAGCCCAACTTGTCTCCTTGTTTCATATTTACCTTGCAGAAGACTGCATAGTTTTTTGAGGAATCTAAAACTAGTTTTCTGGATAATAAAGCCAAATATTGCTTTGTTTAAAAAATGAAACAAAATGACAACCAACTTTATAGTGATTTAAATCATTTGTATAGTTTCTTTATCCACTAAGTATACCAGAGAAGTCCGAGGGAACATTGTTGAATAGACAAAGCTCTCATTGGTATCCTTCAGCCTGTCCCTTCAACATTTTAGTTGTCTTGCTTGGCCTTTCCTTTCCCTCTATCTTTTTTTTTTCTATTTTCTCTTAAGCAAGAATGCAAAAAGGTTTAGGCCATGCAAAACCAAGTGGGTACTATGTCTGACTTCCCCTGACTTGACAAAGGGGAAAGAATATCAAACTCAAAATCAGCCCAAGGTTGATTCCTATGAAGTGGAGGTCAGACAAGCTTCTATCTTACATTCTTTATCCGGTTCTGACACTAACTATTCCTCTCTGCTTCACATACAGGTTTAACTATCCATTGCAATGGCCACACAGACTCATAACAATATTCACAATTAGGAGGTTTAATAGGAACGTGAACAGGTACAATTCAGGATCAGAACAAGTCAGGACACAGCAGTTCCCCAGTCAGGAATGCCTCTTTTCTGCTGTACTGCAGACAGGCCTCACTCTTGTCTTCAGCATCTCAGCCATGTGACCCGTTGGCCTCTGCCCTGCTCAGGCAAGTGATACAAAGCTCTTTTAACCAGTCTGTGAATGCCCACAGGGCACATTCTGCAAGCCAGTCTCCCTCCTGTAGGCACTCAGCTTTTCGTAGTCCATGGGCCTAGAGCCTGAAGGTGCTCTGTCTCCCTATGCCACCACCTCTACTGTTCCTGCTTTTCTAGGTAGGAATCTCACACTCCACTCATTCTCTTCTTTCTTGATGGTCCTGGGATTGTCTGTTCCTGCTTCTGAGATAGCTCCTTTTAAACCTAGCAGGATGGCAAAATTAACCAAGCCCAGCTTTAGAGTCCTATATACCTTATTTGCATGGTCCCAACCAATCACTTAGTGGAAATTAAGACATGGGATAGAAAAGTCATATCAAGTAAATTCAAGGCACCACAGGACATTATATTAATCTCTTAGTCCTTATTGTCTTGCAGTATATATGGGAAAAATAATGATTGAATATATGATTGGTAATATCAACACATGGGACAGTCATTAAGACTGATAAACAGATGTACATTAAAGTATGTATTAATTCTACCACTTTGTCTGTCAGTTTGTCATACTGTGGTGGCTTGCATGTTGCTATGAGCTAGAAACAATGCCACCGATATTTTAATACCAGCAGGGTCATCCATGCTGTACAAGTTTTAGTGGCACTTCCAGACTAAGAGAGACCATGAAGGAAGCGAGGCAAACTACTTCTGAATGTTTAGCCATTGAAAACATTATGAATAGCCATAAAAAGCGGTCAGATGTAGTGTTGGAACACACAAACATTATTAATAGCACCAGAATATTGCTGGAAAATGAACTCCTCAGGTTGGAAGGCATTCAAAATACAACTGGGGAAGAGCTACCTCCTCAAAGTAGAGTTGACCATGATATCACGAATAGAATAAAGCTTTAAGGACCTTCATTTGCTGATGGGGTGCAACTGAAATGAGGAGGAAGAGCTGTAAACATCAATTAATGATCAGAACATGGAATACATGAAATATGACCCTAGGAAAATGTAAGTTGTCAAAAATGAAATGGAATGTCTAAAGATCAATATCCTAGACATTAATGAGCTTAAATGAACTGGTATTGGCCATTTTTATCTGATAACCATATGGTATACTATGCTGAGAACAACACTTTGAAGAGGAATGGCATAGCATCAAAAATAATATTTCAGGATCTATCTTGAAGTACAGCACTGTGTGTGATAGGATAATTTCCATACACCTACAAAGAAGACCAGTTAATACCACTTTTGCTAATATTTATGTACCAGTAACTAAAGCCATGTTGAAGATTTTCTACCAAATTCTTCAGTCTGACATTGAACAAACATACAGTCAAGATGTATTGATAATTATTGGTGATTGGAATGCAAAGGTTTGAAACAAAAAGGAAGCATAAGTAGTTGGAAAATATGGCCTTGGTTATAGAAATGATGCTGGAGATCACATGACAGAATTTTGCAAAACCAACAACTTATTCATTGTAAATACCTTTTTAAAAACAACATACACAAGGACCTTACCAGATGGAATACATGGGAATCAGATTGGCTACATTTGTGGGAAGAGACAGTAGAAAAGCCAAAAAATAGGCCAGAGGCCAACTGTGGAACAGACTATCAGTTCCTCATATGCAAGTTCAGATTGATGCAGAAGAAAATTAAAACAAATTCACAAGAGCCAAACATATATATCTCACCTGAATTTGGAGACTGTCTCTAGAACAGATTTGATGAGTTTGACACTAATGACCAAAGACTAAGAAAACTATGGGATAATATCAAGAACATTATACAGCTAGAAAGCAAAAGTTCATTTAAAAGATAGATGAAAAAAAGGACCAAAATGGATGTCAAAAGAGACTCTGAAACTTGCTGTTAAAGTGTAGAGATGCTAAAGTGAATGAATGAAATGAGGAAGTAAAAGAGCTGAATATTAGATTTTTAAGGGCAACTGAAGAAGACAAAGTAAAGTATTGTAATGATATGTGCAAAGAACTGGAGTTAGAAAACCAGAAGGGAAGAACACTTAGCATTTCTCAAGCTGAAAAATCTGAAGAAAAAAAAATCAAGCCTAGACCTGCAATATTGAAGGATTCTATGGAAAAAATGGCCACAAATATGGATCTCTTCTAGTCAGTCAGCCAGATAGTTGTTTTCCAAATTTCTTGGCAGAGATGAGTGAGTGCCTCCTGTGCTGTCTCACTTTCTTGAAAGATTTCAGTTTTTATTCCATCAATTCCTGGTGCCTTGTTCTTTGCCAATTCCTTCAATGCACTTTGGACTTTCTCCTTAAGTATCATTGGCTTTTGATCATATGCTACCTCTTGAAATGGCTGAACATTAACCATTTCCTTTTGGTACAGTGACTCTGTCTATTCCTTCCATCTTCTCTTGATGCTTTCTGCATCATTCAATAATGTACCCAGAGAATCTTTCAATAACGAAAGTCAAGGCTTGAATTTTTTATTCAGTTCCCCCAGCTGAGAAATGCTGAGCATGTGCTTCCTTTTTGGTTTTCTGATTCTAGATCTTTGCACATTTTGTTGTAATATTTGACTTTATCTTCTTGAACAGATCTTTGAAATTTTCTGTTCAGCTCTTGTACCTCATCATTAACAACTTGTGATATGCAGATGATACAACCTTGCTTTCTGAAAGTGAAGAGGACTTAAAACATTTACTGATGAAGATCAAAGAGCACAGCCTTCAGTATGGATTACAACTCAATATAAAGAAAACAAAAATCCTCA
>NW_006408880.1:1799537-1803003 GCF_000296735.1 Chrysochloris asiatica
TGGGGGCCTTCCTCTTTTTCTCTGACCCTCCATCTTACCTAGCATGACATCCTTCTCCAGCGACTGTTCCCTCCTGACAATATGTCCAAAGTATGAGAGTCGAAGCTTAGCCATCCTGGCCTCCAAGGAGCACTCTGGCTGCACTTCTTCCAAAATAGATCTATTGGTTCTTTTGGAAGTCCGTGGCACTTTTAGTATTCTCCTCCAACACCACAACTCAAATATATCAATTCTTCTGCGTTCTTCCTTATTCACTGTACAGCTTTCACATCCATATGAGGTTACTGAAAATAGAATACAGTATTCAAGTCAAAACAACCTTGGATTGGCACAATGACAGCACATATACTAATGAAACAGTATTGAGAACCCAGAAGTAAAGCATCCAACTATGGGCAGCTGAATTTCGACAAAGTGATGAAACCAATTAAATGTAGAAGCAATAGTCTCTTTAACAAATGGTGCAAGAAGAACTGAATATCCAACTGCAGAAAAATGAAACAGGATTTATATTTCTCACTATATATAAAATGAACTCAAGGTAGGTTAAAGACCTAAATGTAAAACCTAAAACCATTAAGATCATCATAGAAAAATGAGGGACAAATTTAGGGGCCTTAAAGCTAGAAGGTTTCAAAAAGTTTGTGAAAAAAATGGAACTAAAAGATAATGGAATTTTCCTACAAACTTTTTGAAGTTTCCTCATTTGTATCTTTGATAGAGTGTATTTTCACACATGTATTTACATATGCTCTGAACAATTCATGAATATATTGTAATCTACATGGGCCATGTCCTAACTAAATATTTTGAGGGAATGAGTACTTGGACCTGCAAGCTCAGAATGATAGTCTTGGGGTACACTAAGGTCAGATGGTCTAACATAGTCCTCAAAGACAATGTTCTACATTGTATTTTGAGGAGTAGTGTCTGGGGTCTTCAAACCTGTGAGTAGTCATCTAAGATACAACTACTGATCTCTCTCTCCAACTGGAGCAAAGAAGAGTGAAGAAAATAAAAGATGCACAAATCATTTGGTTCAAAGAACTAATGGGCCATGTGAATCCCAGCTTCCAGTCCCCTGAGACCAGAAGAACTACATGGTACTCAGCTACCACTACCAACTGCTCTGAAAGAGATCACATAAGGAAGTCCCGGATAGAGTCGGGAAAAATGTGGAACAAAACTCAAAACCATAAAAAGGACCAGGTTTGCTATTCAGATGGAGACTGGTGGAACCCATGAGACGATGGTCCTTGTTGTTGTTGTTAGTTGCCATTGAGTTTGTTCTGATTCACAGTAACCCTATGCACAATAGAATGCAACATTTCCCTGTCTTGCACCATCCTCACAATTGTCACTGTGCCAATCCAACTTGTTGGGGTTCTTCCTCTTTTTCATTGATCCTTCACTTTACCAAAGCATGATGTCTCTCCCCAGGGACTGGGCACTTGTAATAATATGTCCATAGTATGGCAAACAAACTCTAGCTATCCTGGTTTCTAAGGAACATTATGGCTGTACTGTTTCCAACACACATTTGTTTGTTCTTCTGAGAGTCCATGGTACTTTCAATATTCTTCCATAACACTGTAACTCAAATACATTCTATGTTTTTCCTTGTTCATTGTCCAACTTTAACATGCATATAGGGTGACTGAAAATACCAAGTCTTGGGTCAGGCATACCTTAGTCCTCAAACTGATATATTTACTCTTGAGCATTTTAAAGAGGTCTTGTTCAGAAAATTTGCCAAATGTAATTTGTTGTTTGATTTCTTGAGTGTTGTTTTCATGAGTGTTGGTAATGGATCCATGCAAAATGACATTTTTGACAATTTAAATCTTTTCTCCATTTATCATGATGTTATGTATTGGTCCAATTGTGAGGATTTTTGTTTTCTTTACACTGTTAAAAAGTGAATACATTTATTATATTAAAAATGGTTTATATCACTAAAAGGCTAAAACTAGATAATTTTCTATTGGATTTAACCTATGCCTCATTGACTTCAAGACACAAACCAGGTATCATTAGCAGGACCAGGCCCTCATAAGAAATTATTCACTCTATGAAATGGTGGATTAACACAGTGGCTGCAACAACAGGCTCAAACGTAACACTAATTGTGAGAATGGGGCAGAACTGGGCAATGTTACATACTATTGTACCTAAGGTCATTGTGAGTCAGAACTGGTTCGATGGCTCTGACTCACAGTGACTCTAGGCACAATAGAACCAAACACTGCCTGGCTCTGTACCAACTTCACAATTGTTATGCTTGGCCCATTGTTGCAGTCACCGTGTCAACGAGCGTCTTCATCTTTTTTACTGCCCTTCTAATTTACCAAACATGAAGTTCTTTTTCAGTGACTGCTCCATCTTGATAACATGTCTAGTATTGTTGCTGTTGTTAAGTGCCGTCAAGTTGGTTCCGACCCATAGCGACCCTGAACAGGGTTTCTGAGGCTGTAAATCTTTACAAGAGCAGAAAGCCTCATCTTTCTCCCGTGGAGCAGTTGGTAGTTTTGAACTGCTGACTTTGCGGTTTGCAGCCCGATTTGTAACCACTACACTACCAGAGCTCCTTGTCTAGTATATGTGAGATAAACTCTTACCATCTTTGTTTCTAAGGAGCATTCTGGCTGCACTTTTCAAAGACAGAATTGTTTATTCTTCTGTCAGTCCATGGTACTTTTCAATATTCTTAGCCAACACCATAATTGAAAGGCATCAGTTCTTCTATGGTCTTCCTTATTTATTGTTCAACTTTCACATGCATATGAGGTGATTGAAAATGTGATGGCTTGAGTCAGGTACATCTTAGTTCTCAGAGTGACATCTTTGCTTTTTTAACACTTGTTAGAGATATTTTGCAACAAATTTTCCTGATGCAATATGTCATTTGATTTCTTGACTGCTGCTTCCATGAGGATTGAGTCAAGTAAAGTGGATCCAAGTAAGAGGCAATCCTTGACAATTTCACTCTTTTCCCTGCATATCATGATGTTGTTTATTGGTCCAGCTGTGAGGATATTTATTGTCTTTACATTAAATTGAATCCATCCAGAAGACTTTGATCTTGATGAACAAGTGCATAAGTCCTCTTCACTTTCAGCAAGCAAAGTTGTGTCATTTGCACAGAGCAAGTTGTTGATGAGCCCTCTTGACATAGTCCAGCTTTTCAGATTACTTGCTCAGCATTTCCATTGAGTATGAATGGTGAAAGCATAAAGTCCTCATGCACACCTTTTCTGATTTTAAACTACTCAGCATCTCTGGTCAAACAACTGCCCTTTAGTCTATGTACAGGTTTTGCATGAGCACAATGAAATATTCTGGTATTTCCATTCTTGTGGGTGGCAGCTCCTACGGGAGCAGAAAGTCTCATCATTCTCCTGAGGAGTTGCTGGTGGATTCTAACTATTCATCTTGTGGTAAGCAACCCAACAAATAACCTACTATG
>NW_006408880.1:1805811-1811015 GCF_000296735.1 Chrysochloris asiatica
TGGATTGGCCAAGTGGCAGCATCGATGGACTCAAGTGTGGCAACAGTAGTGAGGTTGGCCTAGGATCAGGCAGTGTTTCGTTCTGCTGTGCATAAAGTCGCTATGGGTTGGTACTGACTTGATGGCACCTAACAACAACAACAATGGGAAAAATATTGAAAGATGCAGAAAGCATAAAAAGAAGGTTGAAGGAAAACAGAATTACAATACCAAAATAAATGGTTGATGATTAAACATTTCAAGTGGTTGCCTATTATTAAGAGTCAAAGGTACTGATAAAAGAAATTCAAGGTGCACTGAGGGTATTGATAAAAGACAAGGCTCTAGGAATTAATGAAATACAAATTGAAATGTTTCAATAAACTGATGCAACACTGCAGGCACTCATTCATATACGCCAAGGAATTTCAAGGACAGCTAGCTACCTGGTTAACTGATTGGACGAGATCCATATTTGTGTCCATTTCAAAGAGAGATGACCCAGTGGAATGTGGAAATCAATGAACAATATCATTATGATCACATGCAAATAAAATGTTGCTGAAGATAATTCAAAAATGGCTGCAACGGTAAGTACATCAGCAGGGAACTGCCAGAATCTCAAGCTGGATTCAGAAGAGGAGGTGAAAGGAGCGATATAATTGCTATATCAGATGGGTCTTGGCTGAAGGCAGAGAATACCAGAAAGATGTTTACTTGGGCTTTATTGAGTATGCAAAAAAAAAAAAAAAGAACAAAAATCTTCACAACTCGACAAATAAATAATATAATGATACATGGAGAAAAGATTGAGTTTGTCAAAGACTTCATTTTGCTTGGATCCACAATCAACACTCTTGGAAGCAGCAGCCAAGAAGTCAACAATGGATTACACTAGGGGAGTCTACTGCAAAAGACCTCTTTCAAGTGTTGAAGAGCAAAGATATCAGTTTGAGGACTAAGGTGTGCCTGACCCAAGCCATATGCATGTAAAAGTTGGACAATAAATAAGACCACAGATGAATTGATGCATTTGAGTTATGATGTTGGAAAAGAATATTGAAAGCAGACTGTCAGAAGAAAAAAAACAAATCTGTGTTGGATGAAGCACAGTTATAAAGCTCCTTAGAAGTTAGGATGGTGAGATTTTTGTCTCTCATATTTCAACATATTATCAGGAAAGCCCAGTCCCTGGAAAAGGACATCATGCTTGGTAAAGTGGAGGGCCAGCTAAAAAGAGGGAAACCCCCAAGGAGATGAATTGACAAGATGGCAGCAATGGTTCATTTGTTAGCAATGATTGTGAGGGTGGCACAGAACTGGACAATTTTTCCTTTTTCTGTGCATAGGGTTGCTAAGAGTTGGATCTAACTCAAAGGCACCTAACAACAACAACATGAATTAGTTCCCTAGTACTTCTATAACACTATAACAAAGCACCACAAACTGGGAGGCTTAAAACAACAGACATTTATTCTCTCAGAGCTCTGTTGGCTGGAGGGCCAAAATTCAAAGTGTCAACAGGACCATGATCTCTCTGAAGGCTCCTTCTTGTTCTCAGCTTCTGATAGCCCCAGGTGTTCCTTGGTTCATGGCAACATAACTCCGATCTCTGTCCATGTCTTCATATGACCAACTTCCCTTTGTGGGTCACTGTGTTTTTCTCCTCTCTTTATAAGGACACCTGTCACATTCATTCTAGTCTACTGTAGTATGAGCCAGGTTAACTTCACTAATTACATCTGCAAAGACCCTTGTCTTAGTTACTTAGTACTGTTATAACAAAAAATACCACAACTGGATGGCTTCATTGTCTTACAGTTTTGGAGGTTAAAAGTTCAAATCAAGGAATTGTCTCTAGGACAGGATTTTTCTTGTTCACAGCTGTGGAAATTCCTTGGAGATCCTTGCCATTTTTTGGTGTCTGTCTCTCTTTTAATATTCCTTCTCTTCCCTCCTTATTGTTGTTGCTAAGTGCCATCAAGTCAGTTCTGACTCATAGTGACCCTGTTATGGTTTCTGAGGAGCTGCTGGTGGGTTTGAACTGCCAACCATGTGATTTTCAGTCCAGTGCTGATCCTACATCACCACAGCAAGAGTCCTCTCCCTTCTTAGCCATTGCTAATGTGTGTCGTTGTATATAATCTACTCTTCCTATGTAATTCGAGAGATTAGGCTAAGGGCCAACTTAATTTAAGTATGTTCTCATTAGGATAACAAAAGAAAAGTCTAGTTTCCAAACAGGATCATACTCATAGTTTATATGGGAGAGCAACAGTTTTACACTTAATCCATCGTATTTTGTTTCAATGCAATGATTACAACCCCCTCCATGCATCATCAGTTAGCAGTATTTGCCTCTTTCCCCATCTTTCTTTTTGATGTATACAAAAACACACAGGTATATATAATCATTGAAATAATCAAAGGGCACATTTTATCCACCTGCACACAGCCTTTCTCTTTCCATGAGTCTAGTGTCTCCAGCTTTTCTATTTCTCCATGCCATCACCTCTGCTTCCATCTCTAGTGTCAGTGCTTCTCTGGTTAGGATCCCACATTCAGCTCATGCTCCTTTCTTGATGATCCCAGGGTTCTCTGTTACTGGAATGTAAGATTAACTACTCCCCACTTTATGTTATAAACATCTACCTTTACAGTTGTGACAATTACAATTAATCATGAAAACAATTAATCACTATTGAATCCTATCCCCATTTCCTTTCACCAGATCTATCTAGACAAGATGAAAACTACACATTGGGGATTCTACCTTCCCTCACATCTTCTGAAACTGAACTCCTTCTTGACAACTTGTAAGACAGCCACTTCATGCCTTTATAACCCCCCCTCACCCCCCACACACACACCATTTTAGGTAGCCAATGCCTAAGATATCCATTCCTATCAACTCTGTGTACTGAGGGGATAGGCTTGGTCCTTAATGTGAAGACTCCTTCCCTCTCTGTTGGTATTTTGAGCTATTATATCCATAAGTGTAGGTCAAGTTCATCAAATTGTAGCAATTCATACTTGCTCCCTGTATCAAACTTCTTTATCTTCCTTTAGTCGAGTTCTGATCATCAAGCCATCCAAATAAGCTAAAATGGGTACTATCTGCAAGTTTGGGCATTCTTGCATGCCTCCCCTGACTTCTTATCAATTGGATGCTCCACTCTCAGCTCTAGCCCACCATGGCAAGGTCAGTGTCCATGGACTCAGGAGTTCCTATCTCCCCAAACTTCAGACCAACTAGCCTTTCCTCTTCTGTCTATCATCCCAATGTCAACAGGAGTCTATGGAACATGGTTGAACTCAGCCCATATCTTTGATACTGACTTCTCCCACTTCCACTCACATGTAGACCAACACAGTTGCCAGAGAGCTTACATGCCTGCTTGTGTTTTCCCTTTGAGTTTCAGTCTTAGAAGGGTGTTTGTCCTGAAGGGACTTGATTGCTTGCCTTGATGGATCCCAGGGAAACAGCTTGCTTATTCTTGTAATAGCCAAACAGAATGCATTTTTGCTTTTGTTTTTTTTCCCTGCTGGTCTTTCTTTCAAGAAGTATCTTCTGTTCCTCTAGCTGCTCCAGGCTGGTCTGCATGTCCTTTCATATGGGAATGTTCCATCTCAGAAGGTTCTGACTGGGGTTCAGGATTCCACCTAAACTCCTGTATGCTACAAAGGCTCTTCAAGAGGTCTATTTCACTGGGCAAGTCCTAGAACTCCTTTGAGGTATTCAAATCCATTATAGGCTGAAGACAGGCTTATAAGCTTCCTGTAATCATGTTTCCTAATATTCTTTTATATCCCACTTGTGCCAATTTTACAATAGTAGGCAAGGGAAACTAATATCTGTAAGACAGTTGAGGATCTTAACATTATTTCCCCTCTTTTACCCATTCAAATGATACCTCTATCCCTGTATCACAGAGCCCTGTTGTTCCAAGGTTGAGTATATATCATTATTAACCTCTGTCCCATTTAGCCCATGCAAATCTACCTGTGTTCCCCTATCTTCCTTGTTTTTCCACCCACCTCCCCTTCCTTGCATGTTGTCCTCTCCAACACTTGAGCTAAGATGTGACTATCCTCTAACCTCTGCTCTACTGGTCCCTCCCACCCACCAATGGTAACCAACC
Organism: Chrysochloris asiatica; assembly: GCF_000296735.1. Lineage (NCBI taxonomy): Eukaryota > Metazoa > Chordata > Mammalia > Afrosoricida > Chrysochloridae > Chrysochloris > Chrysochloris asiatica. The sequence goes on from NW_006408880.1 coordinate 1,809,933, forward strand.
AAGAAGTTTTCCTTTTCTTTTAGCAGGCATACCTTTTCTTAAGCTTTTACAATATTGGTTTTATGTACTACTTGCCCTTTTGTGACTGACTGTTTCACTCAGCATAATGTCCTCAAGGTCCATCCATGTTATGCAATGGTTTGCAGCTTCATTATATATATATTTGATTAAATGATTTTTATAGTAAGTATGGAGTGCCCACAATGAGTTAATAGATTTTCAACTTTTCAACCAGAATTCGAATTACAATATGGCCTAAATACAACCTAATCACAACAGGCTACATATCTGACAATAAATTGAACCACAGTTACTAAATTTTATATAGATGCTCATTCTCCTAACAGTGATTCTTTTAGGTACTGTTTTGGATTTGAATAAAATCAGCTAATATTGATATGATATTTATTACTGCTAAAAGTGATAGATATGTTTATATACACACAAAGACAGACTAGAAAGAAAGAGTGACAAACTAATTCTGAATCACTAAGTCACTGAAAACTCTATGAATAGCAGAGAAACTTTGTCAGATACAGGACTGGAAGGTGAGAAGGCACTCAGAATGCGACTGGGGAAAAATGCCTCCTCAAAGTAGAGTTGACCACGATGACATGAATAGAGTTAAGCTCAGGGGAGAAAAGCCCACAGAACCTTCATTTGCTGATGGGCCACAACTCAAGATGAAGAGAAACAGCTGTAAACATCCATTGAAAATCGGAACATGGAATGTGCAAAGTATGAATCTGGGAAAATTGGAAGTTGTCAAAAATGAAATGGAACGCATCAACATCAATATCTTAGGCATTAGTGAGCTGAAATGGACTGGTATTGGCCGTTATGAATCTGACAACCACTTGGTTTACTATGCAGGGAATGACAAATTGAAAAGGAATGGTGTTGCATTTATCATCAAAAAGAACATATCCAGGTCAGTCATGAGGTACAATGTTGTAAGTGATCCCATAATATCCATGCGCCTACAGGAAAGCCCAGTTAGTACCACTATTATTCAAATTTATGCACCAACCACTAAAGCCAGTGAAGATGAAATAGAAGAATTCTACCAACTTCTTCAATCTG
>NW_006408880.1:1813069-1827257 GCF_000296735.1 Chrysochloris asiatica
GAGTGCTCCTTGGAGGCCAGGATGGCTAAGCTTCGTCTATCATACTTTGGACATATTGTCAGGAGAGAACAGTCACTGGAGAAGGATGTCATGCTTGCTAAGATGGAGGGTCAGATAAAAAGAAGAAGACCCCCAATTAGATGGATCAGCCATGTGGCATCATTGATGGCGTCAAGTGTGGCAGCGGTGGTGGGGTTGGCCCATGATCGGACATTGTTTCATTCTGCTATGCATGGGGTCTCTATGAGTCAGTTCTGACTCAATGGCATCTGACAACAACAACAACAAATATATGTTTTTGTTGTGAATTGAGTGATAGCTTACATGGGAGAACATCACCTTTAGAGTCATCTGATTGTATTTCATTTAATTGCAATGATTTCAATCCCCTCCATGCATCATCATTCAACAACATTTGCTTCCAATCCCTCTGTCTTTTTTTGCGGGGGATGTACATGGAAGCACTCAGAAATACATAACAATTTAAACAACCAAAGGGTATACTCTGCACACCAACCTTCTGGCCACCAGCACACAGCCCCTCTCCATCCTTGAGTCTAGAGTCCCCAGCCACTCCGTCCCTCCGTGGCATCATCTCTGCCTCCATCTCTGGCATTGCTGCTTCTCTGGATAGGGTCCCGCACTCTGCTTGCAGCTTCATTATTATTCTTCAAGGTAGCATAATATTCCACTATGTGTATGTACCAAAGTTTATTTATCCTTTATTCCATTGATGGACACTTAGGCTGTCTCCATCTTTTTGCTATTGTGAATATAGCTGAGATAAAAATTGATGTTCATATAACTACTCTTTTTCTGGCTTGCATTTCTTGTGCATATATACCAAGTAGAGGAATTGCTAGGTCATAAGTTATTTCTATTTCTGACTTTCTGAGGAAGCACCATATGATTTTCCAGAGAGGCTGAACAATTTAACAGTCCTACCAGCAGTGTAGTTGGGTCCCAGTGTCTCTACATCCTCACTAGCATTTATTGTTTTCTGCTTTTTTGAACTTTGCTGTTATTGCTGGTGAGAAATATCTTATTGTTGTTTTGATTTGCATCGACTCAATGGCACTTAATACCACCACCACCAACAATGACTAATGGGAAGTCCTGTTGTCGTGCTGTGGGTTAATGTTCTGGACTGCGAATCACTTTGAGCCTCAAGGTCAGCAGTTCAAACTCACTAGCTGCTCCTTGGAAACCCAAACAGGGTTGCTATGGGTTGGAATTGATTCAGCACTCAACAACAACAATGATGGCTAATGGTCATGAAAAATACTTCATATTTGTTGGATATCTGAATGTCTTCCTTGGTGAAGTGTCTGTTCATGTTCTGTGCCCATTTTTAAATTGGGTGATTTGTTGTTTTCTTATAGATGTGTTGTAGTTTCCTATAGATCTTAGAGATTAGTCCCTTGTCTGACATGTCGTTACAAAAATTTTTTTCCCATTCTTTGGGCTCCCTTTTTACTGGTTTGGTGAAATCTTTTGATGAATATAAGTTTCTAATTTTTAGTATGTCCTAATCATCTATTTTGTCTTCTTTTGTTTGTGCAATTCTTGCAATGTTTGATAATTTACGTGTGCCCTGTACTGGTTGTTGTTGTTAGGTACCATTGAGTCGGTACCGATCCATAGCGACCTTATGCACAGCATAATGAAACACTGCCTGATCCTGGGCCAACCTCACTACTGTTGACATGCTTGAGTCACTTGGCCATCCATCTCATTGGGGTAGTCCTCTTTTTCTCTGACCCTCCACCTTACGAAACATGATATCCTTCTTCAGTGACCAGTCCCTCCTGACAATATGTCCAAAGTATGGGATACAAAGTTTGGCCATCTTGGCCTCCAAGGAGCACTCTGGCTGCACTTCTTCTAAAATGGATCTATTGGTTCTTTTGGCAGCCCATGGCACTTTCAATATTCTCCTACAACACCATAACTCAAAAGCATCAGTTCTTCTACCGTCTTTCTTATTGACTGTCCAGCTTTCACTTGCATGTGAGATTATTGAAAATACCATGGCTTAAATTTGTCCATATTTTTTCATTGTTGACCTTTATAATTCTGGGATTTACATTTAGGTCTTTAATCCATGTTGAGTTGTTTTTTGTACATGGTGTGAGATAAAGGTCTTGTTTCATTCTTTTGCATATCGATTTCCAGTTTTGCCAGCACCATCTGTTGAAGTGACTATTTTCTCCCCATTTAGTGTACTTGGCCCTTTGTCAAAGATCAGTTGGTTGTATGTGGATGGGTTAGTTTCTGGTTTCTCAATTCTGTTCCATTGATGTATGCATCTTTCAACATACCAGTACCTAGCTATTTTGACCACTGTAGCTATGTAGTAATTTTGAAATAAGGGATTGAGAGGCCTCCATCTTTGTTCTTCTTAAGCAGTCCTTTGCTTATCTGGGAACTCTTTCCTTTTCATATAAATAAATTTTTATATGAAATGAATTTTTCCACTGCTTTAAATAATGTCATTGGAATCTGGATTGGGAAGAGCAAGACTTTTAATACAGAGCAAGTCTTTTTTCAAATAATGTCACATTCATAGGTATAAGGAGTGAGAAATTCAATGCATATTTATAAAGAACACAACCAAACCCATAACAAGTTATAACTATTGATAGTAGAGAAATGTGTTGGACATTTTAATAGGAAATAATCTTTAAACCTATGGGAATGGATTCTGTCTTGAACTTGAGACACTGGAACAAGCAATTGATTACCTAGATAGGTGATTGTTGATTGATTCTGCCCACCTGGGCACAAGCTTTCTCTAAAAATATAGCTTCAAAAACTAGTATGACCAATTATTTTGCATTTGTTGTTGTTGTTGTTGTTAAGTGCCGTCGAGTTGGTTCCGACCCTTAGCGACCGTGAACAGGGTTTCCGAGGCTGTAAATCTTTATGGGGGCAGAAAGCCTCATCTTTCTCCCACGGAGCAGCTGGTAGTTTCGAACTGCTGACCTTGTGGCTCGCAGCCCGATTCGTAACCACTACGCTACCAGAGCTCCTGGTAGATTAGTGTGTATCAAACATATAATTAATTAACACTTTATGTGATCATCACAGTGACTACTTGAAGTTGTTATTATCTGTGTTTTATAAACAGAGACTTTGCTGTTGAGGTAAGTCAAGTATTTGCCCAAGGTAACACAGCAAATAAGTTGTGGTCTGAATCACGTTCTGAATGATTCCTGATCTATGATCTTTCCATGTCACTACTCTGCTTATGGGAGTGTGGTAGCTCCGTATGATAAGCACAGGACCACGGACCACAAGGTGGCAGTTCAAGCCTACCAGTCACTCTGTGGGAGAAAGATGAGGCTTTCTGCTCCCACAAGGTATTTAAACTTCAGAAACTCTATACAGGGTTGTTATGAGTTGAAACTGGCTCGATAGTACTTAACAACAACAACAAAACTCTGCTTATGGGGTCCTGCTATAGCATTGTAGAATGAACGTTAACCTGCTAACCAGAAGGTCAGTGGTTCAAACCCACCAGCTGCTCCTTATAAACCCAATACAGGGATCTTATGAGTTCGAACCAACTCGATGGCAGTTAACAACATCAACAACTCTGCTTATGTCTTCTATAATTGGCACTTAATGAATGTTCATTCAAATGAGCGTACCCTTGACTTATTCCATTTGAAATCTCAAATATTCAGATTTAAAGATAATCATTATCAGCAACTACTGAAGATTCATCTATTGAGTATTCCTCTAATGTTCATAATCCACTGCTGAGAATCTAGATTCCATGCAATTTCTTTCCTATCTGTGAATGCCATTCATTAAATGTGTGATACTTTTCATATTAATAAATTTAGAAAGCAGAAACAAATTCCCTTTTCAGACCATGTTCAGATAATAGGTTTATTGTGAACACACACCATGGTTCTTGCTATAGAAGAATTTGCAGTTCACTTGGAGGCATTTATAAACATATATTGCAGAGGTATAAATGATATATCCAAGTTAAGAGTGCAGATAAAACAGACTGCCAGAGTGCAACATAGGGAGAGTCTGAAGGAGATTGATTGGAGTGGATTCTTTAATGGAAATGCCACCTAAGCTGTATCTGAAAAATGGGAACGCCTTTAATCAATGTGGAAGAAAAAGAGTATGATGATAAGAAATATCAGAAGACAATGAACTCTCCCTGTTGTTAACATTTGCATTTGCTGGGGAGTTTCTTACAATTTCTGTTTAATATTGGTTGCAGATTTGACCAAAAAGGACTTTTAGATGGCCACCCTTTGTTCCTCAACTTCTCTCTGGTGTTAAAAAAATAAACCTTTGATAAGTGATTTATAAAAAGGTGACATGTTCCTGAGCCCCATCCAGAACCTTCCGAGGTGGGACATTCCCACTAGAAAGGACAATCAGACCAGCCTAGAACAGCTAGAGCAACAGGGAAAAAGCAAAAATAAAAATGGAAGTCTGATTGGCTACTACAAGAACAAGCAAGTTGTTCACTGGGGAGCCATCAAGGCAAGCAATTAAGTTCTTTTAGGACAAACCCCTCTCTAAGATTGAAACTCAAAGGGATCACATAAGCAGGCATATAAGCTTTTTAAAATTATTATTATTAAGACATCTTTTATTTCTAAAATTACATTATAATGCCAATTAAGTCACTCAATTTAAAATTCTAGAATTAGTCAGTCATTTAATTAAAATTTATTAAGCACCTAGGAAACAGAAATAAAAATCATGGTCCATATAAAAGTGTACTTATTATCATAGCCTCTGTCAATATGTAAGACTTTCTCCCTTTATCTGCTTAAAAAAAAAAGCAATTTATTGGTAAATCATATTTACAATCAAAATAAGTTTCCCAAGAATAAACTTATAAAAATAGTTTAAGCCTCTCAATAAAACTTCAACATCATATTTTCAAACACACCAAGAAGATAATCAATGCAATTCAGTATGTTTTAATCCATGATGAAACTTGCTCCAGATTCATTATTGTTGCTATGTGCTGTTGAATCAGTTCTGACTCATAATGACCCTGTATAGGGTTTCCAATAGCAGCTGGTATGTTTGAACTACTGACCTTGCAGTTAGCAGTCCAGTGTTTATTCTACAGACCATACAAGGGCTCCAGGTCTATTATTGTTGTTATTAAGTGCTGTCGAGATAGTTCCAACTCATAGAGACCCTCTATAGGTTTTCTGAGGAATGGCTGGTGAACTTGAACTACCGACATTGTGGTGCAAACCAACCTTGCAGTTCAGTTCATTATCCCACAGCTTCACACCAGGATTCCACAGAACTATTATTAAATCTATATATATTGTTTAAGTGGGCAGATAGGTGATGGGAAAGTAAGGACTGAATTACTTTCAGTAACTACTGAAAAAGTAGTCTGGAATAGGCAATTCAGAGGTGGCGTAGGCCCTTTCAGGAACCTGATGCATGAGACTGGGAGAGCAACAAACATGCAAAGCAGTGTGGTTGTTCACCATGTTTAAGCAGGACAGCACCTTCTTTGAGGTGCATAGTCCTGCTTCAGACTGTGCTCAAAATCTAAGACTTAGACATTTCATTGCTATGCAATACATACACTACTGTAAGAGGGAGACTGATTAAGTTTCTGGCAAGACTTTATCTCATAATTTTTCCAATTCTGGCTATCTTTCTGGTTCACCAAAATCTTACAAATTCATATCTGTTCAGTGACACTTAAAGGCGTAGTTAGGAACAGAACTCAACTGTAACCCAGGGATTAAAAACTAGGTATCTCCCCTACCAAGTATATATCAACTTATAACTGAAGAAATGCAATTTAGTATTTACAGTTTCTTTCTTTCTTTCTTCCTTCCTTCCTTCCTTTCTTTCTTTCTTTCTTTCTTTCTTTCTTTCTTTCTTTCTTTCTTTCTTTCTTTCTTTCTTTCTTTCTTTCTTCATTCCTTTCTCTCGCTCTCTCTCTTTCAAGTGGATCCATAATCACTTTAAAATTAAAAACAAAAGCAAAAATTTGCAATATAATAGTTTAGACATGTACATTTCTCTGGGAATAAATACATTTCCTAATAGTAAGTTCCAAAATGAGAAGAATTACTATCTCCAGGATAGGGTGGTGGAGGTAGAGGTGGAGGGGGTGGAGGGGGAGTGGTGGGGGTATGGAGTATGGTAAATTTAGTAATGGAGGAGGTCCTACATTAGGTGCAGGCCAACCCATGTTTACAGGTGGAGGTGGTGGTGGAGGAAGTGGAAAATTATGCATCCCAAACACTGGAGGAGGAAAGGGATACTGTGGCATCATATTACTCTCTTGCCCCTGAGGTGGAAACCCAGTGTCTCAGGCAAGGGTCTGAGCTATTAAACTGTTGAGGAGGGGGTCTTTTGTGACAAGGTCGAGGATATCTACCCCAAGAAAATCCTCGTATGAATTCTCTGTTGCGGTACCCCTTTGAATAGTCTGAAGCAGAAGTATGAGCATTCCAATTCTGATGTACTTCGGACAAATCTCCACCTGATTCATAAAATTCGGATTTGAGTTTCTTCCGGCCTTGATTCTGGAATTTTTTTTTCTCTGCTTGGCTTCAGTTTGTTTTTCATCATCCCTGAAATCCAAGGCTTCTAGTGGTGGCTCCTGATCATTTTTCCATGATGCATCTGATCCCCGTTCCTCTTAAAGTTTTTCTGTGAATCTTTATTGGGTGAAGTCTTTCATTGATGGAGCAAAATACATAGTGTCTTTTATTTTAATACCTTTACCTTCAATGTGCTCTGAAGAATTATATCGTAACACATAAAATGGATGTGCAACACGCCCAAATATCTCAAATATCTTTCCTGCAGCTTGCCGATCACTTCTAAAAATTACTGTGTCCTCATTAACTGGAGGTACGCTTGTCATAGATTCAATTATTACTAATTGTTCAATAATACTCAAAACCATTCCAAGATGCTTTAATTGTATATCTTCTGAAAGAATAATAGTGAGTTCTTCAACAGAAGGTAGTTCATCAAGAAGTAACTCATCTTTTGTTTTAAGAGGAAAACTCTTACTCTCCTTCTCAACTTGTAAACTATCTTCTCCATCTGACAACACTAGAGGAAGTGACATTAGAGAGGAAGAGGAAGATGAGGATGAGGATGAGGAGGAACTTGAAGTATCTGAATCTGTTTCACTGTCCGAGTTCGAATCCGAATCTGAGGTCTCCAAGCACTCTGGGGTCGGTGCCGATTCTGCGGGGGCCAAACCCATGACGCAGGTCCCGCTCCGTGGCTATTCTGGAGGGGACTGAAGGGCTAGGCTCCTGCCGGCAGCAGCACTCACTGGGGGTTGGGCTGCATGCCCAGTGTCCCGGGACACCTCACCCAGCTGAGGCGACAGCTGTGGCTCTGGTTCTGGAGCAGAGTCCAGACGCAGAGCTTCCATGCCTTCTCCAACCGCAAGGCCCGTGCCACTGAATTTCAGGGTCTCCAGCTGAGCTGCAGCGGCCTCCACTACCTCCATTATGTCGTGCCAGAATCGGACTTGAGCTCAAGTTTGGGGTCGCGGGTTAGCTCGCAGTTCGTTTGGGAAGCGGTTATAACCTAGGCAGTTGGTACAACAACGCCAGGTCCAATTCCCTGCGTTTCTAGGATAACAACACACGTAGACCCAGACATGTAAGCTTGCTGGTGACCACGTTGATCTCCTGGTGAGTGGAAGAGGGGGAAAGGCAGCAATGAAGAAATGGGCTAAGTTCAACCACATTCCATAGACTCCTGTTGACCTGGAGATGAGAGAGAGAAGAGGAAGGGCTGGTTGGTCCAAAGCGTGGTGAGACCTGGGGACTCCTGAGTCCTTGGACAAGAACATAGCCATGGAGGACTACAGCTGAGAGTGAAGAATCAAGCTGATACAAAGTGAGGGGAGATGCACAAGAATGCCCAACTTGCATATTACCCATTTGACCTAGCCTTGATGGCTTGATAATTAGAACTCAGCTAGAGGAAGATAGAAAATAGAATTTGATGAACTTGACCTTTATTTATGGTGGTGGTGTTCCGTGGAGTCGGTTCCAACTTATAGCGATGCTGAATACGGATTCTGAGGCTGTAAATCTTTATGGAGCAGAAAGCCTCATCTTTCTCCTGTGGACCCGCTGGTAGTTTCGAACTGCTGACCATGAGGATAGCAGCTGGACTCATAACCACTACGCAACCAGAGCTCCTTACTTATGGATGCAGTAGCTCAAAATACCAACAGAGAGAGAAGGAGTCTTCACATCAAGTATCAATCCTATCCCTTCTGTATACACAGTAGATAGGGATGGACAACTTAGAATTGGCTACCTAAAAAGTGTGGAGGAATATAGAGTCCCCACTGAATAATAGTTTTCATCTTGTCTAGACGGGTCTGGTGAAAAGAGATGGGGATAAGATTCTTATGATTCAATAGAAAGTAATTGTTATCATGACTAATTAAGAATGTCACAACTATAAAGGTCGAAGAAGTTTGTAACAAAAACAGGGGAGTAGTTAATCTTACATTCCAGAAACAGATGAGCACAAGTGGAATGTGGAACCTTATCCAGAGAAGCAGTGACACCAGAGTTGGAGACAGAGATCAGGACATGGAGAGAGAGCAGCTGAGGACTCTAGACTCATGGAAAGAGAAAGACTGAGTGCTGGCAGCCAGGAGACAGGCTTATAGAATGTGCCCTTTGGTTTTTTAAATGATTATCTATTCCGGAGTGTTTTTGTGTATATCTCCCCAAAATAAAGAAAAACAGAGGGGGAAAAAAAAGGGGGGTGGTTTAAGCATTTTTGAAGCCTGTGAAACTCACAATTTCAGAAACTGTAGAGTTAAATCCTATGACCACTTGACAGAGGATGTTGCACAGTGAGTGTTAACAGTAACACATTAGGAGCCCTGGTGTCACAATGGTTAAACACTTAGTTGTTAACCAAAAAGTTGGCTGTTTGAACCCACTCAAAAGCTCCACAGGTGAAAAGAGCTGGAGATCTGTTCCCATGAATATTACAGCCTAGAACATCCTATGGAGCAGTTCTGCTTTGTCATGTGGGATCACCACGAACCTCAAACTGACTTGATGGCACTAACAATGTCTATAATGTAGTAATATAAAGAGAACCAAAGATCACTCTAAGTTACAACTGTTAAAAGGATGCAGTATTACATATATATAGTCAACTATTAGCTTTATTCCAAACATCTATATGACCCTGTGAAAATATATTAACTTGATTAACCTGGCTATAAACTGTTAAATTGAGTTACTCCAGCATGTATGGTTTCGCACTAAGTACATTATTTGCAAAATATGCAACAATTTGCCTAACTCTTCTTAACAAATAATAGCACTTAAAATGGTTCAGTAACAATAGAATACATTTTTACAAATTTACTGAGGTATTTAGAACAGGCAAGATGACACATGTATATGTAACCAGATTTAGTGAATATACTTGATATGACTCTTAGAAAGATTTTAATATGAAAAACAATAGCCTAAAATAGCTTATTGCTTGATAACTACACCAGTGAAGTAGATTTTACTGGTAAAAATGACTTAAACATTTATTTAACATATTTATTACCTATTATGAGGAATGTGAATAAGTTATTCATTGCTCAGTAAATGCACTGCCATCAGGATATTCAGATTCATAGTGACCGTATAGGAGCACAGAACGTTTCAGGGTTTCCAAGTTGTAATTCTTTACAGAAGTAAAGTGCAGCATCTTTTTCCCATTGAGAGGCTGGTGGGTTCAAACAACCAAGTGCTTAATGAAGTGAAAAACCTGAAAGTCAAAACTTTAAAATGGAAATGCTTAGACAAAGTGATTGTGGTAAAACTGATTATTAAGTGACATCAAGTCAAATTGATTTCAACTCATAGTGACACTGTGTGGGTAACTGAGGAGTGGCTGGTAGGTTTCAATCATAAGGAGGTGCGTTCAAGCCTACCTTGTGGTGTAAAGCTTATACAACTGCGCCACACCAGGACTCTGGGTTAATTTATAGTCTTGTATTAATCCTCTTAAAGACACTTTGTTTTATTAAACAGTATTGTATTTTATAATCCATTTTCTAGCTATCCAAATGCCTGAAATATTCACTAAAATGTTAATGTTTTCTATATAAAAGTTTTGCCTCTATCCTCTATCCACAGATGTATTTGCTATATCTGTTGTTGCCTAGCCTCAAACAAATGAATTATAGTACATCTACAAGGTTTCCCTCTTTTTTTTCCCTCTGTTTTAAATGAATTGTCTTCTATTGGGTAGGAGACTGTAGGATATAATGTGTTTTGCTACTGATAATAGGGAAGTGTTCGTGTGAGTTCTAGGATCTACTATTTGAGTCCAGTATTTCTGAACATTAATCTCATGACATGCTTCTCACTATGTGGGTTCCATGATCATTTAAGTTTCGGAAATGTTCTTCATTTGGAAATTTGGAATGTATAGTAATGTATGCACAAGTGATAAGTCTGTGGCAGAGAAATCATTTTCAATTTGCTTAACTCAGTATTTCCTAAAGTTATCTGACACAAACAGTCCCTGTGTTCCTCCTCCTTATTCCCTCTCTTCCCCTACCCTGAAAAAATACCTTTTACATTCCAATATCAGTCAGAACATAGTTAAGGAAATGGGAAACCAAACCAGTGATGTTATGTTATGAAATATAAGAAATTGGCAGAGGGAATCGTGGGGCACTCAGAGTGGACATTTTAAACATGAGGGATATTATGGGCTCTGCTAAGTTGTTCCAGTCACTGAACTGGCAGGAACAGGCCAAGTTTCAGAAGCAAGTGGGGCACAAGGCCACTCTGTGCATGACCTAGCAAAAAAAGACAGTCCTGGATTAGGTATGTGGGCCAGATACCTTGAGGCCTTTTGGAATCTTAACTCAAGGCACATTTCTCCCACTTTGTAATTATTGTTGTTAAGTGCCTTGGAGTTTGTTCTGATTCATAGCAACCCTATACAGGGTTTCCCAGGAGGCTGGTGAGTTTGAACCACTGACCTTGTGGTTATCAGTTCTGTGCTTATCCTACAGTGCCACACCAGAAACTATTTAAACGATTGGCTCTATTATAAGACTCTAATTGCCCAGAAGTAAAATACTAGAAATAGCAAAGGTTATGCTTCTGTGAGGCATTCTGGTGTGACGCTGTAGGATCAGCACTGGACTTAGAACCACAAGGTCTGCAGTTCAAATCCATCAGCTGCTCCTGGAAACCCTCTATAGGGTTGATATGAGTTGGGACCGATTTGATGGCACTTAACAAAAAAATATGCCTTTGTGGGGAGTCCTGGTGTGGCGCTATAGAATAAGCATTGGACTACTAACCACAAGGTCAGCAGTTCACACCCATCAGCTGCTCCTGGGAAACCCTATTCAAGGTCACTATGAATTGGGACCGACTGAACAGCAGTTAACCACAACAACATGCCTCTGTGGTGTTTGAACCTAATGATGTTACTAAGAAAATTACTGAAACAATGAACAACTACCTTTCTGGTGAAAGATTCTTGTGATTTTATGGCATCTGAAAAAGTACATGAAAGACATTTCAGACTGAATGAAACATTTTCAAAGCTATCATATCAGTCTTAAAACCAAATAACAAGAAGCAGACGATGACAGAAAAACTATGGATAGAGAAGCAATTTAGAAACAAAGAAATATTACTCAGGAAGAAGATAGCTAAAAGAAAAGAAATGTTTTAAACACTGATTATCACAACTCTATGAATAGTCAGGTTTTACCTATGATGAAGTAAAAAACTAGGACTTTTGAGAAGCTGAGTAGCCATGGTTTCACAATAGTTTGTATCCTTTTGCTTTTGAAGAGGCAAAAAAATAAATGACACTCATGAAGATAATGAAATCATTTTCAAATAGCCTGTAGTGTAGAATTGGGTAAAATAAGAAATACAAGAGACTCAAACAACTACACATTCAGGAGTAAAAAAAGAAGAAAAAGCAAACAGTGATTCTGAATGTATTATGCATAATATTTCTTTTGAAAAATATGGTGATTTTGTTACCAGGACTGACTCTTTAAAATTTATGAGGTATAATTATAGGCAGAAATTGGCATACTTTTTGGAAGAAAAGCATTGGCTCAACAAAGCAGTTGGTAGTTCTGGCTTGCATACCCTGAGTGAAATACTGGGAGCTGCTGTATTTCAGTAAGGGTATGACCTGCTCATGCTTCCTCTTTGCTCTAATGGTCTTTACATATTATTTTCTTTACATATTTCATTTCTTTAGTTGCTGTTCTAACAGTGATCAGCAAATAAACTTCCTGCAGTTGTTAGTATGCAAATGAAAAAAAAAAAAAAAAGGCTAAAGAGTTACAGGACTGAAAAACCACTAAAAGTAACACTGTGGTATCTCAGAGACAGTAGCTGCAGGAATGAAGGATGTCTGGGTTTATCTGAATCTAGAAACTGAGGAGAGGCCCTGAAGAGCTGAGACTAAACATTTGAGAGGGGTATTACCAACTACAGATATAGCTCAGGTACTTAAAGGCTAAGCTGCCTGGCTGCTGCTGATTCCCTCAGGAGTTTAGAGAAGGGGGCCTTACTGAAGTGATGGTTGCTAGTGGTCCCTCTGAGTGGATTGTGATGATGAAAGAAGTATTTGGGAGTGTGGAAAGCTGGAAATAGAAACCAATGGGTGTTAGAATGAACCTCAGGAATAGGGGCAACGATTCAGGAATACTGATCAGAAGGAAGCAACACTGATAGAGACAGCAAGTAAACAGAGATAAGTAAGTTCCTGCTCCCTCCTCTTGCTTCCAGTTTCTCTCTATTGGCAGAATTGAATATGGAAGCGCTGGGGGCTCATTGGTAGAAATCTCAACTACAGGTTCTATTTCTTGTCAGTGCACCTCATGCAGAGCTACTACTGTCCGTGTGTGTTACTGTAATGCTGAACAAGTTTCAGCAGAGCTTCCAGATTAAGACTAGGAAAAAAGGCCTGGCAATCAACTTCCAAAAATATTCCAGTGAAAACCTTATGGATTACAAGGGTCAGATCCATTGGACTGGGCATCATTTTGTTACATTGTGCATGGCATCTCCATGAGCTGGGGAAACAACATTGAAACAGATGACAAAGGAGATGTATGGTTTGCAGAGTCCTGTCTCATTATAGGAATGTGGTCTGGAGCCAAGATGATATTTTTATGTATGGTAGAATGATTTCCAACTCAGAGACTTGATGTGAAGAGTATGAGTGTCCCACAGGGGTTTTAAGGCTGTAATCTTTTAGAGTTATAACTTGTTTATCATTTTCCCAAACTTTGGTGGTTTATTTGTTGCTGTGATACTAGAAGTTGTGTCACTGGCATTTCGAATACCCATGGTGGGCAGCTTTCAGCAGAGTTTCTAGACTATGATAAAATATGAAGTCTAATTCTGTAAGTCTAATTCTGAAAAAAATGGCCAGTGAAAACTTTATGAATCATAAGGGAACATTGTCTGATATAGAGCCAGAAGATGAGCCCTTCAGATTATAAAACACTTAAAATATGACTGAAGAAGGACTGTATCTTCAAAGTAGAGTCAACATTAAAGACATAACTGGAATAAAGCTTTCAAGACCTTCATTTGCTGATGGGGCACAATTCAAAATGAGAAAACAGCTGCAAACATCCATTAATAATCTGAACATGGAATGTACGAAGAATGCATCTAGGAAAAATGGAAGTTGTCAAAAATGAAATGGAACACATAAAGATCAATATTCTAGGCATTAGTGAACAGAAATGGACTAGTGTTGACCATTTTGATTAGATACTTGTATGGTATAGAGAGAGGAGTCCTGGTGTGGCTCTGTAGGATATGCAGTGGATAATCTGTAGGATAATCACAAGGTTAGTGGTTCAAACCAACCAGTCATTCCTTGGAAACCTTATACAAGACTCAGAGACTCAACAGCACGTAACAACAGCAATACATAGAAAGAATACCAGAAATATCTTTACTTGTGCTTTATAGACTTCTGACTGTATTGTCCATGACAAGCTATGGATAACAATGCAAATAATGGGTAGTATAGAACCTGTATCTGGAATCAGAAAACCAAAAAGGAAGAACACGGTCAGCATTTCTCAAGCTGGGGGAACTGAAGAAAAAATTCAAGCCTCGACTTTTGTTATTGAAAGATTCTCTGGGCAAAT
>NW_006408880.1:1828752-1830685 GCF_000296735.1 Chrysochloris asiatica
CCAGGTCAGACATTGTTTCGTTCTGCTGTGCATAAGTTCGCTATGAGTCAGTTCTGACTCAAAGGCACCTAAGAACAACAACATAGAACTTGTATAGAGGCCAAGAGGCAGTTGTTTGAACAGAACAAGGGGATGCTGAATGGTTTGAAATCACGAAAGATGTATCTTTTCACTGTTCTTATCTAATCTGTATGCTGAGCAAATAACCTGAGAAGCTGGAATTCTTTAAGAAGAATATGCCTTCAGGAATGAAGGAAACTCAGTAACAACCAGCAACATGCAGATGATACAACCTTACTTGCTGGAAGCGAAGAGGAGGAGTTAAAAGACATACCGATGAAAATCAAATGACACAACCTTCACTATGGATTGTATCCTAATATAAAGAAAACAAAAGTCCTTATTACTGGAACTATAAATAACATCATGATTTTGCTTAGATCCATGATCAATACTCAAGTAAGCATCAGTCAAGGAATCAAATGACATATTGTATTAGGCAAATCTGTTGTACAAGACTTCTTTAAAGTTTTCAAGAGCAAAGAGATCAGTTTGAGGACTAAGACGGATGTGAAAATACCCAAGCATGGTATTTTCAGTTGCCTCAGATGTATGTGGAAGTTGGACAATCAATAAGGGAGACTGCAGAAGAATATATGCATTTGAGTTGTGGTATTGGAGAAGAATATTGAAAGCACCAAAGACTGTCAGAAGAACAAACAAATCTGTTTTGGAAGAAGTACAGCTAGAATATTCCTTAGAAGCCATGATGGCCAAACTTTGTTTCTCATACTTTGGACATATTATCAGCGGGAATCTGTCCCCGGAGAAGGATATCATGCTTTGTAAAGTGGAGGATCAGTGAAAAGGAGGAGGACCCCCCAATGAGATGGATTGGCAAAGTGGCAACAGGAATGGACTCAAGCATAACAACAATTGTGATGATGCTACAGGACTGCAAAGCGTTTTGTTCTGTTGGGCATAGGGTCACTATGAGTCAGAATTGACTCAACAGCACCTAACAACAATAGCAACAATGGTATACTATGAGGAGCATGGTGGCTCTGCTGGATAGATACTGCATTGTGAACCACAAGGTCAGCAGTTCAAGCCCACTAGTTGCTTTGCAGGATAAAGGTGAAGCTTTCTGCTACTGCAAGGATTTATAGCCTCACAAACCCTATATAGGGTGCTATGAGTTGGAACCTTGATAACACTTAAAGCATGCCAGGAATGACACATTGAAAACAATGGCATTCATTGTGAAAAGAACATTTCAAGATCTCTCCTGCGTTATACTTTAGGAGGATAATATCCATTCACCTGCTTTCAGATGATAAGTGCTGGACTGTGAACCATAAGGTCACACAGTTTGAACCTGCCATCTGCTCCCTGAGAGAAAGATGAGGCTTTCTGCCCCCACAAAGATTTAACCCCTTGGAAACTGGATACAGGTTCATTGTGTGTCCAAACTGACTCCACAGCACTTAGCAATAACAATAAAGAAAAAGAAGCTCTGCTGGCTCAATGGGTTAAGCTTTGGGCTGCTAACTGAATGGTAAGCAGTTCATAGTCACCAGTCACTGTGGGAGGCTATCTGCTCACATAGAGATTTACAGTCTCAGAAACCCTAAAGCAAAGTTCTGCTCTGCCCTGTAGGGACACTAGGAGTTAGATTTAACTCAATAGCAGTGCGGTTTGTTTTTTTTTTTTTTAAATTTTGGCAAGGAAGACCAATTAATGTGACTATTATACAAATTTACACACCAACCACTAACGCTGAAGATGAAATAGATTTTTACCAACTTCTGAAATCTGAAATTGATCACACATACAGTCAAAAAAGGTAGTTGAAAAATATGGGCTTAGTGATAGAATGATATGTGGGAGAGCCCATGGTAGAATTTGCAAGACCAATGCCTTTCATTGCAAA
>NW_006408880.1:1831723-1832877 GCF_000296735.1 Chrysochloris asiatica
TTTGAAATAAACAAATCATTTGTCTTGCAGAAATCTATCATTCGTTCTCCAGCATCATTTCTATCACCAAGTCCAAATTTTCCAACTACTGGTCCTGATGACTATACATGTGGATCTCACTACATGGAATCAAAGACCTACTACAGAATAAACCATTAATTGCTCATAATCAAGTTCAACTTGAAGCTAAAGAAAACTGAAACAAATTTGTTGCTGTTTGTAAATGCCGTTGAGTCAGTTTCAACTTTTAGTGATCTTTATAGGCTTTCTGAGGGGCAGCTAGTTGGTTTGAATCACTGACCTTATGGTTAGCAGACCAGTACTTATCCTACAGTGCCATACCAGGACTCCAAAATTAGTTTATGTATTCCACATTTAAGTATATCTCACCTGAATTGAGACGCCATTATTAAGAAAAAATTAATTTTGAAGCACTTAACTTTAATAATGAAAACAAAAGGTTGTTAAAAAGATGGGAAAGAGAGAGTGATGTCAGAAGAGTCTCTGAAACTTGCTCTTGAACATTGTTGTTGTTAAGTGACACTGAGTTGGTACTAACTCATAGAGACCCTATGCACATCAGAATGAAACACTTCCTGGTGCTGCACCAACCTCACAACACTGATGCCACTGTACTAGTCCATCTCATTGGGGGTCTTCCTCTTTACTTCTGACCCTTCATTTTACCAAACATGTTTTGTTCTGTTGAGCAGGGGGTAACTATAAGTTGTAAACTTCGCACCTACAAGCAATAGCAACACAATATGTGTGGCTAATTGCCTCTATAAACAACTTTCTCCTTTGCCATAAGACCAGGAGAACTGAATGGTGCAAGGCTACCATTACTGAAATTTTGATAAAACTTCCATAGAAGAATCCTGATTAAAAGAGGGAAATGCAGAATGAATTTACTAATTCTTACGGATTACAGACTTCAGTATGGATTGCATCTCAATGTAAAGAAAACAAAAATCCTCACGACTGGACCAATGAATAACATTCCTATCAATGGAGAAAACATTAAGTTGTCAAGGACTTCATTCTTCTTGGATCAACCATCAACACTCATCAAAGCAGCAGTCAAGAAATCAAACAACATATTGCATTAGGCAAATCTGCTGCACAAGACCTTTTTAAAGTGTTGAAGAGCAAAG
>NW_006408880.1:1833247-1836039 GCF_000296735.1 Chrysochloris asiatica
TTCGATTGTGTGGATCATGACAAGCTATGGACAACATTGAGAAGTATGAGTATTCCAGAACACTTAATTGTGCTCGTGAGGAATCTGTACCTGGACCAAGAGGCATTTGTTCAAACAGAACATGGGAACACTGAATGGTTTAAAATTAAGACAGGTGTACAACAAGGTTGTATTCTTTCACCATACTTATTCAACCTATATGCTGAGCAAATAATACGAGAAGCTGGATTCTATGAAGAAAAACATGGCATCAGATTGGAAGAAGACATATTAACAACTGCAATATTGCAGATGATACTACCTTGCTTTCTGAAAGTGAAGAGGACTTAAAACATTTACTAATGAAGATCAAAGAGCACAGCCTTCAGTGTGGATTACATCTTAATGTTAAGAAAACAAAAATCCTCACCAATGGACCAATAAACAACATTCTTATCAATGGAGAAAAGATTGAAGTTGTCCAGGACTTAATTCTTCTTTGATCAACTATCAACACTCATGGAAACAGCAGTCAAGAGATCAAACGACATATTGCATTAGGCAAATCTGCTGCACAAGACCTTTTTAAAGTGTTGAAGAGCAAAGATGTCAGCTTGAGGACTAAGGTGCACTTGACCCAAGCCATGGTATTTTCAATAACCTCATATGCATGCGACAGCTGGCCAGTGAATAAGGAAGACCGTAGAAGAATTGATGCCTTTTAGTTATGGTGTTAGAGGAGAATACTGAGTGCCATGGGCTTCCAAAAGAACCAATAGATCCGTTTTGCATCCGAAGTGCATCTGGAGTGCTCCTTTGGAGGCCAAGATGGCCAAACTTCGTCTTTCATACTTTGGACATATTTTCAGGAAGGAGCAGTCGCTGGAGAAGGATATCATGTTTGGTAAGGTGGAGGGTCAGAGAAAAAGAGGAAGACCCCCAATGAGATGTATTGGACAAGTAGCAGCATCGATGGACTCAGTAGTGTGGCAACAGTAGTGAGGTTGGCCCAGGATCAGGCAGTGTTTCGTTCTGCTTTGCATAAGGTCGTTATGGGTCGTTACCACCTCAATGGCACCTAACAACAACAACAACAACAGCATATGCATGTGAAAACTGGACAGTGAATAAGTAAGATCATAGAAGAATTGATGCTTTTGAGTTTTGGTGTTGGAGGAGAATATTGAAAGTGTCATAGGCTTCCCATAGAACCAACAGATCTGTGTTGGAACAAGTGCAGCCAGAGTGCTCCTTGGATGCCAGGATGGCCAAACTTAGTCTCTCATACTTTGGACGTATTGTCAGGAGGGACTAGTTGCTGGACAAGGATATCATGTCTGATAAGGTGGGAGGGTCAGAGAAAAAGAGGAAGACCCCCCCAGCAAGATAGATTGGCAAAATGGCAGCATCAATGGGCTCAAGCGTGGCAACAATTGTGAGGCTGGCCCAGAATCGGACAGTGTTTCATTCTGCTGTGCACAGAATCGCTATGAGTTAGTACCAACTCGATGGCACCTAACTACAACAACAACATAGTCATTAGGGTTGAATAAAGTTCTGAAACTAATTGCCCTGCTGCAATCTTTAAACCTTAAACTAAAAATATACCATCAAAAGTCTTGTTAAAAATAAACAATATTTTAGCTTAACTATGAAGATTATCCGCTTCAAGATACTCTTTTAAGAACTATTCATATGGGATCAAACTGACAACAGCAGCTTGGAAGATTAGCTAGGAATCTTAGGGGGCAGTGAATTTATGTTAATGGAGGTGGAAAAACTGAAAGGTGAGAATGATTGTACAACTCAGAGAATATAATCAATGTCACTGAATTTTATATGTAGAAACTGGTTAATTGTATATTTTTAATGTATGTATTCTTAATAACAACAAAACTAGTACATTTATAAATATATAAATGGATGGTACCGGATCAGAGAGTATTTTCTTCTCTCATACATGGGGTTGCTATGAATTGATAGCACCTTACAACAACAATCGTCTATAGACACCTTATGTCCTAAGGAAGTTTTTAGCTCTCTCTCTCCAGAATTATTTTAGATCAGTTGACCTTCCCTGACTACGGAACCAACAAGTATGACTACTGCTTGGCGCAACTCATTCCTCTTTGGGGCAGTATGTCCACAGTCTGAAGTAACAAGTCTCATAGTTTCTTGATCTTGTCTTGTAGAGTTGAGTGAATACATTTGTAATAAAGTCATTTAAAATTGTATTTTAGCTTCTAGTCCCAAGACTGTACTTATATCACATTAGACGACTGTATGGAGTCCTGGTGTAGTGCTGTGGGTTAATGCACCAGACTGCAAAGCCATTTGAACTGCAAGCTCAGTGGTTCAAGCTCACCAGCTGCTCCTTGGAAACCCTATACAGGATTGCTATGGGTCAGAATTGACTCGACAACACTTAACAACAACAAGAAGGATTGTATGTGTCAAATCCACAAATGCAAGTGTAAAATCTGCAAATGAATTAAAACAGAGTTAAGAACAGAATATTAAACACAGTGTCTGCTGTATTGTTGCTTGTTGTTACGTGCAGTTGAGTTGTTTCCAACTCATAATGACCCTGTATAGAGTTTCCAAGTAATGGCTAGTTTGTTTGAACCACCAACGTTGTGGATAGCAGTCCAGTTCCTATAGCATCACACTAGGACTCCTTCTGCTATATTGTTGCTGTTGTCAAGTGCTATTGAGTCAGTTCCAACTCACAGTGACCCTGTATGTTCATGTTGTTGTTGTTTTGTGCCATTGAATCACTTCCAACCCATAGTACCCTATAAAGGGTTTCCAGG
>NW_006408880.1:1836624-1839479 GCF_000296735.1 Chrysochloris asiatica
GTAAGGATTTACACCCTCGGAAACCCTGTACAGGGTCGCTATGGGTCGGAACCGACTCGACGGCACTTAACAACAACAACAATAGCTTAATGTTTCAACTACCAAGGGCCACAGACTAATTATGATAAAATGCATAGAACTCCCCAGTGATCAAACAGTCTAGGGTAATCACTACAGTCTGATTATGGGTAGTATTTCCATTTAACTTTTGCTCCAAATTCTAGTAGGACTTCTTGAGAATTATGTGGAGTCAGGGATGCACCAACCTTCCTATCACAATTCATGGCTAATGATCAGTGACTAGGTGGCCCTAGGTACAGTTATTTGAGCATCTGGAGTTGGGCAGAGGTTCTATATTTCTGGGTTCCTTTCAGCTTTCCTAATATATAGAGATTGTTCAACCATAACCCCTTCTTAGCTGTTGAATAGCTTTCTTAGCAAAGTGCTGTTTGTTCCTCTCCTGTACCTTTGTTTTGCATTCCTGGAAGTGAAAGACTTGCAGAAAAAAATTTGAGATCACTTTTGAAATTGTGACCTCTCACAGAGAATTATTTTAGATTTAATTCTCTAATTATAACCCTCTTGGAAGTTTCCAGTACTTTTGTCATGTTTCATGATACGTGTTGAAAGAACTGACATATCAACCTACTAACTTATTCAGCATACAAATCTTTTTTTTTTTTTTTTTTGCTTTAATTTTTTAATAGCATACCTGGTTCTGTACTGGGTATCAGAAGTTTGGTGATGAATATGACAAAGTCCTTGCCCTAGCTGGGGAAGACAGACAATGAACAATCATGATGTGTCACTGTAGGATGAGCACTGAACTACTGACCACAAAGTCTATGAGTACTATGAAGTGTATGGACAATGTGAGGTGACAGAGAGTGATTTCTGGGAATGGGTGTGACTTCTGATATAGTGACACAAGCAACTCTTCTTAGAAGGTGAAACCTGAGGTGAAAAGGGACCAGCCATTTGAAGGTTAGGAGATGAATGATTTTAACCGAGGGCACAGAAAAGACTGGAGATAGAAGGTGTGTTCCTCCCACCTGACAGACTCCATGCCCCTATATGGCATGTGTAAGAAACCCTTCTAAAACTCACATGAGAAGAATAGATGAGAGAAGGCTGGAATATATCCTCTGGTCACCTGCAAATGCCTGCAGATGCAATTGGTGGTGCTTACTGATAGATGTGCTTTAAGTGTTCTATATACAGGCTTGGAACTGGGTGATTTTCTTGAAATTTTCCCCCATAGTCAAATTTTTCAAGAACTAAAAATAACAAATTGGCAATCTACCCACACGTGTTCTTTTGTAGCATCCAAGGACACTACCGTAGCATGATGGATAACATTATGAGCTGTCTCAGTTATTTGATGAGTTGCATTATAAAAGTGAAGCAGGTTTCATTTTGGTGAAGTGCTTAGCAAAGGAAACCATATTTCCAACCTTACTATCTAGTTATATTTTTCCTTTTTTTCCAATTCTGCTTTTCCTTCATGTATAAGTAAGTACAAACAACATTCTCTCTTTGCAAGAATGAGGACCTCTGTTTGCTCATATAAAGAGGAAAGGTTGGAAGAAAAGGATAACTGACAGTCATACTCTCAATCTCAGCACACAGACTAGTATAGGAAATGGCTGTTTAAAGGAAGTTATGTGACTAATGATAGAGTCCCACTGTGGTACTGCAGGATAATGCACTGGACTGCAGGGTCGGTTTGAACCATTAGCAGTTCAAACTCACCAGCTGCTCCTCAGAAAGAAACCCTATACAGGGTTGCTGAGTCAGAACTCACTCGATGACACTTAATAGCAACAACAAATTTGACTATTGGGAGCACTATGGAACTGTAGGTAAAGCACTGCACTGTTAACCATAAGGTCATCAGTTCAAACCCACGAATTGCTTTACAGGAGAAAGATGAGGCTTTCTGTTCCTGGAAAGATTTATAGTCTCAGAAACCCTATGCATGGTTGCCATGAATCAGAAGGGACTCATTTTTACTTAACAACAATAACAACAATGTGGCTAATAGAAAGAGATGGAGAATGTATACAGCAATAGCCAATTTTCTCTCTAATTCCCAATTCCATAAAGCCGCAAAGAATAGAAAAAAAGCCATGTAAATGTATATCTTTATCTCTAAGTTGTTGAACCCAAACTTGATATAGACCCCTGGAGAGCTAGACTAGTCCAAATGGTACGCTCTAATTTGATTTTTATTGTCCAGGTATAGGAACCTGCAATTGCTTGAATATCTTTTAAGTTAATAGTCACATTTATATCTAATTTTGGATTAGAAATTGCTCTTTTCTATTAGAAGTGATGTCCAAATTAGATAAAATGTAGGTATCACAAAGCTGGTATCTAGTCCTACATACAATGTGGCATCTACATGAAGCTACTTTCATCTCTTTCCATAAGAATTACAGAACTTTGAAGACATGCATGTACCTAGGGGAAAAAAGTAAATTTTGCTAAAGGTAATACAAAAATGGATGCAAGCATACATTGACAGAAAACTTCCAGAGGTTCAAGCTGAATTCAGAAAAGTATGTGGAACTAGGGATATCAATGCTGATGTCAGATGGATCTTGACTAAAAGCAGAGAAAACCAGAAAGATGTTTACCTGTGCTTTACTCGCTACACAAAGGCTGGATCATGAGAAGCTATGGAAAACATTGCAGAGAATGAGTATTCTGGAACACTTAATTGTGTTCATAAGGAACCTGTGCATAGACCAAGAGGCAGTTGTTTGAACAGAACAAAGGAACAATGAATAGTTTAGAAAGAAGTGTGCCAGGGTTTCATTTCTTATACCATACTTATTCAATCTATATGCTAA
>NW_006408880.1:1841664-1846833 GCF_000296735.1 Chrysochloris asiatica
TCATGGAAACAGCAGTGAAGAAATCAAATGATGTATTGCATTAGGCAAAACTGCTGTACAAGTCCTTTCTAAAATGTTGAAGAGCAAAGATGTCAGATTGAGGACTAAGGTGCACCTGACCCAAGGCATGGTATTTTCAATAACCTCATATACATGCTAAAGCTGGATAGTGAATAAGGAAAAACAGAATAATTGATGCTTTTGAGTTATGGTGTTGGAGGAGAATATTGAAAGTGTCATAGGCTGCCAAAAGAACCAATAGATCTATGTTGGAAGAAGAGCAGCCAGAGTGCTCCTTGGAGGTCATGCTATCCAGACTTTGTCTCTCATACTTTGGATATATTGTCAGGAGGGATCAGTCACTGGAGAAGTATATCATGTTTGGTAAGGTGGAGGGTCACAAAAAAAGAGGAAGACCCCCAGAGAGATGGATTGGCAAAGTAGCAGCATCAGTGGGCTCAAGAGTGGCAACAATTCTGAGGTTGGCCTAGGACTGGGCAGTGTTTCATTCTGTTGTGATACGGTGCTGTGAGTCAGTAGCACCTCGATGACCTAACAACAGTCTGTTGCACAAGGCCTCTTTAAAGTGTTCAAGTGCAAATATGTCAGTGTGAGAACTAAGAAGTGCCTGATACAAGTTATGGTATATATATTTTTAATGTTTTATTGTGAATTATTTACATGGGAGAACATTAGTTTTACCTTCATCCTATCGTATATCGTTTCATTGCTATGGTTACAATCCCCTCCCTGCATCATCAACCAACCAAAGGGTATATCCTACAAACCTGTCTCCCCACACCCTGGTTGTCAGCACACAGCCCCTCTCCCAGCTGCTCCATCTCTCCACGTCATCGTCTCTGCCTCCACCTCAGCCATCACTGCTTCTCTGGGTAGGGCCCTGTTCTCCGCTCTTCTCCCTTCATGGTCTTAAGGACCTCTGCTCCTAGACTGCAAAGTTAATCATTCCCCTCCTTGCTGCAAAACGTGTACCTTTACATTTCCAACCCTTACAATCAGTCCTGATAACAAATATTCACTATTGTATCACAAGAGACCTATCCGCATCTCCTTTCATCAGCCCTGCCTAGACAGATTGTATACTACTCAGTGGAGATTCTACCTTCCTCCATGCCCCCTGGATCTAGGTTCCCTCTTGAAAGCTTGTAATCCAGTCACTTCTTGCCTTTGTAGACCCCCCATTTTGGGTAGCCAATGTCCAAGTTGCCCATCCATGTCTACTCTGTGTATGGAGGGGGTGGGAATGATCCTCCCTGTAAGGATTTGTTCCCTCTTTTGAGCTACTGCATCCATAGGTATAGGTCAATTTCATCAAATTGTAGCAGATTACTCTTGTTTTCCTCTTCTTTCTTCTTCTAGTTGAGCTCTGATCATCCAGTTATTGAAACCAGGTCAAGTGGGTATTATCTGCAAGTGTGAGTGTTCTTGTGCATATGCCCTATCTTCTTATAAGTGGATGCTTCACTGTCCACTCTAGTCCTCTGTGGGTAGGTCACTGACTCTGGGCTGAAGAGTCTCCAGTTCTTGCCACACTGCTGGCCAACTAGGTCTCCAACTGGGTTCACAGGAGGCTAATGAACGTTGTAGGGCTTAGCTCACAGTTTCGTCGCTGTTTTTCCTTCACTTCCCCTTATCAGTGATGAATGTGGTCACCAGTCAGAGCGTGTATTCCCATTGAGTCTTAGTCTTGGAAGGGGGTTTGTTCTGAGGGGGCTATGGTACTTTTAATAACCTGATATGCATGTGAAAGTTGAACAGTGAATAAGGAAGACCATAGAATAATTGATGCATTTGAATTATGGTATTGGAGAAGAATATTAAAAGTACCATCAATTGCCAAAAGAGCAAACAGATCTGTGTTGGAAGAAGTAAAGTCAGACTGCTTCTTGGAAACCAGGATAGCCAGATTTCCTGCCTCATTCTTTGGACATATTTTCAGGAGGGACCAGACCCTGGAGAGGGATATCATGTTTGGAAAAGTGAGGATAAAAAGAGGAAGACGCCCAGCTAGATGGATTGGCACAGTAGGAGCAACAATAGGCTCAAATATAGCAACAATTGTGAGGTTGATGCAGGAATGGGCAATGTTTCATTCTGTTGTGCATAGGGTCACTATGAGTCAGTACCAACTCCATGGCACCTAACAACAATAACAACAGGGAAAAAGAGTAAGCTAGCACTGTGGGTTAATGTGCTGGACTGCAAGGTCGGTTTGAACCAACAGGTTAGTGATTCAAGCTCAGGGTTGCTATGAGTTGGAACTGACTCGATGGCACTTAACAACAATAACAACCTGGATATAACATAAAAATATTTGTAATGCCAGGGGTACGGGTGATTCTACTCTTGTTTTTGTTAGGTGCCATTGAACTGGTACTGACCCATAGCGACCTTATGCACAGCACAACGAAACACTGCCCTATCCTGGTCCAACCTCACTATTGTTGCCATGCTTGAGTCCATCGATGCTGCCACTTGGCCAATCCATCTCGTTGGGGGTCTTCCTCTTCTTCTCTGGCCCTCCACCTTACCAACCATGATATCCTTCTCCAGCGACTGCTCCCTCCTGAAAATATGTCCAAAGCATGAGAGATGAAGTTTGGCCATCTTGGCATCTAAGGAGCACTCTGGTTGCACTTCTTCCAACACAGATCTATTGGTTCTTTTGGCAGCCCATGGAACTTTCAATATTTTCCTCCAACACCATAACTCAAAGGCATCAGTTCTTCTACAGTCTTCCTTGTTCACTGTCCAGCTTTCACATGCATTTGAGGTTACTGAAAACACCGTGGCTTGGGTCAGGCACATTTTAGTCCTCAAGCTGACATCTTTGCTCTTCAACACTTTAAAAAGGTCTTGTGCAGCACATTTGCTTAAGGCAATGCATCATTTGATCTCTTGACTGCTGCTTCCGTGAGTGTCCATGTGTATAGTCTTCTGTTTTGCTGTCTAAAGAAGGTATTTGAAATGAACAAATCATTGGTTTTGCAGAATTCTATCATGCATTCTCCAGCATCATTTCTATCACCAAGGCCATATTTTCCAACTACTGATCCTTCCTCTTTGCTCCCAACCTTTGCATTCCAATTACCAGTAATGTTCCATATACAACCACCAAGGATTCAGGTTATTCAAGGTTGTAACCTGTAGTTTTCCATGGGGCATGGTCTGAGTCCAACATATAGGAATGTTCTGGCAAAGTTGGCTCTCTTGTTCTGTATCTTGCATTTGACTCATCACATCTGGCCTCCAGCTCCTGGAATTTGTGGCCTATGACCTGACCTGATTCACCAGCCTCCACAGCCTTGTACATCATCAGCCTATCTTCCTACCTGTTGATTTGAGTTCCTCAGCTCCTGATATTACATGGGTGAGAAGAACCTGCCAGACTAGACTATGGATTTTGGACTTGCAGACTCCAATTGTGTGAGAAATTTACTTGAAAGTTGTGAGTTTTGTAAGACGCTGCAGTGTGTTGCAGAATCCTGGTATTCTCTGCTTTCAGGCGCAGTCCATCTGATGTCAGTAATGATATCCCTTGTTTCATGTCCTTGTCTAAATCTGACTTGAACCTCTGGCAGTTCCTTGTCAAAGTACTGTTGCAGACATTTAAAAACTATCTTTAGTAAACTTTTACTTGCCTGTGATATTGTTTGATGATTTGGGTTACCTATCTTTGGAATGGACCCAAATATGGATCTCTTTCAATTTCTTGGGATAGATGAGTGAGTGCCTTCAGTACTGCATCAGTTTGTTGAAAATTTTCCGTTTGTATTCCATCAGTTCCCAGAGCCTTGTCAATGCCTTCAGGGCACTTTAGACTTCTGCATCATTCAATATTTTGCCCAAAGAATCTTTTAATATTTCAAGTTGAGGCTTGAATTTTTACCTCAATTCTTTCAGCTTGAGAAATGCTGAGTGTGTTTTTCCCTTTTGGTTTTCTAACTGCAGATCTTTGCACATTTCATTATAACATTTGACTTTATCTTTTCCAGCTGCCCTTTGAAATGTTCAGTTTATCTCATTTACCTCCTCATTTCTTCTATTTACTTTAGCATCCCTATCTACTCTAGAGAGCAAGTTTCCAAGTCTCTTCTGATATCTATTTTGGCCTTTCCTTTCCTGATCTTCTTAATGACCTTTTGCTTTCTTCCTGTATGATATTCTTGATTTCATCCCACAACTCTTCCACTACTTAGGGATTATTAGAGGAAAATCTAGAGTAGAGAGGAGCCTCAGAAGAAGTGGATTGAGATCCTATAATAAGCATGTAGGTGTATCAAGAAAGCTGACTTTAAATGTAATTGCCAGTGTAGTATTCTAATATTGTTGCACGAGTAGAACCTGGATTTGCAGCTTATAATTCGTACTTGCTTCTCATTTCATTTTATTTTTATTCTTCCTATAATATGGCTACTTCCATTCTGAAATCATAGTTTCTGAATTTATATCATTTAGAAAGCAGGAGTATCTATCTGTTATTACTTTTTAAGAAAAAGAGAAGCTTCAAGGTCGTAGTTTCTTTGAGGGTGGCTCAGGGCTGACAGATGATAGAGGCAACGTGAACTTCTTTGTAAAGTTTTGCTAAGTCACTTTCAGGATATGGTTATGACCTTAGCGAAAGGTTATAGCATAGCTGTATTTATTTTATTGTTGTTGTTAAGTGCTGTGAGTCAGTTTCAACTCATAGTGACCATGTATAGGGCTTCCAAGGAATGGCTGGTGTGTTTGAACCACCAATCATATGGTTCAAACTGACATTGCAGTCAGGCACTTTAACCCTTAGCACCATACCAGGACTCCATAGGTATTTTATAGTAGACATCAATTGTTTTGACCATTTAGCATTTGTTGCTAGCTCCTTCTGGGTCGTGACATTAGCCCCCTTTCTCCCTCCTCCCCCCTCCATTTTGTTCTTTGTACTTGAGTCTGTATCCTACTGGTGGTTGACATATGTCTCCAATCTCCACATATAACCAATCATAGAGCTTTGCATTTCCATGAATATGTGCTAATGGGTACATGACCAAATAAAGGTCAGTGAACACAATGAAACTTTTGTTGAGGTTGTTGAGATACATCATGGTTTCTTAAGTGTATATTTTACTTCTTAAAATATATAACACTTTCATATAATCAATTTTTTTT
>NW_006408880.1:1847423-1853697 GCF_000296735.1 Chrysochloris asiatica
GGGGTGGGGGCTACAAAGGCAAGAAGTGACTGGCTTACAAGCTTTTAAGAGGGAACCTAGATCCAGAGGGCCTGGAGGAAGGTAGAATCTCCAGTGAGTAGCATTCAATCTGAATCCCACCCCCACCCCCCTTTTAGTATGGATTCTTTTTCTTAGTCTTTTACTGTAGTGGTCCTATGAAGTATTTCTTCTTTTGTGACTGACTAATTTCACTCAACGTAATGTCCTCAAGGTGAGGTAAAGGTCTTGTTTCAATCTTTTGCATATCACTTTCCATTTCTGCTAGCACCATCTGTTGAAGAGACTATCACCTCCCCATTTGATATATTTAGATACTTTGTCAAAAATCAGTTGGCCTTATATGAATGGGTTAATATCTGGATTGTAGATACTATTGATCAATGTAACAGTACCAAGCTGTTTTGACCACTGTAGTCATGTAATAAATTTTGAAGGTGGGGAGTGAGAGTTTTCCAAATTTATCCTTTTTCTTAAGCAGTGCTTTTCTTATCCTGGGTCTCCTTTCTTTCCATATAAAGTTTGTAATTGTTTTTTCCATCTCTTTGAAGAATGTTGTTAGAATCTGGATTGGGATTGCATTATATGTGTAAATTGCTTTGAGTAATATTGATATTTTCACAATGTTAAATCTTCCTATCCAGGCTCATAGTTGATTCTTCCATTTCTGTAGGTCTCTTTTGGTTTCTTGTGGTCGTATTTTGTAGTTTTCTATGTATAGGTACTTTCCCCTTTTTTCTTGATATTGGTAATTTGTTTCTCTCATATTTTTTTGACCAGTCTAGGTAGAGGAGTTGTCAATTTTATTAATATTTACAAATATGAACAAACTTTTGACTATTAATTTACTCAGTGTTTGTTCTTTGATCTCTGCTCTGTTTTTTTAAGCATATTTTTCTGATTCATTGAACTTAATTTCTTTTCTTCTTAGCTTTTTAATTTGAAAATGGAATATTGATTTCAAACCTACTTGTGTTCCTAATGTAGGCATTTAAAGTTATATATTTATCTGTAAGTACCATGTTAGCTGAACCTCACAACTTTGATATTCTGTTTCAGTTTTTTCAACTTAGTACATTGTATAGTTTCCTTGTGAATTTTTAAAATATCAAAAGTTTTTTTTAGAATATTTTATGTTTCCACAAAATTTGTGTAGAATGTACAGAGAGTATTCACATAACCTGTCTACATTCTGCCTACTTTAATTTTATTATGGTCTGGTAGTGTAGTGGTTACGAATCGGGCTGTGAGCCGCAAGGTCAGCAGTTTGAAACTACCAGCTGTTCCACGGGAAAAAGATGAGGCTTTCTGCTCCCATAAAGATTTACAGCCCCAGAAACCCTGTACAGGATCACTATGAGTCGGAACCAACTCCATGGCACATAACAACAACAACAGAACCATATCTAATTTTAATCTTTTAGGATTGAATAAGAATTATTATATGGATTATATATTCTATCTTGGTGGATGTTCTTTGAGTATTTGGGGAAAATTTTTTTTTTTTTTTAATTATTATATGGATTATATATTCTATCTTGGTGGATGTTCTTTGAGTATTTGGGGAAAATTTTTTTTGAATGTAGATTTCTGTTAGTATTGATTACATTTTGTTGGTTGATAGTATTTGCAAATTTTTTCTATATCCCTACTGATTGTTTTGTATACTTCTATCATTATGAACAGAGGACTATTAAAATTTCCACCTTTATTCTTGGATTTACCTTTTTGGTTGTTTTGATGATTTTTGCTTAATGCGATTTGAACCTCTCTGTTAATAGTTCCATTTGCATTTTGGATATATGTCTTCTTGATGAAATGATTGTTGTATTATGAAATATCCCCTTTTACTTCTTGTCTTGAAATCTACTTTGATAGTAGAATAAATATTTTCTATTTTAATTCCATATTTAGTGTTTGCTTGGTACATCTTTTACCATTCTTTTAATTTTTTGCCTGTTTGTGTCTACATATTTAAGTGTGTTTTTTACCAAATATAGTTGCTGTTGTTATTGTTTTCACTAACAATAATCTCTGCCTTTTCATATGGAGTGTTTAGTCAATTTACATTTTTTAAACTTTTTATTGTGGATTGGGTGAAGGTTTACAAAGCAGATCATCAGTTTTATATTCAACAATTCATACACTTTTTGTTTCATCTCATTGGTTGTAATCCCCTCACTTTTCCTTGTGTTTCCTGTTTCCATCCCTCATTTTCTAACCCATCTGATTTTGTCTTTGGGTAAGTGCCGCCTTTTTGATGTCATATGGTTGAGTATTCTAACGTGTACACACTGAACTAGTGTTATTGTTTCCCTTAAAGACCTATGTCTTGTTTGGCTGAAAACTGAGCCATGGGAGTGAGTTCAGTCCCAGATCTGAAGAGTGATGAAAGGCCATAGTTTTGGGGATTCCACCAATCTCTATTCCACCAACCAATAAGCTTGAGCTCTTTTATAATTTTGAGTTTTGCTCTACATTTTTCTCTCTCTATATCTAGGACCTTCTAATGTGATCCCTTAGGAGCTATTGGTAGTACTTGTAGTCTCTTGTTGTTGTTGTTGTTGAGACTATACACAGCAGTGTATATACCAATTCAACAGTTTCTACATGTACAATTAAGTGACATGGAGTCCTGGTGTGGTGCTAAAGGATAAGCACAGGACTGTTTTCTGAAGGTCAGCAGTTCAAACCTACCAGAAGCTCTTTGAAAACCCTGTACAGGATCTCTATGAGTTGGAACTAACTTGATAACACTTAATAATAACAGCAATGACACATGATTGCATATGTGTCTTCTGTATATCTTCTTGGTAGAGTTTCTATTCAGATCTTTTGTATATTATGTAATTGACTTGTCAGTTTTCTTATTGTTAAAGTTTAAGAATTCTTTGTATATTTTGGAAAAATTCCCTATCAGATGTATGTTTTATAAATATATTCTCCTATTGTATGGTTTATCTTTTCATTCTCTTTGGACAATTTAAAAAAATGTATTATGTTGTTGGTGGTGTTAGATGCCATTGAGTCAATACCAACTAATATGCACAACAGAATTAAACACTGCCTTTTCCTGCACCAACCTTACAATCATTTCTACATTTGAGCCCATTGCTGCTGCCACTGTGCCAATCCATTTAGTTGGGGCTCTTCCTCTTTTTCTTTGACCCTTCACTTTACCAAACATGATATCCTTCTTCAGGGACTGTCCCTCCTACCAGTATGTCCAAAGTATGAGAGACGAAGTCTGGCCATCCTGGCTTTCAAGGAGCACTCTGGCTGTATTCTTTCAACACAGATTTGTTTGGTCTTTTATACTTTTAATATTCTCCTCCAACATCAAAACTCAAATGCATCAATTCCTCTACTGTCTTCCTTATTCACTATTCAACTTCCACAAGCATATGAGGTTATTGAAAATGCTACTATCTTTATTGTATTAAATGATTTGTACACAGTAACAATGGCATTTGATAAAAACTTCTACTACTTCCTATGTAGGAACTAGAGATATCTCTTTGATATAAACACCATCTCTCTGTTAGTGGATAAAAAACTGATTATAATAAGTATTATCAAGAACATATAGTACTTAGCCCACAAAGACAGTGTTCTACATCTTACATTTATGAGTAGTAACTGGGATCTTAAAGCTTGTGAGTGGCCATCTAAGGTGAAATTATTGATCTCTCTCTTTCCTGAGGAAAGAAGAATGATAAAAATTAAAGATGCATGTAAACAATTAGTCCAGTGGATAAACAGATCACATAAACATCAGTCTCCATTACCATCAGATAAGAATTAGATGGTGCCTGGCTACCATCAACCCACTGCCAATTGCTCTGAAAGGGACAACATTAGAAGGTCTTGGTAGAGTGGGAGAAAAATATGGAACAAAACTCAAACTCATTTAAAAAAAAAATAAAGTAGAAGGTTTCTGGTTGGATAGAGAATGGTGGAACCTCTGAGACTATGGCTCTTAATCACCCTGTGTCTAAATTTTCAGTTAAACAGCAGACAGCTTTATAAATGGAATAATAACACTAGTGAAGTATGCACACACCTTAAAATAACCAACCATTTTAAATTAAAAGGCAGCATTTACCAAAGGAGCTCTGGTAGCGTAGTGGTTACGAATCGGGCTGCGAACCTTAAGGTCAGCGGTTCGAAACTACCAGCCGCTCCACGGGAGAAAGATGAGGCTTTCTACTCCCGTAAAGACTTACACCCTCGGAAACCCTGTACAGGGTCGCTATGGGTCGGAACTGACTCGATGGCACTTAACAACAACAACAACAACATTTACCAAAGGACAACATTCAGAAGGGTGAGTGGATAAGTGAGTGATGTTTCATTGTGGGGATTACAATCAGTGAGATGAAATAAAATGTGCATGCATTGTTGAATAGAAAACTGATCTGCTTTGTAAACCTTTACTTAATTTACAATGAAAAGTTAAATAAGTAAACACATAAAAGGTAGTGAAGGAAGAAATCCCAGTTGCATGGAAGACATTGGTGAAAAATAAGGTTTCAGGATTTGATGAAATATCATTTGAGATGTTCCAACAAATGGATGGAACACTAGAAGCACTCATTTGTTTATTTCAAGAAATTTGAAGACAACTACCTGTAAAATGGACTAGAAGAGATTCATATGTATGTTCATTCAAAAGAAAAGTGATCCAAAGGTGGTGATGTGGAAATTATCAATCAATTGAAAGGGAGTTTCTTTAGGGGTGTGGCTTGATCCAGTATATATATGGACATTCTGAAAAAATTTTCTTGCTTTTTTACTGGATCTGGATCCTGCATCTGGCTGATCATAATTTAACTTTTGGTTCTTTGTACTTGAGCCAGTGGACTTCTGCACTGCTTGCTGGTCCTAGAAATAATTAGCTTTTGCAGCCTATGAGTCTTCAGCCTGCCTTCTTACCTGTAGATCTTAGAATCATTCCTCCTTTACAGCCTGACCTGCTTCTCTTCAGTTTGTCAGTCCAAGCAGCTCTGTGAGTAAGGAGAAGACTCCAACCGGATGTGCACTGACTGTGAGTTATTTCCTTGAGAGAATCTATCTATCTATTGAAGCTTCCTTGGTTTTGCTTCTCTAGAGAACCCAGCCTTATGAGTTCTCTATGCTTTATTAGGGTAATATGTTGATATGATTTAAATATCTTGTTCCTCATTAAATTTTAACCCACAAATTCTAGCACTCATTGATAATTCTTGCCTCAATTGATTTTTACTATGATGATTGCCATTCCTTCTGTGTGAAAGTTCCAAAATTTGAAGCACTTGATTCATGTTAGAATGATTGGCACAGATTTGAGCCCCAAATCCGTCTTTGATTTTGCTTATTTTCCTTTTAGTCATCAAACCTTAGACAGACTTAGGTGCATAACAATGGATTTGCCTGGCAACCATCAAACCCTTAGACAGACTTGAGTACATAAGAAAGGAATAATTTTTTTCTGTGGTTAAACTAAAGATATGAAAAGAATGTCCCTAAGGTAAGGATATTGTTACAAGACCCTTATCAGAAATTCCCTTTGTGGCCCTCAGGAAATGTTTTCAGATAATAATCTTATGACCACCCTGCCAAACCCCCTTTAGTCATATCGAAACTAACCAATTAAAATAGCCCACATTCTTGTCTTCAATGAATCCCTGTAAAGCCCAATTTTCCCATTTTGATATGTTCCACCTCTGGCTCCCTGATCTTGAAATTTTCTAGTTGGGACGTTTTATCTGTAGTCTTTGATTTTATGTCTTAAATATGCCTTTGTTGCCTCACCAAATTGTAGCATTTTATTTCACTTTCTGAGATCAGCTACATCTCTGGTTTGAACTGTTTTGAATCTTCAACAAACCTTTAAGCTTTTATTTTAATATAGCATTATTCTTACTTGTTGACCCTTCTAATTCAGCTAAATGTATCATTCCTTTTAAATTTATCAGTTAGAAATTTTCTATAAGGTAAAATGTTCTCTGTATTCCACATCTATAAGATGGGGCTTCAAAAAGTTTATGTAAAAATGGAATTAAAAGATAGTAGAATTTTTTCATAAATTTGTTGAAGCCCCTATATTCATAGATTCCCATTTTATTCATTTTGTTATAGTCTAATATTGGCATCCACCACTCATATGCCAGATTGTTGTACTGTGGTGGTTTGTGTGTTGCTGTGATGCTGGAAGCTATGCCATTGGTATAAGTAGGGTCACCCAGGAGCTCTGGTAGCATTGTTGTTGTTGTTG
>NW_006408880.1:1854627-1859300 GCF_000296735.1 Chrysochloris asiatica
TAAAAAGGAGAGGTGGACTACTTCTGAATGGTTATCCACTGAAAACCTTATGAATAGCAGTGAACATTGTTAGACATAGTGCCGGATGATGAGACCCCTCAGGTTGGAAATCACTCAAAATAAAAATGGGGACAAGATGCCTTCTCAAAGTACATGTATCATCTCAAAGTACAGTTGACCTTAATGTTGTGAATGGAGCAAAGTTTTTGGTACATTCATTTCCTGATGGTGCACAACTCAAAATAGGAAGAAATATCTGGAAATATTCATTAAAAATTGAATCTAGCAACATTGGAAGTCATTAAAAATGAAATGGCACACATAAAGATCAATATCCTGACATCAGTGAGCTGAAATTGGGCCCATGGTGTGGCACTCTAGGATAAGCATTGGACTGGTAACCATAAGGTCAGTGGTTTAAATCCACCAATTGACTCAGTGTCATTATGAGTCAGAACTAACTCTATGGAACTTAACAACAAAAAATGAAATGGGTTAGCGGTCACTGTTTTGAATCGGATAATCATATAGTTTACTTTGCCAGGAAGGACAAATTGACTAAGAATGGTGTCATAGATTAAAAAAGAATATTTCAATATCAATCATGAAGTATAATGCTATATGTGATGGAATACTATCTATACACCTACAAGGAAGAACAGTTGACATCTCTATTATTCAAATGTACACACAAACCATTAAAACCAATTATGATGATATTGGATGATGATTACATGGATCTTGGCTATAAGCAGAGAATACTAGAAAGATATTTACATATACTTTTTAGACCATGCAAAGACATTTGACTGGGTGGATGATACAAGTTATGGGTAACATTGTGAAGAATGGTATTATAGGACACTCATGGGGAATCTGTACATAGACCAAGTGGCAATCATTTGAACAAAACAAGGGGATGCTGAATGGTTTAAATTCAGAATATGTGTGCCCTGGTTGTACCCTTTCACCATACTTATTTAATCTATATGTTGAGTAAATAATCTGAGAAACTTGATTATTTGAAGAAGAATGTGGCATCATGAGGCTTTGGCATTGCAGTAAGACTCATTAACAACCTTAGATATTCTGATGATACAACCTTGCTTCCTGGAAACAAAGAGTACCTGAAATACCTATTAGTAAGATCAAATTCAATATGAATTGCACCTCAATATAAAGGAAAAAAATGTCCTCACAACAGGACCAATAAATAACATCAAGATAAACAGAAAGAAAGATTGAATTGTCAAGGATTTCATTTTGCTTGGATCCACTATGGACACTCATGGAAGCAACAGTCAAGAAATTGAACAATGTATATTGCATTACACAAATCTGTCCCACAGGATATCTTTAAAGTGTTCAAGAGCAAAGATATTACTTGAGGACTAAGGTGTGCCAGACCAAGCATGGGGTGATGCTGTAAGATAAAGCATGGGCCTGCAAGGTCAGTTTGAATTGCAGGGTCAGTGGTTCAAACCTACCAGCCGCTCCTGGTAAACCCTATATAGGATTGCTGTGAGTCAAAACTAACTTGATGACACTTAACAACAACAAGTATACATATAAAAATTTGTATAATGAATAAGGAAGACAGTAGAAGAATCAATATATTTGAGTTATGGCATTAGAGAAGAATATTGAAAGTATCACAGACTTCCAGAAGAACAAATAAACTTACCTTAGAAGTACAGTCAGAATGGTCTTCAGAAGCTGGGGTGGCCAGATTTTGTCTCTCATACTTCAGCCATATTAGCAGGACAGAGGTATAGTAACTGAAAATGATCAGTAAATTAGGAGCTCCTGCCCAAGATGTTGCTAGAGGATTGTTTATTAAGCAGGGAAGGAAGAGTCAACAGATTATGGTTGAAAGTAATTCTGGCAGAGAAATAAAATTTTATGTTTTAATCTTGTGCTGTTCATTTGCGTGATCAGATCTGTTTCTTCATTTTCCCCCTACTCTCTATTAAAGGCAATTCCATATCCCAAACTGCCTTATGAATTGGCTTCCAGCTTGGCTTGTACAATAAGAGGAGCTGTCAAGAGATTGGAGAGCAGGAGTAAGAAGTCAGGGTTTGTTGTTGTGTTGCTAAGTGCTGCTGAGATAGTTCTGATTCACAGTGACTCTATATAGGGCTCCCAAGGAGCAGCTGGTGAGCTTGAACCACTGACCTTGCAGTTCAAACCGACTTTGCAGTCTAGCTCATTAACCCAGAGCACCTCACCAGTACTCCATGGTAATTTCTCCCTTTCCTTTTGCCATATGCAGTGTCTTCCTCAGCGTCTATGTCTCCTCTATAACTAACTTCTGCCTGACAGACTTCCCATGGTTCTAGATTCTGCCAGTTGGTGTAGGCACTTCCTTTCCCTTTTTCCTTCCAGGTTTAAGGTAGTTTTCTGCTATTTCTAATTTTTTGATTCTATCCTTTTGGGTTCTCAATTCTTCTATTTCCCATGTGACTCCTTGAGTTAAATTCCTTCTCCTTTGAACATCTAGAGTACTTTATGGTTTCCCACCTTGGCCTGGAAAATAGCCTAAGTTGACTGTCCTTAATAAACTTGTTACCTGAGCCTGGAGCTGTTACAGTTAACATTTTCCAACTTGTGGAAAGTCTGTCTGATAATGGAATAAACACAAAGGAAATAGAACCAAAAGACAATAAAAAAAGAAAAAAGAAAAAGATCCTGATAACTTTGAGCCTTTCATCAACCATCACCTGAAGTTAGGATAGTAACTGAATTTTTCAGTTACTTGAACCTATAATTCACTTTTTCTCAGTCCTAATTGTTACACCAGGACTCCTGATGTGGCGCTATAGGATCAGCACTGGACAGAGAACCACAAGGTTGGCAGTTCAAACCCACCAACTGCTCCTCAGAAACCCTACACAGGGTTGCTGTAAGTTGTACCCAACATGATGGCACTTAACAACAACAACAATTGTTATATCTGTGTTTAGATATCTTGATTCTAAAAATTAATTACAAAATATAGACAATTTACTTACTCATGTAGGTGATTAAGGTTCCCTTTGTAAGTCACATTTTCCAATAAAGCATATATCAATGATATAATTTACTTATTTGTATTTTTAAAAGAGGAGATTTTCTTGTATCTTCTCCCTTTTATTAGTCTTTCTCTCTGTTAATATGTGAATCCTTTTTCCTTTTCTGAGCTGCCACATTCTGACAGAGTCTCGTATATCCACTACTTCAGTGGAAGGGACAAAATAAAAAATTTATGTCATCCATATGACAGACCTGAAAAACTAGCCTCTCATTTAAATATTGCAAAAAATTGAGATATATGCTACATAAGTGACAGCAGAATGGGGCTCTTAATCTATGTGAAAGGAAATTGGATTCAAGTTGTTTTATCTCTTGCAGATGTTCAACATTATTTTTGTCAGCTAGTAGTTAAGTTGAAGAGAGACATCTTTCTCAGAATAGAAACATGAAATAATAATGTCCTCTAACATCATCTCATCATGTTAAGCCATGAGATAGATGATATCTTGATGTGAAAAGATGCAGATGATACTGAGTTTTGAAGTATATGTTGGGAGTGGAGGAGAAGCTGAAGTTTTGTTCTATGGTATACTGCTTCTGCATGACAATGATAAAAAATATCAGAGAATATTTGTTAAACAGAAATAGGGTTCCAGGCCTATTTTGGTTCCTGATTTACATCAGACAAGAATTCAGTGAAGATTTGCATTATAAATGTTTTTGCACCAACTCAGCAGTAGCATAGGTTAGGACCTAATGACCTTGGAGGGTGCATTGCTTAGACTTGCTCTGATCTTACTGATGACAAGAGTGACAAAAGATTTCTTTGGGTGAACTGATCATGGATGAAAATCTTTGGCCTATGGGTTGCACCTCAATGTGAAGAAAACAAAAAAACAAAAAAACAAAAATCCTCACAACTGGGGAAAAGTTTGAAGTTGTCAAAGGCTTCATTTTGTTTGGATTCACAATCAGCACTCATGGAAGTAGCTGTCAAGATATCAAACAACATGTTGCATTAGGCAAATATGTTGCACAAGATCTCTTTAGTGTTCAAGAGCAAAAATATCATTTTGAGGATGAAGATGCACCTGACCTAAGCTATGGTTTTTTTCAGTAGCCTCCTATATATGTGAAAGTTGGACAATGAGTAAGGCATAGAAAAACTGATGCATTTGAATTATGGTTTTGGAGAAGAATATTAAAAGTGCCATGGACTGTAAGAAGGTCAAAAAATTCTGTGTTCGAAGAAGTACAACCAGAATGTTTCTTAAAAAAGAATGGCAAGACTTCATGTCTCATACTTTGGACATGTTAGTCCCTGAGAAAGCTAGTTAGCTAGTCCCTGGAGAAGGACATCATCTTTGGTAAAGTGGTGGTGGTTGTGTTTGTTGTGTGCTGTTGAGCTGGTTCCAACTGTATAGGAGTTTACAAAGTTTCCAAGGCTTTTAATCTTTGTTGCTATTGTTAGGTGCCATCGAGTTGGTACATATCCATAGAGACCTTATGCACAACAGAACGAAACACTGCCTGATCCTGGGCCAACCTCACCACTGTTGCCACACTTGTGTCCATCGATGCTGCCACTTGGCTAATCCATCTCATTGAGGATCTTCCTCTTTTCCTCTGACCCTCCACCTAACCAAACATGATATCCTTCT
>NW_006408880.1:1867165-1868045 GCF_000296735.1 Chrysochloris asiatica
ATCCCCACCACCATTTATTGTCCTCTACTTTTTTTTATCTTTGCTGTTATTGTTGGTGTGAGATGATATCTCATTGTTGTTTTGATTTGCATCTCTATAATGGCTAGTGATTGTGAAAATTTCTTCATATGTTTGTTGGCTGCCCAGATCTCTTCCTTGGTGAAGTGTCTGTTCATGTGTTGTGCCCATTTTTTAATTGGGTTGTCTTTTTCTTGTAGAGGTGTTGCCATTTCCTATGTATTTTAGAAGTGAGTCCCTTGTCTCATGTGTCATTGCAAAAGATTTTTTCCCATTCTGTGGGTTCCCTTTTTACTCTTCTGGTGAAATGTTTTGATGCACATAGGCTTTTAATTTTTAGTATGTCCCACTCATCTATTTTGTCTACTTTTGTTTCTGTGGTTTTCAAAATGTTTTGTAGTTTGTGTATTCCCAGAATTAGTGCCTTCACATTTGTCCCAATTTTTTCATTGATGGCCTTCATAATTCTGGGATTCACATTTAGGTTTTTAAGCCATGTTGAGTTGGGTTTTGTACAAGGTGTGAGGTCTTGTTTCAGTCTTCTGTATCATTTTCCAGTTCTGCCAGCACCACCTGTTGAAGAGACTATCACCTCTCCATGCGATATGTTTAAGTGTTTTGTCAAAAATCAATTGGCTGTATGTAGATGGATCATGGCTTTGAGGCCGGGTCAACCAACTTAGAGACCACAAGCACAGCCCAAAACATCTCATTACAACCCTGTCGCCCCTGCTGCACTTCTGCCTCTTAGCTGACATGACATCCAAGGATGGAAATCCTACCTGTGAGCCGGACTTAAGGGCCGTAGCTCAAGGAGATTCGTGTTTAACAGCAACCACACAACTGCCACTCGTCTGTCTGT
>NW_006408880.1:1869688-1876287 GCF_000296735.1 Chrysochloris asiatica
AACAACATGTAGATGGGTTAATTTGTGGATTTTCAATTCTGTTCCATTGATCTTTGTATCTTTCATTGTACCAGTACCAAAATCTTTTGAACACTGTAAACATGTAGTAAATTTTGTATTCGGGGAGTGAGAGGCCTCCAACCTTATTCTTCTTTTTAAGCAGTGCTTTGCTTATCCTGGGTTTCCATATAAAGTTTGTAATTGTTTCTTCCTTGTCTTTGAAGAATGTGATTGGAATCTGAATTGGGATTGCATTATATATGTACGTTGCTTTAGGCAGTATTGACATTTTCACAATGTTAAGTCTTCCTATCCAGGACCATGGTACATTCTTCCATTTTTGTAGGTCTCTTTTGGTTTCTTGTAGTAGTGTTTTGTAGTTTTCTTTGTATAAATCCTTTGTTTCTCTTGTTACATTTATTCCTAGATATTTCATCCTTCTGAGCGATTATTGTAAATAGTATTGCTTTCCTAATGTCCTTTTCAGTGCTGTCATTTTGGTACAGAGGAATCCAACTGATTTATTGTATGTTGATCTTATATCCTGCCACTTTGCCGAATCTTCAAATGAGGCCTAGTAGCTTTTTTACTGAATCTTTGGGGCTTTTTATGTATAGGATCATATTGTCTGCAAATAGGGAGAATATTACTTTCTCTTTGCCAATTTGGATGCCTTTAATTTCCCTGTCTTGCTGTATAGCTCTTGCTAAGACTTCCAGCAGTGACAAAGGGCATCCTTGTCTGGTTCCTGTTTGCAAAGAGAAGGTTTTCAGTTTTTCTTCATTGAGAGTAATGTAGGCTGTTGGTTTTGTATATATGCTCTTAATTATGTTGAGGAATTTCCCTTCAATTCCTATTTTGTCATTTGATTTCTTGACTGCTGCATCCATGAATGTTGATAGAAGGTTCAAGTAAAATGAATCTTTGATAACTTCAATATTTTTCCATTTATTATGGTGTTATTTATTGGTCCAGTGGTGAGGATTTTCATTTTCTTTTCACTGAGATACAACCCTTACTGAAGTCTGTAGTCTTTGATCTTCTTCTGTAAGCATTTTAAATCCTCTTAATTTTCAGCAATCAAGGTTAAATTATCTACATATTGCAGGTTTTTAATGAGTTTTCCTCCAATCCTGATACCATGTTTGTCTTCATATAATCTAACTTCTCAGATTATTTGCTCAGCATAGACATTGAATAAATATGGTAAAGTAATACAATCCTGGCCACACATTTCCTTAAATTAAACCATTCTGTGCCTCCGTGTTCTGGTCTAATGAATGTTTCTTGGCCTAGATACAGGTTCCACATGAGCACAATTAAATGTTCTGCAGCACTCATTCTCTGCAGTGCTGTCCATATCTTATCATGATCGACAACAGTGGAAAACCTTTTTCATAGTCAATTGAATACAAGTAAACACCTTTCTGGCATTCCCTTTCTGGTATTCTCTGCTTTTAGCCAAGATCCATCTGAAGTCAGCAATGGAATATCCCTTGTTCCATTTCTTTGTCTGAATCTGTCTTGAACCTATGTCAGTTCCCTGTCAATGTGCTGTAGCAGCTGGTTTGGAATAACTTGAGCGAAATTTTGCTTGCATGTAATATAAATGATATTGTCTGATGATTTTCACATTCCATTGGGTCATCTCTCTTTGGAATGGGCAGAAATATGCTAATTGTTGTTGTTAAGTACCACTGTGTCAGTTCCAACTCATAGTGACCCTGTGTAGGATTTCTGAGGAGCGACTAGTGAGTTTGAACCATCAAACTTGTAGTTCAATCTAACTTTTCAGTCAACAGCATTATCTTGCAGTGCTATACCAGGACTCCAATACGCTGATTTGTTGTTGTTGTTGTTTTTAAGTGCCCTTGAGGTGGATCCAACCCATAGCGACCCTGTGTAAGGTTTCTGACTTTGCAGTCCTGCATGTTAACCCACAGCACCAACCAGGACTCCATAAATGAGAGTCCTTATTCATGGAATGCCTTTATAAAAATGTACTTTGATATCCAGGATTTCTTAGGTAAATAAATCTGAAACCTACTAATTTATGGGGTATTCCAGTCAGGAAAATGTCACATACATGGTGTAAATATCTAAGTTGTAAATATCTTTTTGCTGCTTCTCTTGTACTTATTAGATAAAGCAGAGATGTTTTAGGTACTTCTGGGTTAGAAGCTACATACCTTTCTTAGGGACCTTATCTGCTAATCTGGACCACGGCATCTCTGATGTAAGAAGAATAATACTCAGAGAGTTGTGCTAGGGGTACTAGACCTCTTTCTGTTTTACCTGTGTGTCTTAATTACTTGCATCCTTGAAACTACTAGTAAAGTTCAGTGCTAGTAAAATAAAAATCTCTAATTTGTGTTTTATTTGGTAACCTGATTTTGTAGCCTATTGCATTATCTCAATACATAATCATTTCCTCAAGGGTGACATTTTATTTAATTGTATAATAATATTTTATAAGTTTAAATACTACTGTAATACATAACTATCAAATGTTGGATAGCAGTAGTAATATCAGAAGAACTTGTTTAACTGCAGTGGGGATAATCTGAATCAAGATCAGTCCAAGGCTGAACTCTAGGAGTTGGAATTCAGACATATTTCTATCTTTCTACCAGTTTTGACACCAGCCGTCCCTCCCACTGCACTCCCTATTTGTTTTCTAGGTTTGATAATCTGTTGCAATGGCCACACAGAACTCCCAGGCAATACTTATAGTTACATGGTTTATTAAGAAAGAGGGTACAACTCAGGTTCAGTGCCAACAGAATCAGGAAGCATGTAGGCAAAGTCTCCCCTGTTCAGTCCAGGACAGCTCTCTTGTATCCTTGAGGACAGGCTCTTCTAGGTCCCCACATGACAGGATTTTCTTTGTCCTGCCACTTATCAGTGCTGGCTCTGCCACTGGACCCCTTCTGGGCGTGTCATTATCTTCAGTGTTACAGCCATTAACTCTGTGTGGAGCTGTGGGATAAAGCAAGGTCCATTTGAACCACAAGGTTGGCAATTCAAATTCACTAGTTGCTCCTTGGAAACACTATACAGGATCGCTGTGAGTCAGAACCAACTCGACAGCACTTAATAACAACATAGCCAATTTGGGAGATTTCTTACCTCTTCTCTTTCTTCTATCTTTTTGCTGCTTCTCTTATACTTATTTCCTTCTCCAAAAAATCTTGGTGGGATTGACTGCTTATTTAGACAAAGTCCTTGTCAATTTCAAGGTATGGCCCTACCACCACAGCCACAAACTGACAGATTCTCTTGGTAGGCCACTGTAAGGAACTAATAACCGCAAGGTCAGCAGTTCAAATCTACCAGCCACTCCGAAGTAGAAAGATGAGGTTTTTTGCTCTTGTAGATATTTACAGCCATGGAAACCCTATATAGGGTCATTGTGAGTCAGGACCAACTTTACAGCACATAACCATCACTACTACCAAGGTCATGGATTCTTCATTTGCACAATTAGCTACGACTTCCCTCCTTTGATTGACCAAGGTGCATACCAGTCACAGGTAGGATGCAGCCCAGGACCATACAAAAAGTATCAAACTACGTTGTTTACAGTTTACTCAGAAAATTTAACAAACCCACTGGGGTAGAAAACTAGGGCAAAAGTAACTTGTAGGGATAAAAGGAAAATTGATCAGGCTTTTTCCAAAGAATTAAGGCAAAACGCCACATAAAAGAACTCATTTCATTACATCAACCCTCACCAAATCATTGCCTACATTTAATAATAGATATTGTTTATAATTATACATTATGGTAGTTGTGACTCATAGTGACCCTGTATAGGATTTATAAGGCTGTAAATATTCCAGGAGCAGAAAGTCTCATTTTTCTCCCATAGAGTGATTGGTAGATTTGAACATCTGACTTTGTAGTTAGCAGTCCAACAAGTAATC
Source organism: Chrysochloris asiatica (assembly GCF_000296735.1). Classification (NCBI taxonomy): domain Eukaryota; kingdom Metazoa; phylum Chordata; class Mammalia; order Afrosoricida; family Chrysochloridae; genus Chrysochloris; species Chrysochloris asiatica. The sequence goes on from NW_006408880.1 coordinate 1,873,615, forward strand.
CACTATGTTATCAGGGCTCCTTTCATACTTTGGATATATTGTCAGGAGGGAACAGTCACTGGAGAATTATATCATGGTTGGTAAAGTGAAGGGTCAGAGAAAAAGGAGAAGACCCCCAGTGAGATGGATTGGCAAAGTAGCAGCAGCAATGGACTCAAATGCGGCAACGATTGTGAGGTTGGCCAAGGATCAGGCAGTGTTTCATTCTGTTGTGCTTAGGGTCGCTATGAGTCGATACTGACTCAATGGCATCTAACACCAACAACAACCAGGGCTTCTTAACTTATGCATTTAAGTACTTATAGTCTATAAACATAAATTTATATATCAAGAAAGACTTGTTATTCTCCACTCAGCTATAAGAAGTCTTCTAAGGATATACTGCCATACATCCTATTCTTGCTACTGCTAGCAGAAGCAGGGGCATCATAAGAAAAAGAAGGGGAAAAAGAGGAAGAACATGAAGCAAAGTAAAATTATTTTACTAATGTCCCCAGACCTTTTTATAAGCCTAAAATCTTTCTTCACTATCTAGCATCATCATTATCTTCCCTAATCCCTCCATTGTTGTTGTAAGGTGCTGTTGAGTCACTTCCAACTCATAGTTGACTGTATGTACTACAGAACAAAACACTGCCTAATCTTGGTATGAGTTGGAATCGACTTGATGACACTTAACAACAACAACAATGACAATATAAACTTGTATGGTTTCATAAATGTATGCAGAAATAATCATTGCTATGTTTGAGCCCATTGCTGCTGTCAGTGTGCCAATCCATCTCATTGAGAGTCTTCCTTTTTTCACTGGCCTTCTGCCTTACCAAGTATAATGTTTTCCAGATACCGATCTCTTCCTGATAACATGTCCAAAGCACAGAAGTTGAAGTTTCATATCTTTGCTCCTAAAGAGCATTCTAATTGTAAAAGAGGAAAAATTGGATGAAGAATTTGAAGCAAAGAAAAATTGTTTTACCACTGACACCAGACCCTTCTACAATTCTGGGTTCTTTCTTTACTCGCTCACATCATCATTCATATTAGTTTGTTCCTCTAGACGTTTATGGTATGCTTAATATTCTTCACCAACTCTGAAATTCAAAGGCATCAACTCTTCTTCACTCTGGCTTACTCATTGTCCAGATTTCTCATGCATATGAAGGTTTTGAAAATACCATGGCTTGGGTGAGGCACACCTTAGTCCTCCAAGTGACATCTTTGTTCTTTAACACTTTAAAGACGTCTTTTGCAACAGATTTGCCCAACAAGACCCCATTTTAGTTTCAGCCTCATTCTCTTGTCCCTTTTTGGTATACCCTCTTTCTCTGGGTAACTTTCTTCTAGTGTGCTGTGGTGAGAAGAACAGATGGGGAAAGGGGTTAAAATCACTTAGATGGCTCCTTTGAGGTTGCTCTAAGTTGTTTCTGCTTCAGACACTCATGTGATAAGAATCCAAATGCTGTGGATCTCAGGTGTGTGGTTAGTTATATGTTTAAGTTCTTTGGGGTCCTTCAAGGACTTCCTTCTCCTTAGACAAGCAACTGATGTTCTGGCAGGACCTCTTTGCCTCTAGTTCAGTTCCTACCATAGGTGATCTACTCCATAGTCTCTTGTTGCTAGAATCTTCTTGCCCGGTAGAGTGTCTTCTTAGTCAGAATACTACCTAAAGGGCTCAACCTGGTTATCTCAGTACAATTTGACCCCCAAGGACACTCAGGTACTTTGCCACTTAAATATCTGGAGTACAGTTTACGCCACGACTACCTACACACTCTTTCTTTCTCCAGACCTCTTTTTTCTCAACTTCAACTCCACAGATCGAAAAATCAGCAAGTGTGAAGCCAAAGGAGATGAGCAAAAGGAAAGCAGAGACTTGTATTTTATTTTTTCAAGCACCACAAATCTGTATTAGTGTTTCTTTTCTACCCCTGACACTTGGCTTGTTGCAAAAACACAGCGAGATCCTCCTAGCTGATGGCCACAATCCTTTTTGCTATACAAGCTGGGTCAGGATGGAGATGATAGCAGGCTCAGAAGTGCCATCTTTCTTAAAAGTCTGGAGGATGTGTCCAGGATTCCTTGATGCTTCTCATTAGAATGTGGAAGTCATAATTTCAGTTTGTGAGCTTAATCTCTAACTCTGAATCAACAGGAAAAGTTCCATTGAAAATCTCCCTAAAGAATGAATGGAGAAGGCATGGTAAAGGAACTTGGGATGAACCTGGAGTTATTTTGATATTTTGTAATATGCTCAATTCAGTAACATTGATTATGTTCATCATGTTGTGCAATTATTACAACTATCAGTTTCCAAATTATTTCAGCATCATTAACAGAAACTCAGTATTCCACAAGCAAAGATTTCCTCCACCACTACCCCCTTAATACCCCTAGTAATTACTACCTTTGATCTCTATGAATTACCTCTTTCACATAAGTGGAATCATACAGTATTTGTCTTTTTCTGAAAGATTCATTTCACTCAATTAAATTTTAAACAATGTTTATTGACTCCTTTGTAAGATGAAAAATTGATACTTTTACTTCCTTCCACATTTCCTTCTTCCAGGTCCCAATATTGGTCAGCCATTATATTTTTGTTTTTAATATTTAAACCACTTACATTTCATTCTGGAACTGTAATTTTTACAATAAAACAATAAAAAAAAGTAT
>NW_006408880.1:1878156-1878767 GCF_000296735.1 Chrysochloris asiatica
TGACTAATTTCACTCAACATAGTATCCTCAAATTTCATTCATGTTATGTGGTGGCTTACAGCTTCCTTGTTCTTCAAGGAAGCATAATATTCCATTTAGGGTATGTACCACAGTTTATCCATTCTTCAATTGAGGGGCACTTAGACTATGTCCATCTTTTTGCTGTTGTAAATATTGCTGCTATGAACATTGGTGTGCATATATCTACTTGTGCTATGGCTTGTGTTTCTTGTGGGTAAATACCAAGTAGAGGAATTGCTGGATCATAAGGTATTCCTATTTCCAACCTTCTGAGGAAGTGCCCTATTGCTTTCCAGAGAGGTTGGACCATTTGGCAATCCCACCAGCAAATGCAGGAGCGCCCCAGTCTCTCCACACCCCCACCAGCATTTATTGTCCTTTACTTTTTTTATCTTTGCTGTTATTGCTGGTGTGAGATGATATCTCATTGTTGTTTTGATTTGCAGCTCTCTAATGTATTAGGATTGATAGTATCAGGAGAGAACATCTTGCTTGTATCTTGATTGTATCAGGAATGACATCAAAATTTAAAGTGACAGTATCAACATAAAACCAAACGGCCACCACTCATCTGTCTGTCGTGCTGTGAT
>NW_006408880.1:1880538-1894840 GCF_000296735.1 Chrysochloris asiatica
ACTCTTCTTATTGCTTAACTCAGAGTAACTTTGACAGATGTTGTCTGCCTCCCTGGTATATGGCAGTTGGTATTGGTTCTTGCCTGGGTTTTTGTGTTTTATAGAGCGTGATTGTAGATTGACTATATGGCAACAATTGCTGTCTCTTCTTGGGTAATATAGGAGCGAAATAGTTCCCCAAATGTAGAAAGGGGAGCATAAAACAGCAAAACAGCACTAGCAAAAACAACAAGAAAAAAACAAAACAAAACAAAACAAAACAACAACAACAACAACAACAACAAAACTAGACTGAATACTGTAGTCTATGTAGGGAGAGGAGGAAAAAAGAAAAATCTGTAGTCTAATATGAGTATGACTTTAATGTCCTCTCTTCAGCTTCTTGCCTTCAGCGCAGCCTGAGAGATTTCAAGATGCCACTGTTGGTTGTTATGATGCTGTACCTCAGGGTTTAATTTAATTTTCGGTCTGTTTTGTTTTGAAACTCTCTTTCCCTCTCTACATCCCTGTCCTGTCCTTTCCAATATTTAAAAAACTAAACAAAACAAAACAAGACAATTCAGGGCCAGCTCTTGGGCTGTATCTGTGTGTATGCGTGGGAGAAACCCCCACCAGTGGTGAGCGTGAGAGTTGTCCACTCACTCAGGCACCCCCTCTAATCACCAGAATAGAGGTGCTCAAACAGTGGGGGGCCAATGAACAGATAGCATAAAAAAAGAAAATCAGAACAAAGTAAAACCGACAAAGTGTATTGTCCACCTTTGCTCTGAGGTTCTGACAGCGTTTTTCTGTGGTGTGTCTGCTTCCCCGCTTGGTCTTGCTGTTTGGTCTCACCCAAGTTGTAGCTCCAGGCTGCCAAGCCTAGCAGATTCAAAAGTATGTGATTTCTTACTTTTGCTTCAAGTACCACTAGCTATAAGCCTTCAAAAATTTAAAATATCCGTACCTATGTGGTCCATGTTTTGGAGCTCTGCCCTGAATCTGCTTTGCCAGGTAATCTGTGGTATTGCTAAAGGCTAACCTCACCTCTACTCTAGCTGCCATCAGGCCCCACCTCCTCCTTAATTCTATTTTTAAAAAAACTTTAGAGAGTAGATTTTAACCGAGAGTGATTTTGCCCCTGTGGGTACATTTGACCATGTTTGGAGACATTTTTGATGGCACTGAACAACAACACAACAACAAACTTTACAGAAGCAGCTCACCAGATCTTTTCTCCTGTGGAGGAACTGGGTGGGTTGGAACCATGGATCTTTTAGGTAGCAAATGAATGCTTAACCACTGCATGACCAGAGTTCCTCAGTCTTATTGTATTATACTCTACTTTTTTTCACCTTAAATGAAAAACACACATCAAAAAACAATGCCTCTGTACACCACTATTCATTGCATCACTATTCATAAAATAATAGCTAAAAGATGGAAACAACCTAAATGTCCATGGATGAATCGATAAACAAACTGTAGAGCATACATATAATGAAATATTGTTGTTATTGTTGTTAAGTGCTGTTGAGTAGGCTTAGACTTATAGTAGTTTTTGACCCAAAGCAGTCCTATATAGGGTTTTCAAGGAGCAAGCAGCCAGTATGTTTGAACCGCCAACCTGTGGTTAGCAGTCCAATGCTTTTCTTACAGCAACACACCAGGATATGAAGTTATGATCCTTCTTGGACATGAATGAAACTTCAAGACATTATTAATCACAAAAGAACAAATATTGTATGATCCCACTTTCATGAAATATGAAATGTATAGAGACCACAGTTTATTAGTGGTTACAAGTGCAAGGGAAAGGGGAATAATGACTTAAGGGGCATTGAGTTTATGTTAATGGTGGTGGAATCATTTGGAAATGGATAGTGGTGATAGTTGCACAACATGATGCATGTAATCAGTATCACTGGATTATACATTTAACAATTGTTGAACTGGCAAATGTTTTGTTGTAGATATTTCGCCACAATATAAAAGCAATGCCTATGCTTATTCTGTAAGAATACTTGTCTTGCCCAGTTTATATACAATTCAGGCAAAGGTCTGCCTATGTCTAGGGAGTTAGTTATCTCATTTTCTGCTTCATTCTCTGGTACTGACCTGTCCTTTGCACATGGAATGGAGGTTTGCAGAGGAGTGGAGAGAGGAGAGGCCTGGCTGTGCTCCATTATAGACAAACACATTTCCATTCTTTCATCTGCATTCCTCTGGTTCACACAAAAGTCACAAAAATTATATCATGTCTAAGAAAAAAAAAAAAATCCCTCAAATAATTTCCATTTTGTGCATACAACAGTGGTTCCTTTTAACTTTTAAAAGGACTAGGAAAAAAAAGTAAATCTTTCTTTATGGGCACCAAAGCAAAGCATATGCAGTCTATTTGGAGAATGCAAATGCCTCAAGCTGCAGCATTTCTTTCACCAGCTCTCAGCAAGTGGCCATTTAGTCTTAATTGCTCCTCACAGCATAGTCCAATTAAGAATGGGCATCAGCAGGGTAAGGGCTATTTGTTAATCCATAAAAGGTATGAGAGACAGTACTTATTTTGCCTGCGGTTTTTATTCACATGTTTGGGTGAAAATCTAAACAGCTGGAATTCTCAGAAAGTGATATGTGTGTGTATTTAATCTGTTGGTTATGGGCCAGACTAGTGTATAAATGTATTTCACAAAGAACAAAACTTTCTTTCACTACAAAGAACTTTGTCAAGATATCCTAAAACCTACCAAAGCACAATGTTTGAAATTGTAGGAGGTGGGAGGATGGGGTAGATGGGTGGGTAGGGTCAGAACAAGCAAAAATTTTCAAACCAAGAGCGTACTTCTGCATCCTGAAGATACCTATGTTATTTCTGTTGTTGTGTGCCATAGAGTTGGCTTTGACTTACAGCAAACCTGCATAGAGTTTCTGAAGCCGTAAATCTTTATGGGAGCAGAAAGCCTCATCTTTCTTATCTGCGGAGCAGCTGGTAGTTTCAAACTACTGACCTTGAAGTTAGCAGTCCAACTTGTAACCTCTATGCTACCAGATCTCCTTTGAAGATATCTATAGTTCTTGGAAAAGCATTTTCTCTATTAAAATGGAAAAATCTATGAGGATACATCTTTTTGTTTTAGAGATCTCATTTTTTGAGGATTTGCTTTCTGTATGTCATTCTGATATGGTACAAGGAAAATTAGCATTCTTCACTAGAGACAGGATAAACTGACAAGAAGTGGAAGTGTGGGCATAAAGATGCACTCTTGTGATATGATGAAAATAGGCAAACATAAGAAGGAAAATATATATCATTGTTTTTGTTGTTGTTATGTGCCGTGGAGTCAGTTCCGACTCATAGTGACCTTGTACAGGGTTTCCAAGGCTGTAAATCTTTACGGGAGCAGAAAGCCTCATCTTTCTCCTGCGGAATGGCTGGTAGTTTCAAACGGCTGACCTTGGGATCCATAACCACAATGCTACCAGAGTTCCTTAATATAAATCATGGGTGTTACATATTCTCAGCTAGTTCGGTGGTTTCTATACTTCCTCTTCTGATGAAGCAGAATCCCAGGGTCCTGCAACAAGATACACAGCCTAGAAAAGTCAGGCTCAGGAAATACTGGGAATTTGGGAAGGTTGAACATTCAGCTCCCTTGGAGATTAAGAGAAGATTTTTATCTGTGGCCATGGATATCTTATCTTGGTCGTGCTGTAGACTATGTTAGGAATTGGACTGCTAACAACAAGGTGGAAGGTTCAAACACACCAGTCGCTTCTTAGGAGAAAGATGAGGCCATTTACTCCTGTAAAGATTTAATCTCAGAAACCCTATATAGGGTTGCTCTGAGTCAGAATTGACTTGATGGCAGTGGGATTGGTTTGGGTTTTTTAGAGCCTAGTGTAGTGCAGTGGGTTAAGTATTGAGTTGCTGATTACAAGGTTGGTGGTTCAAACCCACTATTCATTCTGCCAAAGACCCCTGAGACTTTCTGACCAGGTAGATTTAAAGCCTCTGAAACTCAAGGAGTAGTTCTACTCTGCCTTATAGAGTTGCTATGAGTTGGAAGTGACTCAATGGCAAAGGATTGATTGATTGGTTAGTGAGGCTGGACATCAAATACTTTCCATTATTTGCAGTTTTTCTTGGCTTTGAAGACAGTCAGAATATAAATCCATTTCCTTGGTGCTTTTTCTTCCCCAATTTCTCCCTCTACCAATTCTCACTTCCCTGGGGGGTTTTGTTCTGTTCATGCTCAGCCTCTGTGACTTTCCCTGTACAAGCACAAAGAAGGGAAGGAAGGCCAGAACAATTATTCATGGGCTGTTCAGTAATCATTCAACTTCATTTAGCCAGGGTTCCAGATTGTTTTATTCTTTAACTTAGGTGAAAGACTTTTTTTCATTGCTTTTGTTTTTATAATATTGTCAATCATTAAGCAATATAATTGTATTGAGTAAAACTTTTGCTGATTTTTAGAAGGTACCTACCTTCAAATTAATGACCCTCCTCCAGAAAATGCATGAACACACCTGCCTCTCAGTGGGCGTTCTTGCTGGCTGCTGGCTTGAGGTAATGATATTTACCTAGCTCATTGAAATGTCACCCTTAGAATTGAGCCCTGTAAATTATTATTATGCTCCTGTTATATTGTAAAGATAAAGGTCAGATCAGAGCTCAGGTTTATTCACACCCTTGTTGTATTTCTGAGAGTTAGTAGAAAAATAAACTATTGGGTCTTTTGGTTAAAGGTACACACAAGTGAAAGTGGATTTTTTTTTTTTTTTTTTTTTTACGAAGGACAAGAAATAACTACAAAATTAGTGGTGCTTGGCATAAAGGAGATGTTGGCTAGTCCAAGGTCTACAAACACTACCTCCAATTTTCTGACTGTCATTTAAATACATTTAAAATACATGAATCTTGCTAAATACACTTTTAAATACTGTCACTTAAAATACAAGAAAAAAAAATGTCAAGAATTACTTCAGAAGACTGAAGGAACTGAGAACTGACCATCAGAAATTGCCCAAAATAGTCCTTCAGTTTCCTCCTGAAGGTTGTTTGGTGGCTCCATTGCCCACCATTTGAGCTCAACACCTTTGCGCTCAAGTGCACAAAACATGTGGATTTCTAAGTTAAACTACAGATTTCAGAGAGCAGCACTAACCAATCACTGAAGCCTGACAGCTCTAACTCAAGGAGGAAGTTCAGGGAGGAAGGAATGATAAATAGTAATAGCACCCTGAAGATGGTCCCCCTGTTTGGGTTGAACATTGGTTTTGAGCAGGTGGTGAATGCATATTGCTACTGTATTTGTGTCAGTAGATCTCTGAATAAATCACTGACTGAGTGCTATCAACTTGGCAGAACAATAGCTTTCACCAGCATTTAATAAAATAGTCCCAGACCATCTACATCAGATGAGTTTCCTTCCATAAAATTTGGCTTTTGAGCTTTGAAAGAATTTACAGGGCTCACACCCCACTTTTCTTACTTCTACCTCAAGGCTTATCTCCACATGCTGAATGATGTTTGAAGGGCTTAGTCTTCCAAACCATTTGAACAAGAACTGGTGGCTAATCTTTTACTTGCCTTTCTCATTTCTATGATTCATTCTACTCTTCCTCTCTCTTTCTTTGTTTTTGCTTTCTTCAACTGAATCTGAATTCCAATGCTTTTTTTTTTTTTTTTGAGAAAGCATGTTCACTTTTATTTTTTTAAAACTTAAAAAAGTTAAATAAGAAGAATTCTTTCATATGGAAAGAGCTAGTACAATCAGGAACAAACATCATCATGTTTATTATGGTTTTAAAGCTCTATAAACAACACACACTTTTGGGAATAATAATTTTATGTTCAAGTCTTTCCCACGTTATTATACCTAGAAGTGAATGCTACATTACTTGCTTTACTTTAATATTTCTTGTTCATTCTTCCCAACATTCAAAGAAGAAATTAAAGAAAAATGTTTACCTGTTTCTAAGCCTCTACATCACTTTTTCTTTGGTTCTGTCTTTTTTTTTAAGAGTTATTTTTGAAATAATCACTGCTACTAGCAGGTTTCCCCAAAAGGATGTAATTTGTTTTCAAGGAAGACAAAGAGTTAAATAGGAAGTACAAATACTTGTCACTGGTAGGAATGAGGAGTTGTTGTTGTTAAGTGTCATTGAGTCAGTTCCAACCCATAGTGACCCTGAAATTTGACTCCTCTCTGGCTATTTCCTCCCACATGTTTTCTGTGTTCCACCTATTTTCTCTTAGATTGAGTGTTTCTGATCCATCTAAGAGTTTACAATTCTTTTTAAGACACACGAATAGTGTTGGAATTGCAGCAATAGCAGTAGCACAATTTCTTTATCCTGAGTCCAGTGTGGCACTGTAGGATAAACACTGGATTGGTAACTGCTTATAACCCCAGCCACTCCTCAGAGATCCTATACTGGGTCACTGTGCGTCAGAATCAACTCAGTGTCACTTAACAACAGTTTTAAACCAGAAGCTGGAAGATGAGAATCACTAAGTGCAAGTCACTTGTAAATCATCTTCATTTTCATTCAGCACACATTTATTGGGGGATGACTGATCCATCAGGCACTGTTCTAGGCACTTGGAAAAAATTAGTCAACAAAATAAACCAAGATATTTGCCCTTATAGAATGTATATGCTGGTGTGGGGAGACAAACAATAAATGCTAATCTAGTAAATGAATTAGTTATCCAGCATATTAAAAGACTATGGCGTTCTGATGTGGCTCTGTAGGGTAAGCACTGGACTACAAGTTCTGGTGTGGCTCTGTAGGGTAAGCACTGTTTGAACCACAAGACCAATAAATAGTTCAAATCCACCAGCTGCTGCTTGGAAACTCTATACAGGGTTATTAAGAGTTGGAACTACTCAACAGAACATAGCAGCAACAACATGGAAGAAAACGAAGCAACAGTGTGAAATAAAGAGAATTAGAAGTAAGGGGGGAGGTTCATTGTGACTTTAAAATAAATGATGCAAAGTTGTCTCCATTGAGAAAATGACACTGTATGTCTGTCTACTTATTTGTTGTCACTAGCTGTGTCATGCCACCCCCAAATCATGGGGACCCCATGTACAATAGAATGAAACACTGCCTGGCCCTGTGTCATCCTTATGATGAAGTGGGGATTGGACCCTTGTGATCCATAGATTTTACATTCACTGATTTTTGGAAGTAAATCATCAGGTTTTTCTTCTTAGTGCATTTCAATCTGGAAACTCAGCTGAAACCTGCTCAGTATCATAGCACCATGTAAGCTTCCAGGGAGTGATGGGTGGTGGCTAGTCAGGAGGTGTACTGGCCTGGAATTGAACATGGGTCTTCTGCATGGAAGGCTAAAATTTTACTACTAAGTCACCAATGACTCACTTTTCCTTATTTAGATCCTGCAATTCTTCCCAAACTCCACCATGGAAGGCCCTGTGGCTAAACAAGAGAAAGGAAAATATTAGGAGGCCTGGACTATACTCAGCTTTGATATGGATCATCTCCACATGATATGGGAGGATCCACTTTTTTTATAAATAGGACTAGAGATTTTAATGTGGCTTCTCCTGGTGTAGGAAAATAATAGTACAGAGAGGAGTTACACAGGTAAAGAGAGATTGAAACCTTTAGTAGCCCACTGCCATTGAGTCTACTCCAACTCAAGACGCTACTATACAGAACTTCTGAGTCTATAAATCTTAACTGTTTTTGGTTGATGATTCATTTCTTGGCCACTGTATGGTACTCATATAAAACTAGATGTCTGTGCAAAAATATTTTGCAGGGTTTCTATCAAGTGTTTTTGTTCATTCCTCTTGGGGTTTATGAGTGTTTGAGTCTGTGTTTGTGTGGTATGTGAATAAAAATGGCCCTTTCTTGCTAATAAAAGATGTTATCTATGTGTAAAATATTATACAGCTTTTATTTTATAAAGTATCTAATTTATAATCATTGTATTTTTCATATATTATATTAATAATTAGAACATGCAATATATCCAAACTGAGAAACAATGATTCTACAACATGCATCTTTTTGTGAAGTCTAGAGTAAGGCTTTTGAAATTGTTTGGTGGCTCATCGCATTTCTAATGGAGACTGACTATTTAATTCTCTTCTTTGAGGGAACTTGGAGTCTGATAAGTGATACGTCAGAAATGATTATGGAAAAGCAAACCATGAATGTGTCCCAAAAGAATATGTATATCTTTGGGAAATGAAAAAATCTCTTGAATTACCATCCTGTCACATGTTAAATTGAGAGCCATTTAGATGAGATCACACCGTATGCAGTACCCAAGTTTGATGCTTTAAAAAAGATTCTCCCACCCCCTTCTTCTACATGTAGAAGCAAGAGAAGCTACTGTTTTCCAATATCCTACTAGAGAAGTTTGGGGGAGGTTTGAAGTAGGCTGGTGATAACTTTTTCCAGAATAAGAATACATCTTTTGGCAATCAGGCTATGGAACAAAAACATCTATTGGAGAGAAACATGGAGTCATTCCTTTGCTGAGAGGGAGTGAAGTGTGGAGCTGCAAGGAAGAGACAGCCTGAGGGGAAAGGGAAATCCTAGGGTAAGAGGTTTGGGGTTCAATTCCTACTTCCAAGCAATAAACATGATCAGAACTGAAAAGAGGAAAAGCAGGAGTTGTTGAGAATCAGTTCTTTACCCACTAAAACATCTTTTCCTGTGAGAAACAAACATTGCCTTACAGGTGGAGTGCAAAGTTTCTGGGGTTTTGCCTGAGCTTTCCATGTTGGCTAGCAAACCTGTCTTTGCCTACGTTTTGGATTCTGAACTCTTGAGTTAAAAACCCTTCTTTTTCCTTCATTCACTGTGTGGCTCTAGTCAAGGCACTACATCTCTCTTTTCTGTTTGGAAAATGAATGTAACAATATTTGTATCTAATACAGGAGTGTGTGAGCGTTCTCTGCTTTTAGGGGAAGGAGATTAGCTATTATGCCTACTCCTTACTTACTATTTCATTATCCTATATTTTGCATTTATGACAAGAGTTTTAAAAAAGCTACAATCCTACTATTTTGTGCATTAATAACATGTGTCTGGCAGTAATGAATGCTGCAGTGTGAGGCAAGAGTTGGCTGTGATAGTTAAGGTTATGTGTCAACATGGCTGGGCCATGATTCTCAATGGTTTGTAAGCTGGCAGTTAAGTAATGATATTGTCATCCTTCATTTTGTGATCTGATGTGGTCATCATTCCATAGTCACATAATACCAATTTTTGCCTAATGACATGGTTTTTGGAATCTAACCATATTGGCACTCTACTTCTAGTCTTGTTAGCAACACATGTAGATAAATAATAAGACTCTTTGTAATATTCTATTTGTTGTTGTTGTTGTTGTTAAGTGCCGTCGAGTCGGTTCCGACCCATAGCGACCCTGTACAGGGTTTCCGAGGGTGTAAATCTTTACGGGAGTAGAAAGCCTCATCTTTCTCCCGCGGAGCGGCTAGTAGTTTCGAACCGCTGACCTTAAGGTTCGCAGCCGGATTCGTAACCACTACGCTACCAGAGCTTAAAGAAGTTTAAAAATGATACAGCTTGAAATATGAGTATAAATGGTTATTTTTGCTGTCCTCAACTGAGCCACAGTTTTGTATTCTAAGGAAAAAATGAAAGTCATTAAAGGGCAAGAAAAAGTTTTGAAAACTTTTCTTTTTTTGTTGGGTATATTATGGTGTGGCTCTGTAGAATAATCACTAGACCACGAGGTTGGTTTGAAATGCAAGGTCAGCAGTTCAAACCTACCAACTGCTCCTTGGTTTGAAATGCAAGGTCAGCAGTTCAAACCTACCAACTGCTCCTTGGAAACCCTAGACAGGGTCACTTTGAGTCAGAAGTGACTCAACACACTCAATAACGTGTTACCGTGTTACCTTGAATGATAAAAGCCCAGAGAAAATTCTGGATTATAACTTACATTATTTTGACTGTAATAAAGGTTAATATAAACTTTTTAATTCTGTGTTTCTAAATTTAACAGTGTGTGCCATTGGTTTAGCTAGTCACATAATAAGGGATTTGGTGATGATTAAAATAGCAACATTTTTATTCATCCAGTTTCTTTCTTACAATATTATTTCCTTGGGTAGAGCTGAATAGATTTAGTTGGCTTTCAATCTTTCTTTCCTTTTTATAAAAAGAATTATATTGCAGTATACAGGTTATCCAAGGTTTGATGATTGAGGAAATAGATTATTCGGTCCCTTTTTGTTCCTCTTTTTCTCCTAAATTCTTTCATTATTATTATTATTATTTTTAATTTTTAAGAAGCCTTAGTAGCTTAATAGGTTATGAATTGTTTTGCTAATGGCAAGATTAGCAATTCGAACATACCAGACTCTCTCAGCAGGAAAGAGCCGAGGTTTTCTGCTCCTGCTAAGATTTAGTCTCAGAAATCCAATTTGATAGCACATAACAACTCCCCCACATCCCCCCACCAAGGAGCTCTGGTAGCGTAGTGGTTAGGAATCGGGATGTGAACTGCAAGGCCAGCAATTCAAAACTACCAGTAGTCCCTCAGGAGAAAGATGAGGCTTTCTGCTCCCGTAAAGATTTACAGCCTCGGCAACCCTGTACAGGGTTGCTATGAGTTGGAACCGACTTCACGGCACTTAACAACAACAACAACAACCCCCTTCGCTAGAAGAAAGAGATAATAGTAGAAAATGAAGCAAAGACTTCTCCATATTATTACTTGCTAGTCACTGACGGTAAGTCTCCATAAGTGAAAAGATTGTGTTAGATAAAGTAAGGCCTGTAGATTTTTTCTAAAACAGGTTTCTTAAGAGATAACAAAATTGCTTATACCTGTCATTATAGTATTAAACCATGTCTTTCAAAATGATATGTTGAAGTTCTAACCATAGTACCTATACTTGTGACTGTTTGGAAATTGGGTCTTTGACAATGGTATCAGTTAACATGAGATCATACTGGAGTAGAGTAAGTTCTAAGTCAATCTGAATGGTGTCTTATAAAGAGAAGAATAGACACATAGACACACAGAGGAAAGAAGTCATGTGACTATGGAGGCAGAGACTGAGTTACTCTGCAGATGCAAGCTAAGAAACACCCTTGGTTACCAGAAACTAGGAAAGAAAAGAGACTCTTTCCCTGGAGCCTTCAGAGAAAATATGACTGTGGATAGACCTAAGTTGAACTACTAACCTCCAGAACTGTGAGATAGTAAATTTCTCTTGTTCATAGATATCTATACCTCTTAGTATTCATGCTCTTGTATAATCCCTTCCCTTTGAGTGATATGCTACTAACCAATAGAATACAGTAAATGTAATGAATTATCCATCTATGATTAGATAACAAAGAATGCAACTTTCAAATGTATAGAAGCTCTCTATTTCCTTCTCAGTTTGTGTACTTTGATGAAGTAAGCTGCCATGTTGAAGACTATTATGAAGCAAGGAATTGAAATTGGTCTCTGGTGAACAGTTAGAAAGAAACTGAGTCTTTTGGTCCAACAACCTGTAGGGAACTTAAGCTTTCCAACAACTGTGTGAATTTGAAAGTAGGATTTCCTTAGTTGATTTTTGAAATGACTACATTCTAGCCAACACCATGATTTCAACCTGTGAGAAACCTTAAACAGAGGGTCCAGCTAAGTCATGTGAACCAAAGACACTAAGATCACAAATGTATGTTGTTTTAAGCCTCTGTTGTTGGTAAGTGCTGTTTAATTGGTTCTGACTATGGTGACCCTGTATAAGGAGCTCTGGTAGTGTAGTGGTTACGAATCGGGCTGTGAACCTAAGGTCAGCGGTTCAAAACTACCAGCTGCTCCGCGGGAGAAAGATCAGGATTTCTACTCCCATAAAGATTTACACCCTCGGAAACCCTGTACCGGGTCGCTATGGGTCGGAACCGACTCGATGGCACTCAACAACAACAACAATGGTGACCCTGTATGGGGTTTTCAAGGAGCCACTGGGGAGTTTGAACCACTGACTTTCAGGTTAGCAGTCCAGTGGTTATCCTACAGTACCACACCATGACCTCTATAAGCCTCTAATTTTGCAGTAATTTTTATGCAGCAATAACTAACTAATAGATAATTAAGAAACTCTGTTACTGTATTTTAAAACTACTTTGATCACTCTTATTAAGGTAATAAAAGGATATGAGAAACTCATTCATATTAAGGTTTTGGGAACTTGATAGGTAACCTCTGCCAGAATACTATGTCTTCAGAAAGGAGATAATGTGAGCAAAATGGAATACAGGCTGTTCCCGATTTATAACATACTCAAGTTGTCTTATTGTTAGTAATATGCACTACAGACAATATTGCAACGCATATGCATAAATTTGCTGATGTTTTCATTCTTAGATGTTCAAAGATTATATTAATAAAGACACTGATAATAAAAGGCAGTAGTAAAAACAAACACACAAAAGTATTCTACTTCAGTCAAAAGAAACTTAAGATAGAATCATCAGGTTGGAATCCTGGTATAAAGACAGAGACAACTTGAACATGACTAATGGCAGAATTTTAGCTGGTGGAACTATTGTGGGGAACATGCTTATTTTAAGAATGGAAAAGCTTTCTATTTTCTGTCAAAATGGTAACATACGCAATATCATCTACTTCATACATAAGAGTCAGGTTTTGCTGTTAAGTCTATCTTAAAAACTAGTTAGATTAACTATTCCCCTGTTTTGTTACAAAACTTCTACATTACAGTTGTGACAGTTACAATTAGTCATGATAACAATTACACACTATTGAATCATGGGGATCTTATCTCCACTCTCTTTTTACCAGAGCCATCTAGGCAAGATGAAAACTATTCAGTTGGGACTCTACCTTCCCTGACACACTCGTAAACTGAACTCCCTCTTGAAAACTTGTAAGCCTAACAATTCATGCCTTTATTTCCACCTCATTTTAGATAGTCAATGTCTAAGTTGCTTATCCATATCCACCCTGTATATAGCAGGGATAGAATTGATACTTGATGTGCAGACTCCTTCCCTCCAAGTTGGTATTTTGAGCTACTGCATCCCTAAGTATAGGTCAAATACAGAGACAAAGGACCCTAGGACCATCAAGGGAGAAGAGCACAAGCGGAATGCAGGACTCTATCCAGAGAAGCAGCTATACCAGAGAAGGAGGCAGAGATGAGAACATGAAGAGAAGGAGAAGCTGTGGACTTTAGACTCATGGAAAGAGAGGGATTGGGTGCTGGTGGCCAAGAAGCAGACTTTCAGAATGTGCCCTTTGGTTGTTTAAATTATTATATATTCCTGAGTGTTTTTGTGTATACCCCCCTCCCTCCCAAAGAAACAATGAAGTTTTGGATAAAACACAAGAATGTGCTCTCCTCACTCAATCATTAATGTTCAAGTCCTAGAGAGTCCAGGGGAAATAAAACCATTGGGCACTGGAAATTTGTGAGAAAGATTCCCAATTCAATTTAATTTGTCTATGTTCAAAGTTGTCCTCTAAGCTGGAGACTTTATTCAACTGTAATTCTTTTTTAAAAAAGTTGATGTTATTTTTTTTAAAATAAGAAATACTTTCTAATTCAAAAAGTATTAGTTCTTCCTTTCATTCTCCTACCCAGATACCCAGATCACCTCCCCAAAGGGGTGGGGGTGGGGGTGGGGGGATCCTCTTGTCATTGAGTTAGTTACAACTCATTACAGCCCCTTGTGGCAGAGAGTAGAACTGCTCCACAGGGTATTCTTGGTGTAGTGGGTTATGAGTTGGGCTACTAACCACAATGTTAGTAGCTCAAAACTACCAGCCACTCTTCAGGAAAAGATGAGGCTTTCTGCTCCTGTAAAGAAGTACAGCCTCAGATACTCTGTACAGGGTCACTATGAGTAGGAACCAACTCGACAGCCCACAACCGATGAGTCTTTACAGAAACAGTTTGCTAGGCCTTCTATGGGTGGATTTGGATAATCAACTTTTATGTTGTTGTTGTTGTTGTTAGGTGCCATTGAGTTGGTACCGACTCATAGTGACCCTAAGACAACAGACCGAAACACTGCCTGATCCTGGGCTAGCCTCACAATTGTTGCCACGTCTGAGCCCATTGATGCTGCCACTTTGCCAATTGATCTCTTTGGGGGGTCTTCCTCTTTTTCTCTCACCCTCCACCTTACCTAACATGATATCCTTGTCCAGCGACTGGTCCCTCCTGACAATATGTCCAAAGTATGAGAGACGAAGTTTGGCCATCTTGGCCTCCAAGGAACACTCTGGCTGCACTTCTTCCAACACAGATCTGTTGGTTCCAATACCATAACTCAAAAG
>NW_006408880.1:1896969-1909400 GCF_000296735.1 Chrysochloris asiatica
ATGTCATCCCACAACTCTTCTGCTGTTTGGTCTTCAGTGTTTTTTGTATCTAATCTGTTCTTCAGATGACCTTGGAATCCCTATATAGGGTCACAATGAGTAGGACCTGACTCAGTGACACTTAACAACACTATGGATCACTATAACAGAGAAATTTTTAGATTAGTAACCTATTATAAACCACTTCATATATATGCTCTAGAGCCATAGTGTTGCTAAGTGTCACTGAGTCAGTTCCGACTCATTGCGACCCTATATAGGGTTTCCAAGACTGTATATCTGTATGGGAACAGAAAGCCTCATCTTTCTCCTGTAGAGCCACTGGCAGATTAGAGCTGCTGATCTTGTAGGTAGCACACCTACTCACAATCCATTATGTTATCAGAGCTCTGTAGAGTCATAGAATCTGTAGAGTGTTGTTGTTGTTAAGTGCTCTTGAGTCAATTCCAACCCATAGCAACCCTGTATAGGGTTTCTGAGGAGCAGCTGGTGAACTTGAACCACCAACTTTGCAGACAAAACCGACTTTGCAGTCCAGCACATTAACCCACAGCACCACACCAAGACTTTAGTAGACATATATAAATAAACACATGGATATTATCTTTTCAAATGCCTTTTCAGAATTCAAATGGTAACATAACATATTACTGAGTTTGATGGAGAAAGGAGCATCAGTTAAGAAATGAAAGGAATCTGGGAGGAAAGAAATATGACCCTGCTGACTTCTTGATTTTAATCTGTTGAAACTGATTTCAGACATCTGACCTCCAAAACTGTAAGAATAAATGTGTTAAGTCAACAAGTTTGTGGTAATTTGTTACAGCAGCCATAGGGAGCAAATACAATATTATAAATAATTCAATTAATGTACTTACCTTACATTCCTAGAATAAACTCTATTTGGTTATAACGTTTTATTCCTTTAATGTGCATCTGAGTCCTGCATGATTGGTTGAAATTCTATGTATGGTATTATTGTTTAGCTTGCTTCCATTATTATTTAATATTTATGCTGAAATGTTCATATAGAATTCCACAATTGCCAAAAGAATAAATTGAAAATGCTATCCAATGTTATTTGAATAAATTATCCTTGCCTGGAATGTACTCAAAACCAATTGGTTTTTATTAAACGTATTAATCTTTATGAAAGGAGCCAGAAAGTTTATCCTATTACTTACTATTAGCTTTTTGTTCTCTAAAGAATTAGTCTTTAATGGTCATCAAATCCATTTGATGTCAACAAATATATCCCTCATTGCATGTCCTCTTCTAATCCAGCTTGAGATTTTGATAGTTCCCTGTCAATGTACTGCTTAAATGTTTTTGAATTATCTTTAGCAATATTTTGTGTGTGATAGTAATGATATTGTTTGATAATTTCCACATTATGTTGGATCAGCTTCTTTGGAACATGCACACATTTTGCTAGGTAGTTATCTTACACATTTCTTGGCATAGTCAAGTGAGCACCCCCAGAGCTGTGTCCATAGAAACATTTCACTCGGTAGTCCATCAGTTCCTGGGGTCTTGTTTTCCGTCATACCTTCAGTGCGCTTTGACTTCTTCTTTCAATACCATTGGTTCTTGATCATTATGTTACTTCCTTAAATGGTTGAATATTTATCAATACTTTTAGGTACCATGACTCTGTGTATTCCATTTTCTTTTGGTGCTGTGTTGTTGAATATTTTGCTCATAGAATCCTTCAGTATTTCAACTTAAGGCTTGACTGTCTTCTTTGGCTCTTTAACTGAAAAATTCCAAACTAAAATTCTTCCTTTTTGATTTCTAACTTTAGGTCTTTACGCATTTCATTATAATACTTTACTTTGTCTTCTGGAGCTGCCCTTTGAAATCTTCTGTTCAGCTCTTTTACTTCATCATTTCTTCCATTTGCTTTAGCTACTCTACTTTAAAGAGCAAGGTTCAGAGTCTCTTCTGACATCCATTTTGATCTTTTATATGTTTTTAATGACCATCTGTTTTCTTCATGTATGATGTCTTGATATCATCCCACAATTCATCTGTTGTTGTTGTTAGGTGCCATTGAGTTGGTATCAATTCATAGCAACCTTATGCACAGCAGAACAAAACACTGCCCGATAGTGTTCAAAACATCAAATGCATTCTTGAGATGATCTCTAAATTCAGGTGAGATATATTTATTTAAAGTTGAAGTCCTAGTATGGCATTCTAAGATAAGCACTAGACTGCTAACTGAAAGGTGGGTGGTTCAAACTCAAAAGCTGCTCCTTGGAAACCGTATACAGGGTCACTAGTGGTCAGAACCAACTTGACAACACTTAAACAACAGCCACAAAGTATTTAAAGTCATACTTTGGCTCTCATGGACTTGTTTTAATTTTCTTCAGCTTCAACTTGAACTTGCATATGAGTAATTATTGATCTGTCCTGCAATCAGCCCTTGGCCTTGTTCTGACTGGTTTTGGATAGAGATGATTGACAGTCTTCAGTGCAATGGAGAGGGCCATTTTTTGGTTCCTCCAAAAATTTTAAGTGGTATGAGTAATTCCTTTTGGGTTTCTGTCCTTTTGATGTAGAGGAGGGGAATCACCCACTTCTTTCCTCTCTCCCACTAGGGATAAACCCAAGCCATCACCATCAGGAGATAAACTGACTAACAAAACGTTTTTGGGTATGTGTGACACTTCGTAACTCCATGTATTTCTCCTACCATTTCCCATCTATTCCAAGACTCTTAACATATTGAAGTAGAGTTATATTTCATAAATTATAAAATGCAGAGCTAACATTCAGTTTAGAGATGATGTTGTTGTTAAATGCCATTGAGTTGATTCCAACTCATAGTGACCCTGTATAGTGTTTCCGAGGAGTGTCTGGTGAGTTCAAATCAACCTTGTGATCAAGTGCTTATCCCACAGTGCCACACCAGGACTCTGATTTTAGTGGTAGCCATTTGGATTAGTTTTCTACTTTGATTTGCAGATTGCTATAGATTTTATTGTGTTTCTCCACCAACTGAAGAGCACCAACAGTGAGAAGGGAAAAGAAGATTGGTTGGGTTTTAGCTCCTTCTTCCTTCATCTTAAACAGTTCTGTTTTGATATATCTTATGTGTTGGGCTTTCATGTAGATTTTGTTTAAATAAGAGTTGCACTGTTAAAACCAGTTTGAAATCTTTAAGAACAAGACCCAGAGAGGTTAAGTAACCTGTGCAAACAAAGCTGGGCCAAAAAGTTGACTAACCTGAGTAGTCAATACAAAAGTAAGAGAAAAAGCAAAACTAAAACCCAAACAAGCAAATCAGTTGCCACCTGTATGTCAACTTATACTGACCCCATGAGTTTCAGAGTAAAAGTGTGTTCCATGGGGTTTTCATGGCTGTGTCCTTTTGGGAGTAGATAATCAGGCCTTTCTTCAAGGTGCTTTTGGGTGCATTTGAACTGGTAACCTTTGGTTTCATTGTCCAGCTCTTAACCATTTGCACCACCCAAGACCTCCATCAGTCAACATTGTTATTATTGTTGTGTATTTTCTAGTCAATTCGACTCACAATGACCCTATAGGATAAAGTAGAACTGTCCCATAGGATTTTCTAGGCTATAATCGTTACAGGAATAGGTTGTCAGATATTTTCTCCCTCAGAGCTGATGGTAAGTTTGAACTGCTGACCTTTCAGTTAACAGATAGCTTAATCATTGTGCCATCAGGCCTCCTTAGGAACTCAATACTAAATCAAAGAAAATCCATTGTCATCAAGTTGATTCCAACTCATGTTGTTTTTGTTAAGTTCTGTCGAGTTGGTTTTGACTCATAGCGACCCTGTATAGTGTTTCTGAGAAGTGGCTTGTGAGCTTGAACCACCGACCTTGCTGTTCAAACCAACCTTGTACTCCAGCACATTAACCCACAGCATTACACCAGGACTCCTCCAATCCATATGTTATTGTTAAGTGCTGTTCGAGTTTGTTCTAACCCATAGTGACTCTGTACAGGGTTTCTGAGGAGAAGCTAGTAAGCTTGAACCACTGATCTCACAGTTCAAACCAACTTTGAAGTCTAGTGTATTAACCCACGGTGACACACCAGGATTCCCCAACTCATATAAGGGTGATAAATACATACCCCAAGGTGGAAGGAGATGTGGTGATTAAATTTACCAGACGTTCTTACAATTTACGCTGGATTTCATTGGTCTGGAGTGCGATGAGCTCAAGAGGCACACCTGAGGTAAAATAGAGAGTCACAGAATGATCTTCAAGAAGATGGAACCAGGAAACTTTCCTTTCTTTTTTGAAGAGTAGGGTCAATGAATTAAATTTTTTCTTATCCCTCTTTCCACATCTGATGCTGAGCCTTCCCTCAAAGTTTGGACAAGTAAACAGAGAATCTAGTTTGAAGAGACATCATCATTATTATTATTATTATTTTCCTGCCTTTGGCACACAAGTAAGGCTTTCTGGCTAATTACACTCCTTCGGAACATGGTCAGTTTGTGGCTGAGCTAAACTGAGGAATAGTTTCTAGACCCTTACTCCAGTACCCTTCTCTCTCAATGAAACTACTTCTCACTTATGAATAAACCAGGATGATGATGCTTACCAATATATAAAAGACATGAACAGGGAACTTGTCATCACATAGCCTCTTTTTCTTTATTCAAATGAATCAAGAATATAGTTCCTTTTCCTTTCAGGTGTTATGAGACTTGCTGATGTAGGGTGTATAACATAAAATAGAATTATATTAATAAGATATTACTAATATTAATCAATATGAAATGCAATATCATTCTGGGGTGAGGAAGTCAGTAAAGAACACTGCAAACTCCTCTGGGATCTGCAAGACCAGACACTGCCCCATGCTTCTTGCTAAGTACTTAGCCTAGAAACGGTCCCCTAAAGTGCAGTAAAGCATACAACCATAAGGTTTGTGCAAGGTTAGAGTTATGGCTTGAAAAACTCTAGCACATCTCTTCAATCATGAAAACATTAAGAAATGTTAAATTTCATAAAATTATCCAGTCAGAGTGGAAGCTACATCACATTCTGTGCTCTATGCTGTAACTGTTTAAAAAGGTCAGGGTTCATGTATTCCTACTGTATAGGCCATAGTCTAATTGAGCTTCTTAATGTATCTGACAGATAGAAAATAGCTTGTTTTGACCCTGAATGTCCTGTCTTTGGTTCTCATAACCTAATAACATGAGATTATTACTTTTGTATTTTATATAGATTGGTAATAAAAACCCAGCCCCAAGGATAGAAATCATAACACTTTGTGTGTGTGTGTGTGTGTGTGTGTGTGTGTATGTATGTTTTTCCTTTTTCCATTTGGCTAAGGAACTCATTGTTATGGGTATTCTCTGATTAATCTAAGAGAACATGGTTATATTGTTTCATTTTGTAAAGTGAGGCACTGAGTTACCAGGGAGGTAAGCAACTTCTCTGAGCAAGTGTAAGCTAGGGGTAGAATGGGGAATCAAGCCAGTGCTCCTGATTTTCAGGGTTTTTACAAGCTTTCAAAAAGTATGGAACCATTTTAAATTTTAAATCTAACTCTACAGACTCCCAGAAAAGCATATGTGTAATTTTTCTTGTCTATCAATTTCTGTTCATTAGAAATACTAAGTGCCAGTTTATAGACCATGGAAGTAAAAATTATTTTCTGGGCTAAAACCAATAAACTGAAACTAAAACCAAAACCAAAACAGTGATCAAAGTCAAAGCCAAAACTAAGCTACCACAAGGTTATTGAACCCATCTGTCGTCATTACATTCATAAATATAACTCTAAAGACTTAAAGAAATAGCATTGCCTTTTAAGACTATATGAGGGAGCTTTTAAAAGTTAACGGGAAAATTTCATGATCTTTTAATTCCATTTTTCCATGAACTTTTGAAAAGCCCTCAGATAGCCCCTCCCCATAACTTATTACATTCAGAAGAAGTATTAGAACATTATTTTATCTTGAAGATTTACTAAAGAGTTCAAGAAAAGAGATTTTATCATATTCTTTGTTGATTCCTTCCACTTTTTGATTTCTGGTTCTCCTCTTCATTTTGTGACCACTCCCCTTTTGTCTTGCTTACCAGAATTTTTCTTCTCCACCATCCTTTCACTTTTGTTAGTTCTTAGGGTTATGTCAGAGTTTGTTTTTTCATTTACATTCTCTCTCAGGATGATTCACACCTATGGCTTCAGTTACCATAAAGATGCAGACAATACTAAAATCAGTATCACCGCCCAACCTCTTGGGCTATACCTCAAGCCCTTCAAATTTGATATGTGGACTTCATTATAGTCTTCATTCCTCATCACCTCTGCCCACCATTCACCACCGCTCATGGCTTCTAGTACCTTTCACAGTAAAGGGCGTCACCATCCACTTGGTTTTATCAGTCCAAAACCAGGTCCCAATCTTAACTTCCTTCCACTTTACTTGCCACATCCAATGAAGTGCAAAACCCTGTTATTTTATCTACTAAACATGTCTCCTCACATTTGTTCATGTTGATTAATTTCTACTGTTAACCATTCTAGTCTAAGACTGTAGTCTTGCACTCTGCTGACTCTATCTTGTTCACATACTCAAGGTGCAACCACCTGATAGAAGGGGTGGATTCCCAGGAGATACACATTCTGGTCTTGGCTCCACTACTTTCTTTCTGTGTGAGCTTTAGAAAAGCACATCATCTCCCAAGTACTACCTTTCCTTTCTTACAATGGAAATAAATAATAGCTTACCTTCTAAATAAGAGGAAAAGCAAAACTAAAACCTAAACAACCAAATCAGTTGTTCAGCAAGCTAATTTCTGAAAGTCCCTCTCAATTTTAAAATCAAAGATTCTGTACAAGACCTCAAATGTACTGACAGATTGAAATTAAAATAATATAAATATAAAAAATGGAAACCAAACAATGTTACAAGAAAACCAGTAATAGTAGCTTTTTAGTGCTGACATTTTTCTTGCTTTTTGGTTTCTCAGTACTTTTTGAACCCTCTATATATTTTGGAGTGGAGTACTGGTATGGCGCTGCAGGACAATGCACTGGACTGCAAAGTCAATTTGAACTGCAAGGTCAGCAGTTCAAACTCAACAGCTGCTCCTTGGAAACTGCATACAGGGCCACTATGAGTCAGAACTGACTCGATGACACTTAAAAACAGCAGCAAATATTGGAATTTCCAATCTTAAATTCCTATCACCTAAATGCTGTTGTTGTTGTCGTTAAATGCTGTCGAGTTGGTTCCAACCCATAATGACCCTGTCTAGGATTTCCAAGGAGCAGCTGGTGAGCTTGAACCAGCAACATTGCATTTCAAATGGCTTTGTAGTCTGGTACATTAACCCAGAGCATCACACCAGGACTCCATCACCTAACTGAGATGGCACAAACTAAATTTCCCAGCCTCTGTTTACCTTGAGATCAGAATCATGTGATCTTAACCTTGGCAATCAAACACACCTTTTCCTGAGGTTTAAGTTTGGGAAGGCAATATGAATTTCATCCTGACAGGGAGGAGAGACAGAGACATTCTTTAAGAAACAGCATAGCCAACAGTTAGCACTGCCACAGTGAGACTCAGCTTTATAAGTGGCGAAGTTGTGCTGGTGGCAATGACAGGAGAGTCTTTATTGGAGTATTTGACGGTTTAATTTGGATAGTATTTATAACTTCATTGCACTCAAGCCTGGTTCTCTGACCTTCCTAGAGATTGTGCAGGTTACCTAATACTGGTTAATAAATTACATCTTTGTTTAAACAAAATATGATATCTTCTGTTGTTTGCAGCCATGAATCCTAAATGATGTGTAGTTCTTATCCTTTAATTCTAAGTTGAGCATCATTTTCTCTGGGAATTCATTCTTGGTTCCCAAACTAAATTAAATCCCATTGCCTAATGCTCTTAGTATAGGTTGTTCTTTTCTTCTTCAACTATTTATCATGTTTATATAAGTGTTCTAAATTACTTGATTCTCTCCCCTGCTACAATGTAATCTATAAAGGTCAGGATTATTTCTGACTTGTTCATTCTCACAGTATATGATATAGCAATAGTAGTTGCTGAATAAATTATGAATTAAATCTAACTTGTTGTTGTTAGGTGCTAGTATGAGAATCCAACTCATAGTGACTCTATGTACAACAGACTGAAATATTACACAGACTTACACCATGCTGGTATGACACCATAGCATTAGCACTGGATTATTGGCCACAGGTCAACAATTCAAATCCACCAACCATTCCTTGGAAATCCTACAGGGGGTCACTGAGTTGCAATCAACTTAGTGACACTTACCAACAACTACTAACTTACCAAGCACCATGTCCTTCTCAAAGGACCGGTACTTCCTGATAACAGGTCTAAAGTATATGACAAGAACTAGGTGTAATCCATATTGAAGGCTGTATTCTTTGATCTTCATCATTATGTGCTTCAAGTCAACTTTTCTTTCAACAAGCAAGATTATGTCATCTGCATATTATAAATTGTTAATGAGTCTTCCTCTAATCCTGATTCTGTGTACTTTTTCATATGGTCCAGCTTCTCAGATTATTTGCTCAGCATACAGATTCATTAAGTATAGTGAAAGGATACAACCCTGATGTACACCATTTCTGATTTTAAACCAGGCAGCATTCCCTAGTTCTGTCTGAACTGCCCCTTGATCTATGTACAGGCTCCACATGGGCACAATTAAGTGCTCTGGAATTTCTCATTCTTTGTAATGTTATCCATAATTTGCTATGACCCACACAGTCAAATGCCTTTGTATAGTTGATGAAATACAGGTAAACATCTTGCTTGTATTCTCTACTTTCAGCCAAGATACATCTGATGTCAGCAATGATATCCATTATTCCACATCTTCTTTTGAATCCAGCTTGAATTTCTGCATTTCCCTGTCAATGTACTTATGCAATTATTTAAAAATTATCTTCAGCAAAACTTTACTTGGTGTGATATTAATGATATTGCTTTTATAATTTCCACATTCAGTTGTATCACCTTGGAATGGGAGTACATAGTTATCTTCCAAATTTTTTGGAAGACAAATAACTATTACCAGGACTATAGCTATTTGTTGACATATGTCATTGCTATTCTGTTAATTCCTGGAGTCTTGCTTTTTTGCCATTGCTTTCAGTGCAGTTTAGATGTCTTCCTTCAATACCATTACTACCTTCTGAAATGACTGAACATCAATCAATGCTTTTTTGGTACAGTAGCTCTCTATATCTCTTCTATATTTCATTGATGCTTCTTTCCTTGTTCAATATCTTACTCATGTTATTACTGTTGGTTGTGGATACTGTTGAGTTCATTCCAAGTCACAGTGATCCAGTGCACAATAGAATGAAACATGGTCTGGTCCTGTGCCATCCTCACAATTTTATATTCAAGTCCATCTTGTTGGAAGTCTTCCTGTTTTTCTTGACCTTAAACTTTACAGAGCATGATGTCTTTTTCTAGGGACTGGTCCATCCTATAAACATGTCCCATGTATGAGAGACAAAGTCTCTCTATACTTGCTTCTAAGGAACATTCTGGTTGTATTTCTTCCAAGATAGACTTATATGTTCTCTGACAATCCATGCTATTTTCAATATTCTTCTTCAACATCATCATCCAAACACACCAATTCTTCTATGGTCTTCCTTATTTGTTGTCCAACTTTGATGTGCATATGAAGCAATTGAAAATACCATGACTTGGGTCAAATGCACCTTAGTCCTTAAACTGACATTTTTGTTCTTCAACACTTTAAAGAGGTCTTGTGCAGCAGATTTGTCTTATGTAATATGTCATTTGATTTCTTTATTGCTGTTTTAATGAGTGTTGATTGTGGCAAGTAAAATGAAGTCTTTGACAACTTCAATTTTTTTCTGTTTCTTATGATGTGGTACAGTTGTGAGGATTTTTGTTTTCTTTACATTGAGGTGCAATCCACACTGAAGGCTCTAATCTTTGATCTTCATCAGTAAGTATTTCAAGTTCTTTTTGCTTCTAGCAAGCAAGGTTTTGTCATTTGCATATCATAGGATGCTAATGAGTCTTCCTCCAATCCTCAAACCACATTCTTCATTATATAATCCAGCTTCTTGAATTATTTGCTAGTATGCAGATTTAATAAGTATGCTGGAAGAATGTTACCCTGGATTACAACTTTCCTGATTTTAGATCATTCAGCATCCCCTTGTTCTATCTGAACAATTGTCCCTAGTCTATGTACAGGTTCTTGTGAACACAATAAGTATTCTGGAATACTCATGATTTGCAGTGTTATAATTGCCTTTGCATAGCCAGTAAAGCACAAGTAAACATCTCTATGGTATTTTCTGCTTTCAGCCAAGATTTTTGTTTTTTAAGTTTTTATTGTGAATTGAATGATAGTTTATATGTAGCACGTCAGTTTTACACTCATCATTTCATTGCAATGATTACAATCTCCTCTGTGCATCATTATTCACCAGTATTTGCTTCTATTCCTTCTGTGTTTTTTTGGGGGGTGGAGGTTGGGGTATGTGCACAAAAACACTCAGGAATATATAATCATTTAAACAACCCAAGGGCATATTCTGTAAGCCTGACTTGTGGATGCCAACTCTCAGTCCCTCTCTTTCCATGAATCTAGAGTCCTCAGCTGCTCTATCTCTCCATATCATCATCTCTGCCTCCATCTCTGGTATTACTGCTTCTCTGGATAGGGTCCCACATTCCACTAATGCTTTTCTCTCTTGATAGTCCTAAGATCCTCTGTTCCTGGACTGTAAGACCAACCACTCCCCCATTTTTGTTACAAAACTTCTACCTTTACAGTTGTGACAATCACAATTAGTCATGATAACAATTACTCACTATTGAATCATAAGAATATTATTCCCATCTCCTTTCACCAGACCCATCTAGACAAGGCAAAAATGATTCAGTGGAGATTCTACCTTCCCCTGCACACTCTGAAACTAAACTCCCTCTTGAAAAATTGTAAGCCAACCACTTCATGCCTTTATAGCCTCCATCCCCCCATTTTAGGTAGCCAATGTCTAAGTTGTCCATCCCTATCAGCCCTGTATATAGAGGGTTTCAGCCAAGATTTATCTGACACCAGCAGTGGCATCCCATGTTTCATGTTCTCTCATATATCCAGCTTGAATTTCTGGAAGCTCACTGTCAAGGTACTGCTCCAAACATTTAAAAAATTATCTTCAGCAAAGTTTTACTTGCATATGATATTAATGACCTTGTTAGATGATTTCCACATTGTGTTCCATTACTTTTCTTTGAAAATGTCACAAATATGGATATCTAATATTTGGTTAGCCAGGCATCTGCCTACCAGATGTCTTAGAATAGACAAATGAGTGTCTTTAGTGCTTCATCAGTTTTCTGAAACATTGGAATTTGAATTCTGTTAATACCTGAAGACTTGTTTTATGACAATGCCTTTAGTGCAGATTGTACCTCCTCCCTCAATAGCATCGGTTCTTGATCGTATGGTACCTTTTGAAATGGTAGAACACCAGCCAATTCTTTTTGGTATAGCAACTCTGTGTATTCCTCCCATTTTCTTTAGATGCTTCCTGAGTTGTTCAATATTGTGCAATTGTGTCTTTCAGCCACACAGAACTTGTAGCCTACACTCATAATTATAGGTTTTATTGGGAAGTTGTTGTTTTTGTTGTTAAGTGCCGTTGAATCGAACCCAACTCATAGCAACCCTGTATGGTGGTGAGTTTCAGCCACCAAACTTTCAGTTCAAACTGACCTTGCAGTCTAATGCTTATCCTACAGTGCCACAATAGGGAAGCTAAAGGGCTATATAAATCAGGATCAGAAATTCTTTGATCAGGACAGTATCTTCCCAGATAAGCAATTGGTGATCTATTCCACAGTTGATATCTGGCCTTGTTTTGACTATTGATACTGAGTTTCTCCACTGTTTCTTCTCACAGTTGTAGTCAATTTGATTCCTGTGTATTCCTTTTGGGAGATCCACATGTATTGTCACCATTTATACTTTGAAAAAAGTATTTGCAATGAATAAATCATTGGTCTTGCAAAATTCTATCATGGGTTTGCCAGGAGGCCATCAAGGCAAGCAATAAAGTTCCCTCAGGAAAAATCCCACCTAAGATTGAAACTCAAAGGGAACGCATGAGCAGACATGTAAGCTTGCTGATGACCACACTGGTCTACTGGTGAGTGGAAGAGGGGCAAGGGCAGCAATGAAGAAATGGGCTGAGTTTGATCATATTCCATGGACTTCCATTGACCTGGAGATAAGAGAGAGAAGAGGAAGCGCTATTTGGTCCAAAGTATGGTGAGACCTGGGGACACCTGAGCCCATGGACAAGGACATAGCCATGGAGGGCTATAGCTGAGAGTGAGGCACCAAGTTTATATGAAGTGAGGGGAGACACACAAGAACATC
>NW_006408880.1:1910944-1912642 GCF_000296735.1 Chrysochloris asiatica
CTATCATAGGATCTCCAGCATTATTTCTGTCATCCAAACTATATTTTCCAACTACTGATCCTTCCTCTTTATTTCCAAATTTTGCATTCTGATCACCAATGATTATCAATGCATATTGATTGCATGTTTGATCAGTTTCAGACTGAAAAAAAGTTGGTAAAATTATTAAATTTCATTATTATTGACTTTCGTAGTTAGAGCATAAATTTGAATAATGTTGATATTAATTGGTTTTCCTTGTAGCATATGAATATTATTCTGTCACAGACAGCATTGTACTTCAAGACAGGTTTTGAAATGTATTTATTGATGATGAATAAGATGCATTCATTTTCAAATTGAAGTTCCTGGCATAATAAGCCATAAGATTATTTCAAAATGGCAAATACCTGCCCATTTTAATTCACTAAGGAGCTCTGGTTGTGTGGTGGTTATGAGTCAGGCTGCTAACTTCAAGGTCAGCCTCAGAAACCCGATGCACGATTGCTATGAGTTGGAGTCCACAACCCACTATCACCACCACCAGTGCCTGGGATATTGATCTTTATGCATTCAGTCTCATTTTTGACAACTTCCAATTTTCTTATTTACATACTTATTACTTTTCATGTTCTGACAATTAATGTATGATTGTAACTATTTCTCCTCATTTTGAGTTGTACCCCATCAACAAATGAAGGTTTTAAAAGCTTTGCTTCATCCAGATCATTATGGTCAAATCTTCAAGAACGAAGTTCTTCCCCAGTAGTATTCTGAGTGAAGGACTCATCTTCTAGAATTATTTCTAACAATGGTCCACTGCTATTCACAATGTTTTCAGGTTCTAACAATTCAGAAGTTGTCCTCCTTTTCTTCTTCTTAATTTGTCGTAGTTTGGAAGCTTCTGCCGAAAACTGTTCACCGTGGGTGACTCTGCTGGTATTTAAAATACCAGTGGCATGGCATCCATAATCACATCACCACACAAACCTCCACAGTATCACAAACTGACAGGCAAGTCGTGGATGTTGCTCATTGTTGTTGTTAGGTACTGTCGAGTTGGTTTTAACTCATAGCGACCTTATGCATAACAGAGCAAAACACTGACAAGTCCTGCTCCATCCTCACAATTGTTAAGACTGACCTGATGGCTGCTGCCACTGTGCCAATACATCTCATTGGGGGACTTCCTCTTTTGCACTGACCTTCCACCTTATCTGACATGATGCTTTTCTCTAGGGACTGGTCTGTCCTGATAATACGTTCAAAGTATGAGAGATAAGTCTGGCCATCATAGCTTCTAAGGTGCATTCTGGCTGTACATCTTCCAGGACAGATTTTGTTTGTTCCTCTGGAAGTCCATGGTACTTTTAATATTCTTCTCCAACACCATAACTCAAATGCATCAATTCTTCTGTGATATTACTTATTTACTGTCCAACTCCATATGCATATGAAGTTATTAAAAATACCATGGTTTGGGTCAGGTACACCTTAGTCCTCAAACTGACATCTTTGTTCTTGAACACTTGTGCAGCAGATTTGCCTAATGCAACATATCCTTTGATTTCTTGACTGCTGCTTCCGTGACTGTTGATAGTGGACCCAAGCAAAATTAAATTTTGACAGCATCAATCTTTTCTCCATTTATTATGATGTTATTTATTGTTCCAGTGGTAAGGATTTTTGTTTTCATTTTGTTGAGATGCAGTCTTACTT
>NW_006408880.1:1926641-1932783 GCF_000296735.1 Chrysochloris asiatica
AACATATAGATCTGTATTGAAAGAAGTACAGCCAGAATGTTCCTTGGGTTCTAAGATGGCCAAAGTTTGTCTCTCATACTTTGGACATATTATCAAGAGGGACCTGTGCCTAAAGAAGGATACTGAAGGATATCATATTTGGTAAAGTGGAGGGTCAGAGAAAAAGAGGAAGACCGCCAGCGAGATGGATTGACACAGTGGCAGCAGCAAACAACCTACCCTGTATCTAAAAATGGATTTTCTTCTGCCCTCGTTGTTGCTGTTGTGAGATACCATTGAGTCAGTTCCTACATATAGCTACCCCAAATAGGGTTTCTGAGGCTGTAAATCTTTAAGGGAACAGAACGCCTCATCTTTGTCTGGCAGATTGAATTGACAATCTTGGGGTTAGCAATTCTGTGCTAATCATATTGCCCACCAGTGCTCCTTTTTCCTCATTGAGATGAAAGATAGCAGCTTATGTTTCTCAAAAAATATTTTAATTAAAATAAGACTAGGGGACTTCCAGCAAGATGATGTACTAGGCAGATGCACTACATGGACCCTGTACAACAGAGATACAAGAGACCAAATGAAACAGACAAATGAAAATCTAGGTACCCTGAACTTCAGAGGAAAAGTTAAAGAAGTGGATTGAATGCTTGCTGGGAGGAGAATATGAGCAGGGACAGTGACAGAGGGAGACTGGTGAATGGCTGACCAACCATCTTGAACTTTTGTGAGCAGTTTTGGCAGCAGAAGGTGGCCTGGCAGAGCAGATTCACATAGATGACAGTAAAGGTGTGATTCCTTCTTTTCCCCCCTGCCAAAGGTATGGGCAGTTCCTACCCCCATCAACTTCCAAAGCAGACCCTGCTCTGCAGGAATTCAGAGTCACTTGGTTGTGAGGCATGATTTTGTGAAGTAGGAACCAATTGTACTACTTTGATGCCTGGCTACAGGTGGGCTTAGCTCCAGAGTCATAGAACCCGAAGTACCACCAGACCATCATTAGTCTAGCAGAAACCCTCATAACTAGCCATAGCTGCTCTGTGGTCCTAAGAGACACTGAAAGCAGCTCTATCCAGGACATCCATGAACTACTTCTTGACTGAGTGCCCTAAACCCAGATAATACCTAGGCCTGTAGGAATTCCATCTAGGGTCAGAAATTCTGTGGTCACAATCCTACACCCATCTCCTCAGTTCCTTGGCTAGCAGGAGTCCCCTAGAGTTTTCTCCCCAACATCATAACTCAAAGCATCAATTCTTCTACAGTCTTCCTTATTCACTGTCCAACAGTTGCACTGTTCTTGTTTTTCTTTCTTTTCCTTTCCCTTGAATTTTATCATTTCTATCTCTGCTTTTGTTTTTCATTCTTCTGTTTCTCATCTGTGAATAAAGAATGGTACACATCCATCCATTCTGTACCCCAACAGGAGAGAGTTGGTGAGAGTCTAAGAATACATCAACATACAATTATCAATAAAATACAAATACTATAACACCACAATGTCCCAGAGACAACAGTCAATTTTAGATTACACTAAGAAACAAAAGAGAATGGCTCAAATAACCAGGATGCAAAGCCAGCAAATATTTAAGAAAGAAAAGTAAAGGAACTAACTGAAACAGAATTCAAAAGAATAATATTTAGGAACCTTCATATAGACAGAAAAATCAAGGGAAGCAAAGAGAACACACACACACATACACAAACTTTCAAATTCAGGAAAACAGTATAAGAGCAAACAAACAAAATAAATGCAGATTTTGAAATACAAAACCTGCAAATGGTGATCCAGAAGATGAATCCTAAGATTTCGGAAATAGACAATACATGGAAAAGACAATAGAGAAGATATGAAGCGATAAAAGCCCAAATTGGTGATCTTGAAAACAAATCTCTCAATACTAGTAGAAAAATCAGAAACACAAATTAAAAAGTCCAAAGAAAGTCTAAAAGTTATGTGGAACACCATGAAGAGGAATAAATTACAGGTGACCAGAATTAGAATAGGAAAAGACAATGAAAAGCACCGAGAAAATTGTCAAAGAGTTATTGGGAGAAAACTTTTCTAACATAATGAACGATGAGAAGATAAGCATGCAAGAAGCTGAATGAACCCACAGGCAGTATAGCTCTAAAAAGAAAACCACCAAGTTGTATAATAATACAATTTTTCAAAATCTAAGGCAAAGAAAGAATCCTAAAAGCAGTTCAGGTAAAAAGAAAGTTCTCTACAAAGGAGAGCCAATAGGACTAAGCACTGATTTCTCCAAAGAAACCAAGAATCATATACCCAGAAAAAAATATCCTTTGAATACAATAGTGAAATGAGGACATTTGCTAATAAATAGAAATGAAAGGAATTTAATTTAATCTGTAATATTTAGACCAACTTTGCAAATACTATTAAAGGGAGTTCTTGGGACCGAGAACCAGTAACAGTGGACAACATCCTGAGATGAACATATATGACAACACCACCAGAACTTAATCCATATATTTAAAGTAAAACAAACCTACATGACTGAAACTAGGGAACCAGAGGTATCAATTTATAATGAAGTTAACTACAAAACAAAAAGAAGGAATTGTGTAGATACATGACTTTCAAATGGTGAAGGAGTCAAGCAGATTTCAAGATAAAGCAGGCTGTTTCGAATGAGAAAAATTAATTAAAGGGTAACCTCAAAGAAAATTAATATACCTTCACATCAAAATAAAAAAGAGAAAAATAAGAAAGATTAACATAACATAAATGAAGATGAACAGAAAACCCCCACACAAAAAAACCTCAGTGCAGAAAATTATGTGAAGCAAAGAAACCGGCAGCATCATATGAAAACACACAGCAAAATGACAGCAATCAATTCATACCTATTGATAATTACACTGAATGTAAAGGAATTAAATGCACCAATCAAGATTCAGAGAATAGCATACTAGACAAGAGAACAGGATCCTTCAATATGCTGTCTATAAGAGACAAATAAAAAGATGGAGATAGCCTAAATGCCCTACCAACAAAAAAATGGTTAAAGAAACTTTGTTATGTACACACATGGAATACTTCATAACATTGAAGAATAATGATGAATTTGAAAAACACCTCACAACATGGATGAACTTAAGAGTAGTACATTATGCTGAATGAAATTAGTCTATCCCAAAAGGACAATTGTTGTATGAGACCACGTTGTAAACGTTAAGGAAATATTTTCTTGATAAAAGAAACATTCTATGATGGTTATTGTGGGGAGTAATCATTATTCATGAGGTGGAGGATAGACATCTATTAACATGGGTGTCAAATCAGGCAATATACAAGAGGGAGGTTGGCAAAAGAAAGAGGAAAGTAGTGAGAGACATAAAGAAGAATGCAAGAGTTACAGAGAATAGAGGTAAATACTATTAACTAATGGTACCCAAGAGGATTGTAATCATTATATTGAAGCAAATTATATGATTTGTTGAATGTAAAACTGATTATCAGCTCTGTAAATCTTCACTCAATTCACAATAAAAAAGTTAAAAAGATAAGAATAAAAGGAAACCTGTATGATTGTAGAATTTAACAGAATATTTATGAGTTAGTCATGATTCATTATTAAGCCTTCTTGAGCTTTTGAGTTTGCTTGACTTCTTCAAATTTTTCTACTTTAAGATACAATAACAATAAAGATGCTAGAATGCACACTCTCTACTCCCCCTTTTAAAGGACTGGTGTTATGCTGTAGGATAAATGTTGGACTGCTAACTGCAAGGTCAGCAGTTCAAACACACAAGCTGCTCTAGGAAATGTTATGCAGGGTTGTTATGATCCGGTATCAGCTTACTGGCACACAACATTAAAATCACAATAATAAATATATAAACCCGCTAGAAAAAGAGAAAAGGATCAAGTACCCTAAACATACGGAGGAAGGAAGAAGTCAGTGTATAAAAGTTTTATGGGCCATAAAGATGCTTATTCTCCACAATATGATGGTAAAGGACAAGATGTAGGATGTGCTGGTAAATATTTCACTACTAGCTCTTAATGAGAAAGAAAGAAAGCGATAAACAAATTGCTTGATTTTATAGTATTTACTGGTTTCTGTGGTAGAAATGTGTTCCATAGATGGTTTTTAGCTATAAACAGGACATACTGAAAGTAGAATGGGGAAGAAATGTGCATGATTTGTTCTTATGGACTGATAGGCGCTGACTCTAACACATTATTGGATATAGGAATAAAAATAAGAACATTGGAAAGAATTTAATGTATAGAGAGGTCAATCCTTACAACCTACAGTGATCATTCATACACATCACCTAAGGAGAGGGACACATGAAATCATTTGCTCAGTAATAAATACAGCATGATGATATTGAATACCAGTATGTACTTGGCAATGGATAGCACTGAGGTCATAAAGAATGAAGATATATCTTTCCATATTTCTTGCTGAGTACCAAGAGGTTGAGAGATAAGAAACATATTTGATGCTACATGGCTGCTCCAGAATCTAAGATTGGGAATCCTGAGTGATTGGCAGAATTTGTGTTTAATCCCAAACTCTTCTCTTTCTGTCATGGCATGATTGGATCCATAAAGGTACAGCCCAAAAAAGACAGGTGTACTACCTGAAAGTATGAGCCGAGAATCTACAGACTATGAGATCCAGGCAATGTATAAATGGGACACACAATCTAATACTCTTCTCACAGAGGGTCTCTATAAACAAAGCTCCACTTATGAGTCACACAGACCCAGCAGGGATGACAGTTTGACTATTTCAGGTTGTGATATCTGAGATGAATGCTTACTATACCAGGTCTCAATGCTTTTTCTTGAGATACACCTACAAATATTGGAATTGTTGGCAGCACACTTGAAAGATTAGAGATTCAAATTAAAATAAGTTGATGATAATTAAAATATAGAACTGCACTTGGCTACTAACAAAAAGGTTGGAGACTCAAGTTCACCAAGTGACACCTCAGAAGACAAGCCTGGTGACCTCTATCCCCAAATCCAGCCATTAAAAACCTGATGGAGTCTGTTCTGACACATGTGGAGTCAGCATGAGTTGGAATCAAATAAATGACAACTAGTGAGGTAAAGTAAGTCATTAAAACTGTATGGTATTGTTCTTTCCACCACTCATCTGTCAGTTTGTTGTACTGTGGTGGTTTGTGTGTTGCTGTGATTCTGAAAGCTATGCCACAGGTGTTTTAAATACCAGCAGGATCACCCACAGTAGACAGATTTCATCTAAGCTTCCAGATAAAGACAGACTACAAGAAGGAGAGACAGATTGCATCCGAATATTTAGTCACTGAAAACCTGATGAATAGCAGTGGAACACTGTGAGCATCAGAATATTGAATGTTTAAACATGAGGAAGAACACCATAATATTGTCAGATATAGTGCCTGAAGATGAGGCCTCCTAGGTTGGAAAACATTCAAAATATGACTGGGGAGAGCTGCATCCTCAAAGTAGAGTGACCTTAATGATGCAAAAGGAGTAAAGCTTTCAGGGCCTTCATTTACTAATGGGGCACAACTAAAAATGAAGAGAAACAGCTGTAAACATCCATTTGTAATTGGAACATGGGATGTATGAAGCATGAATCTAGGAAAATTGGGAATTAAAAAAAATGAAATGGAATGCATAAACATCAATATCCTAGGCATTATTAAACTGAAATGGTTTGGCTTGACTATTTTGAATCTGACAATCACATGGTTTGCTATGCTAGGAATGAAAAACTGAAGAGAAATAGCATTACATTCAATATCAGAAAGAACATATTAAGATCTGTCTTGAAGTACTATGCTGTCTATGATAGGATAATATCCATATGTCTACAAGGAAGGCAATTAATACCACTGTTACTCAAATTTACACAACAACCACTAAAGCCAGTGATGATGAAATTGAAGTATTCTGCCAAATTTAAACTGAAGCTTAAGAAAATGAAAACAAGTCCACGAGAGTCAAAATATGACCTTGAATTTATCCCATCTGAATTTAGAGACCATCTGAAGAACAGATTTGATGCATTAAATACTAAAGACCGAAGACCAGAAGAGTTGTGGGATGACATCCAAGAACATCATACATGAAGAGAGCAAAAAGTCATTAAGAAGACAAGAAAGAAGGAAAAGG
>NW_006408880.1:1934303-1935149 GCF_000296735.1 Chrysochloris asiatica
AAAATAAGGCTAGGGGCAGACTGTGGAACAGACCATCCATTGCTCATATGCAAGTTCAGGCTGAAGCTGAAGAATATTAAAACAAGTCCACAATAGCCAAAATACGATGTTGAACATTTAACACCCAAATTCAAAGATCATCAGAAGAACAGATTTGATGCAGTAGACAGTAAACAGAAGTCCAGAAGAGTTCTGGGATGACATCAAGAACTTCATACTGGAAGAAAGGAATCTTGTCATGGTGATTCTTCTATTAGTTTTATGTTTTCTAAATAACTTATTTCCACTCTAATCTTTATTATTTCTTTACTTCTGTTGATTGTAGGCATACTTTTCTTGTCTTTTTCTAATCTTTTGGTTATGTTATGTTAACCTCTTAATTTTTGTTCTTTCGTCTTTTAGGATGTTTGCCTTAATTACTATAAATTGCCCTCTTTGCACTGCTTTTGCTGTCACAAAGGCTTTGGTATGTTGTGTTTTTGTTCTTATTTGTTTCTAGGAATTTTCTTTCTTGTTCTATTGCCTGGTAACTTTTTTGCAGAGCATTATTCAGTTTTATTGTTTTTTATTTTGTTTACTTGTTCTTCCTATTGTTGATTTCTAACTTTATAGCATTGTGAGCTGAAGTATTTTGATGTTTTAAAATTTATTGAGATTTTCTTTGTGGCTTATGTTTTCAAAAAGAGACACACAGTCTATTCTGGGGAATGTCCCATGTGCACTGGGAAAGAATGCTGTAGTGGTGTTTTGGGGAGAATGCTCTGCACAAATCTATAAGGTCAAATTGATTGATTGTGTTGCTTAGTTCCTCTATGTTTGTTGAGTTTCTTTCTGCTTGTTCTTTCT
>NW_006408880.1:1964162-1972029 GCF_000296735.1 Chrysochloris asiatica
CCAGCCTCCTACCCACAGGCACACAGCCTTTCTCAGTCCATGGGTCTAGACTCCTCAGCTGCTCTATCTCTCTATGCTATCATCTCTGCCACTGTCTTTTCTAATTAAGATCCCAGGTTCCACTCATGTTCTTCCCTCTTGCTGGCCCTAGGGTTCTCTATTACTGAAATGGAAGATTAACTACTCACTCCTGATATATTAAAGAGTTCTGGAGGCTTAGTGGTTACGAGTCAGGCTGCTAACCTTAAAGTCAGCAGTTTGAAATTACCAGCTGTTCCGTGGGAGAAAGATGAAGCTTTCTGCCCCCGTAAATATTTACAGTCTTGTAAACCCTGTACAGGGTTACTATGAGTTAGAATCGACCCCTTAACACATAACTACCACCACCTGATGTATTAGAGGTTTGATATGTTGTTGGAATCCATTGGTTAGGATTTTGTTGAGAATTTTTACATCTATTTTCATGAGGGATATTGGCCTATGAATCTCTTTTTTATGGATATCTTTGCCTGGTTTGGTATCAGGATTATGCTCACTTCATGAAATGAATTTGAAATTTTTCTATCCTTTTCTATTTTCTGGAGTAGTTTGAGTACAACTGGTGTCAGCTCTTCTCTCAATGCTTGATATAATCCACCAGTAAACTGTCTGGACTTGGACTTTTTGGTTGTTGTTGGGGGTGTTTTTAATGACCTGATCAATTTCTTCTTTTATTATATGTCTGTAAAAGTTTTCTACTTTAGTCTGTTTGTTTAGGTAGGTAGTGTGCTTCTAGAAATTTGCCCATTTCTTCTAGATAGATTTTCAAATTTGTTGAAATACAATTCTTCATAGTATTCTGTTATCATTTTTGTTTCCATTAGCCTTGTTGTGACATCACCCGTATAGCTTCTTACTCATGTTATTTGCATCTTCTCCTTCTTCTTTTGTTAGATTTGCAAGTGGTATGTCAACTTTATTCATCCTTTCAAAAACCAACTTCTTGTCTTGTTGATTTTTTTTTAGTGTTTTTCGGCCTTCCATGTTATCCATTTCTCTTTTTGTTGTTAAGTGCCAATGAGTCGGTCCTGACCCACAGCAACTCGTAGGATTTCCTAGAAGCCACTGGTGAACTGAACTGCTGATCTTGTAGTTCAAACTGACTTTGCATTCCAGTGCATTAACCTATAACACCACACTTTCCTGTTGTCTGTAGGCTTACTTTGTTGCTCTTTTTCTAATTATTAGAGATATTGGGTTAAGGTGTTGATTTTGATTCTTTCTTCTTTTTGGATTTATGCATTTATTGCTATAAGTTACTCTCTGAGTACTGCTCTTGCTCTGTCCCAAAGATTTTAATATGTTGTATTTTCATTCTCATTTTATTAAACAAAAATTTAAATTTCATGTTGTGTTTCTTCTGTTGCCCAGTAGTTTTCAAGCAGGGTGTTATTCAGTTTTCATGTGTTTGATTTTTTTCTTTTGATCTTCCTACTTTTTATTTCTGATTTTATAATAATGTGCTTGGAGAAGATACTTTATAGTATTTTGATGTTTTTTAATTTATTGAGGTTTGCTTTGTGTCCTATAATATGGTCTATACTGGTGAATGCTCCTTGTGTATTGGAAAAGAATGTATATTGTGCTGTTGTTTGGTTCAGTGCTCTGTATGAGTCTATGAAGTCAAGTTGGTTGATTGTGTTATTTAGTTCTTCTGTATCTTTGTTGAGTTTCTTTCTAGTGGTTAGGCCCTTCAACAAAGTTGTGTATTAAACTCTCCTAGTATTGTTGCAGTGTGGTGCTATAGGACAAGCACTGGACTAGCAGCCACAAGAGTGGTAGTTCAAACCTACCAGTTACTCTCAAAAACCATATACAAATCACTATGAGTCTAAACCAGCTCAATGACACACACCCAAAACAACAACTATTATTGTATAAGAATCCTGATGTGGTGCTGCAAGATAATACGTTGGAGTGCAAGGTCAGTTTGAACTGCAGGGTCAGTGGTTCAAGCTCACCAGCTGCTCTTTGGGAACCCAATATAGAGTTGCTATGAGTTGAAACCAACTTAACAGCACTTAAAACAACAACAATGTTATTGTATAGTTGTCTATTTCTTTCTTCAATTTTGTTATAATTTGGTTTATGCATCTTGAGGCTCCTTGGTTAGGAGAATACGTATGTATTATGGCTATGTTTTCTAGTTCAATTGACTCTAATCATGATATAATATCCTTCTTTGTCTCCAATGCTGGGTTTTGCTTTACATTGTACTTAATCAGAAATTAGTATTGTCACTTCTCCTTTTTTTTGCTTGTTAGCTTGCTATATTATTTCCATGCGTTGACTTCTAGTCTATTTTTGTCTTTGTGTATAATGTGTGTCTCTTTTAGACAGAATATTGAAGGATACTATTTTCTTATCTGTTGTACTACTTGTTGTCTCTTGCCTATTGCATTTAATTCATTTACATTCAGTATAATTATTGATAGGTGTGAATTGATTTCTATCATTCTACTGTGTGTGTGTGTGTGTTTTCCTGTGGTGCTGCTGATTTTTTCATTTCACATAATTACCAGTGCTGAGTTAATTTTGTTTGTGAGGTTTTTTTTGTCATTTTCTTCACTGCTGTTGTTTTAATGTTTACTAAATATTTATGGTTTTCTCTTTTTTTGTTTTGATTTCTTTGTAGTTACCCTGTAATTTATTAATTTCTTCCCCAGTTTAAAATGGTCTGTTTTATCTTGAAATCAACTTTACTTCCTTGCCATTTGGATGTTCTGCAGCTATTTTGTTTCCTCTTTTTGTATTGTAGTTATCTTCATTATATAATTATATCTCTCATTCCCTATTTTCAGTCTTGTACATTCACTTTACTTTCAATATTCCTTTTTCTGGATTAACTTCTGGGTGTTGTTGTGTATGTTAATATCAGGTAGTTGTCTGCTAGTTCACTGTCCACATAATTTCTGTAATATTTTTTGTAAAGTTGGTCTGGTTTTTACACATTCCTTTACTTTCTGGTTATCTGAAAATGTCCTAATTTTACTGTTATATTTGAAGGACAGTTTTGCTGGGTATACGATTCTTGGTTGATAGTTTTTTTTTTCTCTCAGAGTTCTGTATATGTTTTTCCATTGCCTTCTTGTCTGGGTAATTGTCATTGAGAAATCAGAGCTTAGTCTTATTGTTTCTCCTTTGTAGATAACTTTAAATTTTTCATGAGTTACTCTCAAGATTATTTCTTTGTCTTTGGATTTAGAGAGTTTGATTATTATATATCTTGGTGACTTTCTTATCTTTTATGATGTTAGAGAAATGCTTTTCCGACAAGTCCTCAATAATTTCTGTTTTTTTTTTTTTTTTCATTTCCTGTTCTAGAATTCGGATTACCTGTAAATCTTATTATGTCCTGCATAAATTTTAGGCTTTCTTTGAATTTTTACCTCTTTTTTTTCCAATTGCTCTTCTAGCAATCTAAAGTTGAGAGATTATCTTCAAGCTCAATAATTTGGCTTTCCCTCGATTCACATCTACTCCTTTGCACTTTCAATGTATTATCCATTTATGAAAGCTTACTATTAATAGTTTGGATTTCTATTTGTTCTATTTGCAGGTTTTATATTGTTTCTAATTTTTCATTTATTTTGTTTTTGAAGTGTTTTCCTGAATTCTTTTAGTTTTTCCTATGTTCTCCTTACTTTCCTCTTGCTGCTTTCTAGATCTTTCTCTTAATTTATTGAAGGTATGTAAATATCATTTTAAAAAATTATTTACCAGGTAGTTATAATACCTTTTCTTCCTCAGAAGCATTTTCTGACTCTCTGTCACATTTCTTCGTTATTATTTGTTTAGCCACTCTTCCTTCTTTCGTTATATGAACTGAAATAGTCTTTTATCTTTGAGACATTGTGGCATCATTGTATTTATATTTAATTGATGGTTGTATGTTATGTGGTCTTAGGCACTCATCACGTGCCTCCTAGTGGGTGTGATTAGAGAACGGAAGCATGTGCACAGTTCTCCATTCTACATTCATATAGGTTTGGCTGGTGGTGGCATCTATCTATCATTGAGCAGATGTTGTATGAGCTGGTATTGGTTCTTGTTCAGTCAGTCAGGTTGCATAGGGTAAAGCTGTAGCTGGGCTGCATGGACACTGTTATCTCTTGTAGGGTGGGGTTAGAAGAGTAAACACACAAACACAAAAGAAGGAAAAACAAATAAACAAGCAAGCACACAGTAGCAAAAAATAAAATGATAAAGGAGAAATGAAAAAGCAGACAGCAGTAAGAAAAGAGACTACAACAAGTAGGAACAGGAAAAAAGAAAGGAAAATAAAATGGCAGCTGAGAAAAGAAAAAGCAATAAAAGACACTAAACAAAAGAGAGAGAGAGAAAGAGAGAGAGAGAGAGAGAGAGACAGATAGAGAGAGAGAGAGAGAAAGAAGAAGAAGAAGAAGAAGAAGAAGAAGAAGAAGAAGAAGAAGAAGAAGAAGAAGAGAGAAAGATACGAGAGAAGGAGGAGGAGGAGGAGGAAGAGAAGGAGAAGGAGAAGGAGAGAGAAAGATACCAGAAAATAATAAGGAACAATCAAGATAAGAAAATAAAAGAAAAAATATGGAGTGGGAAAAAAGAGAAACTGAAGAATAAAAGAAAAAAAAAAAAAATGACAGCCAGGATAGAAAGGATAAAAAACAAGTAAAGGGAAGCAAAAGAAAGAGAAGAAAGAAAAAGCAAGCACAATATAAGGGAAAAACAGGAGAGGAGTTGGACCCAGAAAGGAGATAACTTGTGGTTTCTTGCCAGTCATGGAGCTCACAAGGTGGAGGTGGGGAGGATGAGGGTGTGGCATTCCAGGACTTGGATGTATTTCCTTAAGGCCTAGTTGTTGCATATGGTCAAGATACCCAATCTGAAAGTAGTTTGTGCAGACCCTGAAGGTTGCTGAGGTCAGAATTTTTTAAGCTCAGAGGGCAGCTGGTGGCAGGTTGACTGGTTATGAGGGTTTCTGCTCATCTAGGACTTACAAGAGTAGGTCCTGAAAGTTCTGCAGTTCTTAAGAAGTAAAGCTCAATGGCACCTGGCTTCCAACTCCCAAGGTGGTGCACCATGGTTCCAACCTTTGCTAGAGCAAGGGTTGTGTGAAGATGAGGAACAAGAAATAATTGCAGATTTCTCATTGCCAGTCACCAGTGTGCTTCTGTGCTGTCAGGCCACTGTATATTTTCAAAGCTGCTCACCAAAGTTCAAGATGACTGTGTTGAGTCCAGTCAGCAGACATGTCTCTCTTCTTTTTTGCTGCCCTTGTTCAGCTTCTTCTCCTAGTAAATATTCTATTCTTACTTTGAATACATTGACTTCTCCACCCTTTCTATTGAAACTCGTAGTTCCAGGTTTATCATCTATATCTGTTTCATTTGGTCTCCCATATCATTGTTGTAGAGGGTCTGTGTAGTGTGTCTGCCTAGTCTACCATCTTGTCACTTTTCTCCTATTCTTGTTGTTAAATACCATTGAATCAGTTTAAATTTATAGTAATCCTGTATAGAGTTTCTGAGGAACAACTGATGGGTTTGTACTGCTGACCTTGAAGTTCAAACTGACCTTGTGCTTTATCAGGACTCCCTCCTCGCCTGTCTTATCTTAATGTATTACCTGTATGCTGATGTTTTCTGTTCACTTGTGTATCTTCTTTTCTAGATTGTGAGCTTCTGGAAATCAGGAATTCTATCCCAACTCCCAGCACAGTACAGTAGTGAGTATGTATTTGTTAAATGAGTAATCATATGAATAAAATTTCCTCTATAAGAGAATCTCATATACCACATTTTTCTCAGATTGTATGTTGTTTGTACATGGTATGGACCTGTCCTCAGAAATCCAGCCATGCCAAAAGAAACCAGACAGAGATGAAAACTCAGAATTAAGAACAATCACTCTAATCCATGCTCTTGTAGCACAGCCAGGAAAATCATTCTTTCAAAATTCCTTACTATATGTGGGCCACAATAAACCACTTTTCCAACCTGACTGAGGAAATGAGTATTTGAATAGTTACTTTAATTTCTAATGGCTTCTCTTGCTTGCCAATAATGCTCTTGCCATTGATGTATC
The DNA here is from genome assembly GCF_000296735.1 of Chrysochloris asiatica. Taxonomy (NCBI): domain Eukaryota; kingdom Metazoa; phylum Chordata; class Mammalia; order Afrosoricida; family Chrysochloridae; genus Chrysochloris; species Chrysochloris asiatica. The sequence continues at coordinate 1,970,262 of NW_006408880.1, forward strand.
CATACCCACAGTATAATGTACGCTGCAGATGATTATTGTTATGTATATTTTCACAAATCTTGATTTTTACATTAAATAACCTCTAAAACATTTTCTGTCATGACTTTCTTTTATAGGTGAAAATGCCACATAATGCAAGTTAAGGCAACATGAACCAATATATTTCATCAGCCAGTACCATAATCTATTAAGCCTGAGATATTTTCAGGGAATTGCCTTAAATCCTTCAGTGGTTTAAAGTAGCTTCAGAGGGATTAGTGGCTTAGAGGTAATTGTTATTGCTAATATTTTATTTGAAATGTCCTGTTCAGCAAAGGTAATGTGACATTTTGCTCACTGGCAAGGCTGTCTTTCTAGGAAAAAGATGAGTCAAAAGGTCAGTACCCTGGAGAATGAGAGATGGCAGTGTATAAGACAAAGGACAAGAGCACTGGCTAAGGTGACCAGCACCAGTTAGCTGAAGCTGAGCTATTTTTCTTTTGGTCCACAGAGAACTGGAATTTTTTATTTTATCTTATGAATTGTGAAATTCATCTTGTCTTAGTTACTTATTGCTGCTGTAACAGAGTGGGTGACTTTAAAGAGCAACAATTTCTTTTCTTACAGTTCTGTAGGCTAAAAGTCCAAATCACAGGCTCAGGTATATGGATTTCTTCGTTTCTGTAGATCCCGAGTTTCTTGGTTTCTTAGAAATTTGTCTTCCCCTGTATGTTTGTGGTGGTGTAGCATAAACACTGAACAGTTAACCACAAACAAGGATAGTGGTTTAAAGTCACCAGTTGCTTCTCAGAAACCCTATACAGAGTCACTATGAATCAAAACTGATTCTCTAGCACTTATCAACAACATATATGTGTGACTTTTGCCTTCCTTGTTTATCTGTGTCTGTGTCTAATTGGCTCTTTTTCTAACTCACAAGTGATTAGATTTGGAACCCACCCTACTCTGGTATGATCTAGTTAACATAATAAAGGATTTGGAACCTACCTTGCTCTGGAATAAACTGATTAACATAATAAAGGGAACCATATTTTCAAACAGAATTCCCTCTATAAATATGCCAACTATTGCCATCCAGTCAATTCTGATTTAAATTATTGTTGTTAGGAGCTGTACAGTAGGTTCCAACTCATAGTGACCCTAGGCACAGCTTTGCCCAGACCAGTGTTATCCCCACGATTGTTGTTATGCTTCAGTCCTTTGCTGCTGCCACTGTGCCAATGCATCTCATTGAAAGTCTTCCTTTTGTTGGCTGAACTACCACTTCACCAAACATGATATTTTTCTTGAGGGACTGGTCCCTTCTGATAACATTTCTGAAGTATGTGAGATGAAATCTTGCCATCCTAACTTCTAAGGAGCATTCTGGCTATACTTCTTTCAAAATATATTTGTTTTTTCTTCTGAAAGTCCATGGTACTTTTAATATTCTTCTCTAATACCATAACTCAAATGCATCAATTCTTCTATGGTCTTCCTTATTCAGTATCCAACTTTCACAAGAATATGTGGTGATAAAAAATCGACATCTTTGTTTTTGAATACTTTAAAGAGGTTTTCTGCAGCAGATTTGCCTAATGCAATATGTCATTTAATTTCTCTTTTTTTTGTAATGTTTTATTGTGAATTATGTGATAGTTTAAACGGGAGAACATTAATTTTACATTCATCCTATATATCATTTCATTGCCAAGGTTAAAATCCCCTCCACCAAGGGGTATACCCTGCAAGCCTATCCCCCTCCCCCCAACTGGTCCTCAGCACACAG
>NW_006408880.1:1977723-1982338 GCF_000296735.1 Chrysochloris asiatica
GAAGCTCAGCTTAAATCTGTCCACCACGGGTGATCCTGCTGGTATTCAAAATACCTGTGGGTGGCATAGCTTCCAGAATTACAGCAACATGCTGGCAACTCCAGTATGACAAACTGACAGAAAAGTGATGTCTGGAAAGTTTATTGTTACAATCCTGTAAATGTTAAAAAGTTCTAGCCAAAACTATGGGATAACTCTATTTAGAGGATTGATAGATGAAAAGAACTCTTGGGTGAATGTGGAGGAGAAAGTTGAGAGATAATGGGAATTGAATAGGTAATGTCTGGAACAAAAAAAAAAATCAAGAAGATACAGTATAAATGCATTCCCCACCCTCTTTTGAAATTTGGGTGTAACTAATAGGAAACAATTAATAATAATTGTCATGTAGATTTATGCATGTCTTATGTGTGTGTGTTTCATGAAAAGTGAGAACAAAGGAAAGTCTTTCAGAACATAAATCTATAAGAAAATGAAAGCATTTTCTTAGTGGGCAAAGAGATGCTTATGACAAGGCGTTCCAGTGGTGCAGCAATTAAAGCTCTTGGCTGCTAGTCAACAGAATGGTGGTTCAAACCTATCAACCACTGCATGGGAGAAAGGTATGGCAGTCTACATCTGTAAAGGTTTAAAGTGGTAGAAACACTGTGGGGCAGTTCTATTCTGTCCTATAGGGTTACTATGAGTTGGAATCTACTCGACAGCAGTGGGTGGGATGCATATTCCAAAGAGGTTTAAGCTGGGTGTGTTCCTGACTAGATAGTTCTTCCTGTCTGAAGTACATAGGCTCTCCATAGGCTCATTTCTAAATCATCTTTGTGACTCAGAGTGGTTTAATAATTCTAGTCTTGATCATGACAGAGGTATTTCATCACCAAGGAATGATGTCTAGAGCTTTAATGATAAGAAGGTAATGGATGTGCTTATTACTCATGACCTTCTTCCTCCATTCACCAAGAAATACTCCTTATAGCCAGATACATGCTAAATTCCTTGCAGATTAAAAAAAGAGTAATAATTGGTCTTTGTGTTGTGCTACAGAGTTACCTTTGGCTAAATTCATCCTCTTGGCCATTTATCACTTTGCTCCCCAAGCCCTAGACTCAGATGGGAAATAGATTCAGCCATTTTAAAATCCCATTAATTACAGATATACAAGACATCTCTTCTCTTATTTTTTTTTATCCAAAAGACAAACTGGTTTGTTCTCTTTTCTAAGACCTAGACAAGGTAATCTTCCCAGGTAATAGTAAAATTTAGAATACACAGTCCCTCAAATGAACTATTGCTTATTCATCCCAAGGATCAGATATTAATACCTTTTAAAAACATCCACACCTGGTCTCCAGAGACCCCTTTAGAGACTCAAGAAAAAACAATGAAAGTACAGAAATTTTACTTTGTTCTTGAGGTGACTGTGTAACAGCAGTCTCTTTTCTCAAATATTGGAGGATACTTGAGCATTTCTGTCATATTGATTTGTGAGTGTATTGAACTATAGTTATTAACAACCTAGACTTATATGCTTTATTGGACTATATGCCTGTATCTGTTTTTGCCAAATGCCCACATACATGATAAAAAAAACCCAAACAAGCAAACAACTGCAGTGACCTAAATGTACCCACAAAACTGACTGATAGAGGGGGATATTCTTAGCCTCTTATTCTACCTTTCCACTCAGCCTGGATATCCCCAAGACACATTTTAATGTGTATCATTTTAATAAAACAAAAGGTTGAGTAAAGCAGCTGTTGTTGTTGTTGTTAAGTGTTATCAAGTCAATTCTGACTCAGTGATTGGTACAGAGTATCTGAGGAGCAGCTGGTGGGTTTGAACTGCTGACCCTATGGTTCAAAGTCTAGTGCTGATCCTACAGCACCACACCAGGTGTAGAGCTGATCACACGTAAAATGGCCAAGGTTGGTCCTTAGCCTTCTTACTGACATTATTTGTATCTTTTAAGGTTCTTTAATGGTCATTATGGCTCTACAATCGCCGATACCCCTAAAATCTGGTCTAAGGGAATTGGTAGAATTAAGTCTTATTATCAGAAAATATAATTAACTGAAGAAAAATGGATACCCTTTGAAGGAGTCAAATTGGGACTGTAAAGTGGGTATATAATAATTTCCCATGGAAATTTTTGCCTAATTGCCTTTGTTTAATAAGAGAAATGAGCAGGAGCATTATCAGAGTAGAGAAGAACTTCTTGTGAAGCATTTTTCTGCTAAAGTTTGGGCTACCTTTATCTAAACACTTTCATGATAAGCAGATGTTATATCATTCTTGGGCCCTCAAGAAAGTCAACAAGCAGAATGCCTTAAGTACTCTGAAAAACTATCACCATGACTTTTACTCTGCTTTTGCTTTGTCTGCAACACTACCACCTCTTGGTAACCATTGCTTTGATTGTGCTTTGTCTTCAGGATCACACTGGTAAAGTCTTGTTTCATTTCCTGTTATAATTCTTGGAAGAAATGTTTCAGGATCTTGATATCACATATTAAAACATTCCCTTGAGAACTCTGATCTTGTCTGCAGCTGATCTGTACAAAATGATTTTAGTACCCATTGAGTAGGTAACTTGTTCAACTTTGATTTTTCAGTGTAAGCTGAACCAATCGAGATGCCTGTGGTTTGGCTAATTTTTCTACTATTATTCATAGATACTTTTCAATTAGGGTACAAACAAAGATTGTTTCCTTACAAACTGATGTGAATAGTCTGACACTGTAGGATTTATCTTCAACTAATCTTGTCCTTTCTTAAGACAAGCTATCCACTGGTAAACTGATGATTTAAAAACATTTTTTTTTGGTGGGGGCATTATCTCCATAAATTTTTTATAAAGCAACAATGATTTCACCATTCTTCACATCTAAGTGTCAACATCAATTTGATGTTTGTTCTTGCTGAAAATTCTGTTTAGCAAAGTTTATTTTGTTCTGATAGGGACTATTTCAAACTGGTATCTTATTATTCTTAGTGCCTTAAGCTAGATCCTGTCCAGACATGTTATAACAAGTTAGTGCAAATTGATTTTGGTGCAAAAAATATTGAAATCCCTGTATAGTTATTTTATAGTATGTATTTTCCATGAACTTTTTGTAAATCCCTCATATGAGTGAAAAAGTGATAAAAATTTCATTCAATAATCTGCAGAGCCATGCTTATAACCACTGACACTTTATTGGTTGTGTGAAGACAGAAGCCAAGTGTTGAGCATTATGTTATTTTAGTTTAGACACAGGCCAGATCAGGATGATCTATTTTTTTTCTTTTTAAAAGCTTTAATTGTGAATTGAGTGATAGCTTCTATGGGAGAACTTCGGTTTTGCCCTCATACTATCGAATTTTGTTTCATTGCAATGATTACAATTCCTTCCGTGCATTATCATTTAACAGTATTTGCTTCTAGTTCCTCTGTTTTTTTTTGTTTGTTTGTTTTTTTGTTTGTTTTTTGTACACAGAAACACTCAGGAGTATATACTCATTTAAACAACCAACTTTCTGCAAGGCCACCTCCAGGCCACCAGGACACAGCCTTTGCCTTACCATGAGTCTAGAGTCCTCAGCTGCTCTATCTCTCCATGCCATCATCTCTACCTCCATCTCTGGTGTCGCTGCTTCCCTGGTTGTTGTTGTTGGTGGTGTGCCTAGGAGTTGGTTCCAACTCATAGCGACCCTGCATAGTTTCTGAGGCTATAAACCTTTGTGGGAGCAGAAAGTCTCATTTTTCTCCCACAGAACTGTTGGTAGTTTCGAACTACTGACCTTGTGGTTAGCAGCCCAATTCCTAACAACTGCACTACCAGAGCTCCTTGTTTAGACATTGGCTACTTAAAATGGGATGGGCTATAAAAGTATGAAGTGTCTGGATTACAAGTTTTCAAGAGGGAGTATAGGTTAAGAGTGTGCGGGGAAAGGTAGGATCTTCTTGGAATAGTTTTCATCTTGTCTAGAAGGGTCTGGTTAAAGGAGATGGGGATAGGAGTCTTATGATTCAGTAGTGAGTAATTGTTATCATCATGAATTGTGATTGTCACAACTGAAAAGGTAGATGTTTTGTAACATAAAGGGGAGTAGTTAATCTTACATTCCAGCAACAAAGGACCCTAGGATGAAGAAGAGAGACGAGCATGAGTGGAATGTGCACCTTCTCCTATTAGGGTCTCACCAGCATTTATTGTCTTCTGCTTTTTTGAACTTTGCTGTTATTGCTGGTATGTGATGATACCTCATTGTTGTTTTGACTTGCATCTAATGGTTAATGATCATGAACATTTCTTCATATATTTGTTGGCTGCCTGAATGTCTTCCTTGGTGAAGTGTCTGTTCATATCCTGTGCCTGTTTTTTAATTGGGCTATTTGTCTTTTTCTTGTAGAGGTGTTGTAGTTTCTTATAGATTTTAGAAATTAGTCCTTTGTCTGATGTGTCATTGCAAAAGATTGTTTCCCATTCTGTGAGCTTCCTTTCTACTCTTTTGGTGAAATGTTTAGATGTACATAAGTTTCTAATTTTCAGTATGTGCCAATCATCTATTTTGTCTTCATTTTTTTTTGGTACAATTCTTGCAAATATTTGGTAGTCTATGTATGCCCTCTATTAGA
>NW_006408880.1:1983391-1992368 GCF_000296735.1 Chrysochloris asiatica
GAACTTGCCTTCAATTCCTACTTTGTTGACTGCTTTTATCAGGAATGGATGTTGGATTTTGTCAAATGTCTTTTCTGCATCAATTAGTATGATCCTGTGTTTCTTTTCCTTTTTATAATTTATACGGTGGATTACATTGATTGCTTTTCTAATATTGAACCATCCTTGCATCACTGATATGAATCCCACTTGGTCATGATGTTTTTTTGTTTGTTTGTTTGTTTTTTTTTTGTTTGTTTGTTTGTTTTTTATGTGATGTTGAATTCTGTTGGCTAGGATTTTGTTGAGAATTTTTACATCTATGTTCATGAGGAATGTTGGTCTATAATTTTCTTTCTTAGTGATTTCCTTCCCTGGTTTTGGTATAAGGGTTATGCTTGTTTCTTAAAATGTATTAGAAAGTTTCCCATCCTTTTCTATATTCTGTAATAATTTGAGTAGAATTGGTGACAACTCTTCCCTGAATATTTCATAAAACTCACCAGTGAAGTCATCTGGACCTGGGCTTTTTTTGGTTAGAAGTTCTTTGATGACCTGATCAATTTATTCTTTTGTTGTAGGTCTGTTAAAGTTTTCTACTTTACTGTGTGTAAGTTTAGTTAGGTCACGCTTTTCTAAAAATGTATCCTTCTCCTCTAGATTATCAAATTTGTTGGAGTGTAACTCTTCATAGTATTCTGTTATTATCCTTTTTATTTCCATTGATTCTGTTGTGACATCACCCACGTGGTTTCTTATGCGTGTTATATGTGTATCGTTCCTCTTTTCTTTTGTTAGGTTTGCCAATGGTTTGTCAATTTTAATAATCCTTTCAAGGAACAAGGTTCTTGTTCTGTTTATTCTTTCTATAGTTTTTCTGTCTCATATCTAATTTATTTCTGCTTTAATCTTTATTATTTATTTTTTTCTGGTGACTGTAGGCTTACTTTGCTGGTTTGTTTCTAATTGTTGGGGATGTTGTGTAAATGTGTTGATTTGGGTTCTTTCTTCTTTTTGGATGTGTGCATTTATTACAATAAGTTGTCCTCTCAGCACTGCTTTTTACATGCCCTGAAGATCTTGGTATGTTTTGTTTCTATTCTCAGTTGTTTCTAGAAATTTTGTGAATTCATGTTTTATTTTCTCTACTACCCAGTAGCTTTTAAGCAGAGTGTTATTCAGTTTCCATGTATTTGACTTTATTTTCTTGGTCTTGCTATTGTTGATTTCTAATTTTATAGCATTATTATCTAAGAATATGCTTTGTATTATTTTGATGTTTGTAAATTTATGGAGGTTTGTTTTGTGGCCTAACACATCGTCTATTCTGGAGAATGTTTGTATGTATGATGGAAAAGAAAGTGTATTTTGCTGGTATTGGGTTGAATGCTCTGTACAGATCTATGAAGTCAGGTTGGCTGATTGTGTTGTTTAGTTCCTCTGTGATTTTGTTGTTTTCTTTTTGGTTGTTCTATCCTTTTTAGAGAGTGGTGTATTAAAATCTTGCTTTATTATTGTGGATTTGTCTATTTCTTTCTTCGATTCAATTGTTTGCTTTATATATTTTGGGGCTCTTTCATTGGGAGTGTAGATATTTATTATAATTTTGTCATCTTGTTCAAAAAGACTTTAATCAAGAGATAATGTCCTTCTTTATCTCTTATGCTGGTTTTTGCCTTAAAGTTTATTGTATCAGAGATTAGTATTGCTACTCCTGCTCATTTTTAATTGCAGTTAGCTTGGTATAAATATTTTTCCATCCTTTAACTTTGAATCTGCTTTTGTCTTTGTGTGTAAGGTGTGTCTCTTGCAGACAGCATATTGAAAGATCTTGTTTTTGTATCCTTTCTGCCACTCTCCATCTCTTAACTTTTGCATTTAATCTGTTGACATTCAGTGTAATTATCTATAGGTATGAATGAATTCATTGCTGTCATTATGCTTTTTTAGTTGTTGTTGTTGTTGTTTTTTTGGTGTTGTTGTTGTTTGTTTCTGTGTTCTGAATGCCTTACTGTGCTGAGTTCATGTTTTTTTTGTGTTCTTTCTCGTCAGTTTCTTCATAGTTAATGTTTCCAGGTTTTCGTGGATTTTTATTTTCTTGGTGTATTGTGAAGCATTAATTTCCTTTGAGGTTAGCCTATATTCTATTAAGTTTTTCCTTCATTTATAACAGTCTACTTTATCCTGCCATCTACCTGACCTCCTTATCATCCAGATCTCTGTTTCTATATTTTTACCTTCTTTCAGATTGTAATTGATTGATCATAGATTGGACTCTCGGATCCTCTGAATTCATTCTGTTCTGAAATTCCAAAAATTCTCAGCTTATTCCTATTCATGTTGCCCCACATGAATCTTAGACTTTCTTCAGATTTTTTAAATTATTTTTTTTCTGCTTGCTCTTCTATCTTAGCAGTATTGTAAAATTTGTCTTCAAGCTTGCTGGTTCTAGCTTACATCTCTTCAATTCTACTCCTTTTCTCTTTCAGTGTATTGTCCATTTCTGATATTTATTATTAATCATTTGGACTTCTTGTTGAATGTTTGAATTGTTTCCAATGCTATTTCTATCTTATTTGATTGTTCCTGTAGTTCTTTCCTGACTTCTTCCTTATTTTCTCAATCCCTCTATGGAGCTTTTGGATGCACCTCAATATCATTCTCTTGAATTCCTTCTTAGGAGTTCTAAAACCTGCCCTCCTTCCAATGGGAAGTCTAGGTCTACCTCTAGGTCATTTGTTTCAGCTACTCTATCTTGTTTCTGGACATGTGCTGACATCTTCCATTGTTTTTGGAAATTTTCAACAATTAGATGTATATTCAATAACTAGATGAATGTATGTTGGTTTATTATTGCGCTTTCTGATTGCCTCCAGATGTGATCAAGAGATGGGCTACCATTTTCACTTCTCTTATTACTCAGAGTAATTTTAGCAAGTGTTGGCTATCTATCTGGTGTATAGCAACTGGTATTGACTCTTGTCCATATGGTGGGATTTTACAGGGTGTGTTTGTAGCTATATGACAGCAATTGCTGTCTCTTCTTGAGTAACGTAGGGGGTGAAAGACCCCCCCCCACCTGAGCCCAAAGTTAATGGAGGGGGACCAAAAAACAAAACAAAACAACAAAAAGAACAGATTGGATACTAAAGTCTATATTTGCCACCAAAAAGATAAAAACAAAGCAAAAAAAACCCCATGTTGTTGTTGTTGTCAGGTGCCATCGAGTCAGAACCAACTCATAGCAACCCCATGCACAGCAGAATGAAACAATGTCTGATCCTGGGCCAACCTCATTACCGCTGCCACACTCGATGCCATCAATGATGCCACCTGGCTGATCCATCTTGTTGGGGGTCTTCCTCTTTTTTTCTGACCCTCCATCTTACCCAGCATGACATCCTTCTCCAGCGACTGTTCCCTCCAGACAATATCTCCAAAGTGTGAGAGATGAAGCTTAGCCATCCTGGCCTCCAAGGAGCACTCTGGCTGCACTTCTTCCAAAACAGAGCTATTGGTTCTTTTGGCAGTCCATGGCACTTTCAGTATTCTCCTCCAACACCACAATTCAAAGGCATCAATTCTTCTGCGATCTTCCTTATTCACTGTCCAGCTTTCGCATCCATATGAGGCTATTGAAAACACCATGGCTTGGGTCAGGCGCACCTTAGTCCTCAAGCTGACATCTTTGCTCTTCAACACTTTAAAAAGTTCCTGTGCAGCAGATTTGCCCAATGCAATACGTCATCTGATCTCTTGACTGCTGCTTCCATGAGTGTTGATAGTTGATCCAAGAAGAATGAAGTCCTTGACAACCTCAATTTTTTATCTGTTGATAAGAATGTTGTTTATTTGTTCAGTGGTGAGGATTTTTGTTTTCTTGACATTGAGATGCAAGCCATACCGAAGGCTGTGTTCCTTGATCTTCATCAGTAAATGTTTCAAGTCCTCTTCACTTTCAGCAAGCAAGGTTGTATCATCTGCATATGGCAGGTTGTTAATGAGTCTTCCTCCAATCCTGACACCACACTTTTCCTCATAGAATCCAGCTTCTCATATTATTTGCTCAGCATACGGGTTGAAGCAGTTGTTTGAACAGAGCATGGGAACACTGAATGTTTTAAAATTGGGAAAATTGTGCGACAAGATTGTGTTCTTTCACCATACTTATTCAACCTGTATGCTGAACAAATAATATGAGAAAAAACCCATAGCACAATAGAAGTAAGACTTTAACTCCCCTTTCTCTCCTTCTTGCCTTCAAGGTGTTCTAAGAACTTCCAAGATGTTACCGTTATTCCTTATAACATAACTCAAGATTTAATTTTTTGGCCTATTTCCTTTTTAGTCTGTCTCTCTCTGTCTCCTCAACCTCATTCAGGTGTTTCTTCTAGTGAGAAACAGCCCAGGGCCCCCTCAAACCATTTTAGGAGATGCTTCTGTTTTAAGCTGTTCCTGTTGATGCCTTCCCCTTTCAATTCTGGAGCCAGTGGTCTTTGCTGAGTATATCTGTGCATACACATGCATAGTAGAACCCTCTGGGGTTGGGGGTTGTCCACTCACTCAGGCACCTTCTCTATTCTCCAGAGTGAAGGTGCACAGACAGAGAGAGACAAATGAACAGGAAAAATGTTCACACCTTAAACTACAATAATCAGCCAGATCTCTGTAATGGGAGCTCTCCCCTACTCTTGTATCAGGTGCATTATGCTTAAGATGGCTGTTCTAGGACATGCCAGCAGCCACAGATCAGAAAACACCACCTTTCTTGCTTCTGTTACAAATCCCACTAATAGTAAGCCTTTGATCCTTCTAAATATTCCTTTTTATGTAGTTCAAAGCTCTAGGACTTTCTCCTGTACTTACTTTGTCTGGTATTCTGTGTTATTACTGGCAGAGGGCTGCATGGCATCTCTCCCTAATCAGCCATGAGGCTCCAACACTGTCAGACGATTTGGTTTTTTTGTTTTTGATAAGTAGTCGACTACAAGGTCAGTTTGAACTACAAGATGGATGGCTCAAATCCACCAGCCATTCCTCAGAAACCCTATACAGAGTCGCTGTGAGTAGGAACTGACTCTACAGAACTTAACAACAACAAGAAGAGACCAACACTTTTGGAGTTCAGTGGATATCCTTAATGATGAGACATGCTATTAGAGAAAAATGTGTTTGAAACTGAAAGTGATAGGAGTTGATAAAGAGATTCTTGCTTTTATTTCTGGAAGTATGCTCTTGTAGACTTAAACTAGAGTTATGCAGAGTTAGGTAGGTAGCATATGGAAATGGTAGCCATTTCCCATCAGAAAAATGCCCTGAGCCTGAGAAAGTCACAGTTTTTTTTTTTTTTTTTTTTTTTTAAGTTGCACAGTTTTTCAGTATGAATGAAGTCATAGCTTCAGAGTAAATTCACAGACAATTCTTGCTCATGCTTTGAATCTTCACAGTTCCCATTAGAGTGTGAACCTCTGGAGCATAAGAATAAGCAAACAATGCCCTAGCAGTGAAACTTAGTTTTCCAGGTGACAGAGTGAGCACCGTGTGAAATGGATCCACCAGGAAGACTTGATATTCTTTAGAATTTGAATATATGTGAACCTCAGAGCTAACCTGGCCAAATTGGACAATATTTGGGTCTACCTGTTATTGTTATGTGCTACTGAGTTGGTTCCAACTCTGAGAAGTAGCTTATGGGTTTGAACTGCCAACTTTGTGGTTCACTGTCCAGTGCTGATTCTATAGGATTATACCTGGGTCTATGAAGATATGTTCTTTGAAAACAGATTAATGAAATTGAAGCTGAAATGCAAACTTTGAGTAAAAATTAAAGTGTTCTTTGAAGAGATAAAGCCCCTGTTCTTGAATATAGTTTGACTTAAAATCTTAAAGTATTTTTAGTGATTTGTTAAAAATTCCTCAGACTAGTATTTAAATTTTTAAAAAAATTTTGAATTGAGAGAAGGTTTACAGAGTAGATCATCAGTTTTATATACAAGAGATGATACATTTTGTTTCATCTCAATGATTGCAATCCCTTCCATATAACAACAGTTATCCTACTTTTTCCCTGTGATACTTATTTCCATTCCACCCTCCTTCCCAGCCCCTCTGAACTTTGTCCCCAGGTAAATGTTGCCCTTTTGATCTTGAATGGTTGACAATTCTATCATGAGCATATCTCACTTGTGTTGTTGTCCCTGACATAACTATCCACTGCTTCATTGAAAATTGGGCTATGAGGGTGAGGAGTCAAAGACTAGTATTTTTATTTCTAAACTTGATTAAGTTGATTTTATAGTATTTTCATATAATACCATCAGTGTAAGATTTTTAAAGAGCTGACAGGATTTATATATTATTATTTTATCAAATAAAAAACCATGTGACTACCCACATTTACAGAGTCCTGGTGTGGCACTGTAGGATAAGCACTAGACTGCAAGGTCCGTTTGAACCACAAGATCAACAGTTCAAACCCACAAGTTCCCCCCACCCCCACCCCCTGGAAACCCTACACATGGTCACTATGAGTTGGAACTGACTTGACGGCATTTAACAACAATAAAACCCCACATATATACTTTTCTGTTTGAGTAACCACTATTTGAAAGTGTCCTTTCAAAAAACTATTCTATTTTCTGCCAACAAATGTAAATGAAATAGCCTTTTTGGTGCAATGGTCAAGTGCTTGGCTACCTAGTGGTTTGAACCCACTAACCGCTCGATGGGAATAAGAAGCTGTAACTTTGCTCCCATAAATATTTAAACTTAGGAAACCCTATGGGTTGCTTTTACTCTGTCTTATAGAGTTTCTGAGTTGGAATCAACTTGACAGCACACAACAACAAAAAGTCCAGACCAGAAAATTCATAGAGGAAGAAAACAATTTAGTGGTTTCTAGGGATTAGAGTGTGTCATAGCTAAGGTTTTGTATCTACTTTACGGGGCCAGAATTCTCAGAGGTTTGTCAATTGAAGTGTACCTATCCCCCATGATATGACTGATGTGATAAACCAATAAAAGGATTAATCCCACCATTAATCCCACCACAACTCTGATATGATTTATGGGCGATTCCCAAGGGTGTAGCATGCAGCACCTTTTATCTCACAAGAGATAAAAGGAGAAAGACTTGAACAGAGAAAGAGGGACCTACTATCACCAAGATAGAAGAACCATGGTGGAGTGTCTTTTGATTCTAAGTATCTTGCACTATGAAGTGCCTAGATCCAGAAACATATTGATGCCAAGGTGTATGGAAATCTCCAAGGAATATTGGGCTTACAGATGCTGGAAGGAGACAAGGACCTTTTTCTAGAGTCAAAAGATAGAAAGTCTTCCCGAACAGCCAGCACTCTGAATTTGAATTTCTAGCCTCTTAAACTGTGAGAGTCCAGGAGTGGTGCTGTAGGCTAAGCACTAGACTGCTAACTGCAAGGTCCAACCCACAAGCCATTCCTCAGAAACCCTATATATGGTTGCTAGGAGTCAGAACAAACTTGACAGCACTTAACAAGAACAAACAATGGAGAATAAATTTCTGGCTGTTAAAGCCATCCACTTGTATTTCTGTTATAGCAGCATTAGATAACTAAGACAGGATGGGGTTATGGGCAAGTGTTATAGATTGAATTGGGTCCCCTGTAAGATATGTTGAAGTTAAGTCCTTTACCTCTAGTTTGAAAGAAAGGTGTTTTTGTTGTTGCTATCAGTTATCTGATACTAGTCATTTTAAATCAGACCAGAATGGGATGGGTCCTAGTCCTAATCCCTTTTGAGTGATACCTTACAAACGGGGAGAACAGACACTAAGATGTCACACATAGTGGAAGACATCAGATGAGGCTCCATCTCCAAACCAAGGAACACCAGTCAAAACAAGGACAGGGCAGATTGTGGAACAGACCATCAATTTCTCATATGCAAGTTCAGGCTGAAGATGAAGAAAAGTAAAACACGTCCATGAGAGCAAAAAATTGGCCTTGAACATATCCCATGTGAATTTAGAGATCATCTCAAGAACAGATTTGATGCATTAGATACTAAGTACCAAAGAACTAGAAGAGCTATGGATAACATCAAGAACACCATACAGGAAGAAAGCAGAAGGTCATTAGGAAGAGAAGAAAGAAGGAAAAGGCCAAAATGGATGTCAGAAGAGACTGCAACTTGCCTTCCAATGTAGAGATGTTAAAGCAAATGGAAGATATAAGGAAGTAAAAGAGCTGAGCAGAAAAGTTCAAAGGGCAGCCCAAGAAAACATCATAATGTTTTATAATATTATAAAGTATTATAATGAAATGAGCAAAGGCTTCGAGTTAGAAAACTAAAAGGGAAGAACCTGATCAACATTTCTCAAGCTGAAAGAACTGAGGAACAAATTCAAGCCTTGACTTGTAACACTGAAGGATTTTTAGGCAAAATATTGAAAGATGCAGAAAACATCAGAAGATGGAAAGAATTCACAGAATCACTGTTTCAAAAATAATGGACACTATTCAAACATTTCAAAAGATAGGATATGCTCAAGAACCAGTGTACTAAAGGAAGAAGTTCAAGATGCACTGAAGGCATTAACAAAAAACAAGGCTCAGGGAATTGATGGAAAACAAATTTAAATCTTTCAACAAACTGATGCAGCATTGGAGACATTCACTCATCTATGCCAAGGAAGTTGAAAAAGAGTTACCTGGCTAACTAATTTGAAGAGATCCATATTTGTGCCCATCCCCAAAAGAGCTGACTCAATGGAATGCAGAAAACATTGATCAATGTCATTAATATCACCTACAAGTAAACTTTGTTAAAGATAATTTAAAAATAACTGTATCAGTACACTGACAGGGTACTACCAGAGATTCAACTGGAATTCAAATGAGGATGTGGAATGAAGAGTATCACTGATGTCATCAGATGGCTCTTGGCTGAGAGCAGAGAATACCAGAAAGATGTTTACTGTGCTTTATTGACTATGCAAAGGCTTTCAACCATGTGGATC
>NW_006408880.1:1992764-2001052 GCF_000296735.1 Chrysochloris asiatica
ATTGACTATGCAAAGGCTTTCAACCATGTGGATCATGACAAGCTATTGACAACATTGTACAGAATGGATATTCCAGACACTTAATTGTCCCCCTGAGAAACATCGACATATACTGAGAGGCAGTCATTCAAACAGAACATAGGGACATTGAATATTTTTAAATTAGGAAAGGTGTGCTCCAGGGTTGTATTCTTTCACCATACGTATTAAATCTTTATGTTGAGCAAATAATTGGAGAAGCTGGATTATATGAAGAAGAATGTGGCATCAGGATTGGAGGAACATTCATTAACAACCAGTAATATGCAGATGATACAATCTTGCTTGCTGAAAGTGAAGAGGACTTAAAATATTTACTGATGAAGGTCAAAGAACACAACCTTCATTATGCTTTGCTCAATATAAAGAAAACAAAAATCCTCACCACTGGAATAATAAACAACATCCATATAAATGGAGAAAAGACTCAATTTGTCAAAGACTTCATTTTGCTTGGATCCACAGTCAACGCTCATGGAAACAGCAGTCAAGAAATCAGATGATGTATTGCATTAGGCAAATCTGCTGTACAACACTTCTTTAAAATGTTCAAGAGTAAAAATGTCAGTTTGAAAACTAAGGTGTGCCTGATCTAAGCTATGATATTTTCAGTAGTTTCAGATGCATGTGAAAGTTGCACACTGAATAAAGACCGTAAAATAGCTGATTCATTTGAGTTATGGTGTTAGACTAAAATATTGAAAGTACCATAGATGTCCAGAATAACAAACAAATCTATGTTGGAAGAAGTACAGCCAGAATGCTTTTTAGAAGTCAGATGGTGAAACTTTGTCTCTCATACTTTGGACATATTATCAGGAGGGACCAGTCCCTGGTGAACATTATGCAAGGTAAAGTGGAAGATCATCAACAAAGACCCACAATGAGATGGATTAGCACAGTGGCAGCAGCAATGGGCTCAAGCATGTCAACAACTGTGAGGATGGTGCAGAACTGGCAGTGCTTTGTTCTTTTGTACATAAGGTCACCATGAGTTGGAACTTACTTGATGGCACCTAACAACAACATCAATTACTGGTTGGATTGTAAAATGGTGTAGTCACTACTTGGTTATTCCTCATGACCCAGCAGTTCCACTTTCATGTACATATGCAAGAGACTTGAGAGCAGAGACTCAAGTAGATATGTGCACACCAGTGAAGCATTGTCCACAATAGCCAAAAGGTGGAAACAATACAAATGTATATCAACAGATAAATGGACAAAGAAAATGTGGTATATCTATTCAATAGAATATTATTTATCCATAAAGCAATTAAAATTTTGATAATTTTGCTACATGGGTAAACCTTGAAAATATAATGAGTAAAATGAATTAGGTACAAAAGGATCTTTATTGTAGGATTCATATGTACAAAATAATCACTGCACCACCGTTGCTGTTGTTGTTGGTTCTCTTAGTGACTATGCGCAGCAGAATAAAACACTACACATTCTTGTATTATCCTCACATTTTTAGGCTTAAGTTCATTGATGCAGCCATTGTATCAGTCCATCTCACTGGGGGTCTTCCTCTTTTTCACTGACTCTCCACTTTACCCAGTATGATGTCCTTTTCCAGGAAATGGTCCTTCCTGACAACATGTTCAAAGTACCTTAGACAAAGTATTGCCATCTTCAAAGGAGCATTCTGACTGTACTTCTTCTACACAGATTTGTTTGTTCTTCTGGTAGTCCATAGTACGTTCATTATTCTTTGCCAACATCACAATTCAAATTAATCAATTCCTCTCAAGTCTTCCTTATTCATTGTCCAGCTTTCACATGTATATAAGGTGATTGAAAATACTGTGATCTGGATCAGGTGCATTTTAGTTGTCAAAGTGACATCTTTGCTCTACAACTTTAAGGAGGTCTTTTAAAGTAGATTTGACCAATGCAATATGTCATTTGATTTCTTGACTGCTACTTCTTTGGGCATTGATTGTGTATCCAAGTAAAATAAAATTCTTGACAACTTCAATCTTTTTTCTATTTATCATGATGCCATTTATTTGTCCAGTTGTGAGGATTTTAATTTTCTTTATGTTGAGGTAAAATCTATACTGAAGATTGTGGTCTTTGATCTTCACTAGGAAGTCCTTCAAGCCCTTTTCCCTTTCAGCATGCAAGGTTGTTTTGTCTGCATATCACAGGTTGTTGATGAGCCTTCCTCCAATCCTGCTGACATGTTCTTCTTCATCTAATTCAACTTCTCAGATTATTTGCTTAGCATTCAGATAGGATAAATATGGTGAAAGGATATAACTCTGATGCACACCTTTCTTGATTTTTAATGATGCAGTATCCCCTTTTTCCTGTCCAAACTAATGTCTTTGTCTTTGTACAGGTTACTCACAAGCACAATTAAGTGCTCAGGAATACTTATTCTTTGAAATGTTATTCATAGTTTGTTATGATCTGCTCAAATGAATGCCTTTGCACAGTAAATAAAACACAAGCAAAAGTTTTTCTGGTGCTCTTTGCTTTCAGACACTATTCATCTGATGTCAGCAGTGATATTCTTTGGTCCATTTAGTCCTCTGAATCTGTATTGAATTTCTGGCAGCTTGTTGTTGATATGCTGCTACAACCATTTTGTAATTATCTTCATCAAAATTTTACTTTCATGTAATATGAATGATATTGCTAGAAAATTTCTGTATTTTGTAAAGCTGCCTTTCTTTGGAATGGACACAAATATGGATCTCTTCCAATCAGTTAGCCAAGTAGCTCTCTTCCATCTTGGTATAGATGAGTGTGTGTTTCCAGTACTGTATCAGTTTGTTGAGATATTTCAATTTGCATTCTTCCAGTTGCTGGAATCTTGTTTCCCACCAGTGCCTTCAGTGCAGCTTGGACTTTTCCTGTCAGTACCATTGGTTCTTGATCATATGCTACATCCTGAAATGGTTGCAAGTTGACCAGTTCTTTTTTGTACAGTTACTCTGTGTATTCCTTCCATCTTCTTTAGATGCTACTTACATAGGTAAATTTTTTTGCCATAGAACTCTTCAGTATTGTAAGTCTAAGCACTACCATTACCAGTATCAAATTGCAAGATCATCATTGCTTCTAAGGCTGTCTTTAAAGATGCTAGAATGTGTGAACAAAAGTACCAAAGAGAAAGCTGTTCTTTCCACCAATGGCATGTTCTTTCTACCAGTGACAGTTCCATTACTGTTTTTGGTGTTTTCTTTCAATTTCCATAAGGTTCTTTTTTTCTTTCCTTCCACAAGTCACTGAATTATCACAGTTCCTGATCCTATACTTAGCAATATTTTGGTCTGTGATATTACTAACATTTCTTAGAATGCATTTTTAAAGTATATAATGTTCAATGTTTTTCCAATTTCTCTCACTGAGATTTTAAGAAATATTTTTTGCTTTTTCCCCTGTGGAATTGTATTTGTCATGGCCAACTTTTGATAAATTTATCTATCTACCCTAGGAAATGAGAAAAATGTGTGCTGCAAACAAATGTAGATATTCTTAAAAATGAGGTAGCAGAGGTTTGGGAACAGATATTTCAAAAGATAATTATGATGATTTTGTGGATAAGTGATAGAGAAGGATATAAAAGATTTTTCTGTTAGAGAAAGAATTTCACAGTTTAAAAAAGGTGGCTATAAGTCTAAAGTTTAGATTATGAGTTTGTCTCGAATGAGCTTTTTGATAATAAGGAAAAGCTCCTTGAAACATTGAAAGTTTTGTTCCACCCTCAAGGAAAAAAACCCAGAAACCAAATACACTGCTGACTCATAGTGATCTTATAGGATAGAAAACAACTGCTCCTTTGAGTTTCTGAGACTGTAAATCTGAGACTGTAAATCTTCACAGTAACATACAGCTTCATCTTTCTCCCTCCAAAGGCTGGTGAGATAGAACCACCGACCTTGTGATTAGCAGCCCAATGCTTGATCCACTGAGCAACCAGGGCTTCTTATGAGAAAAAAATCAGGTTAGAAAATTTAACAACTGCTACCATTAGATACCATTAGTCGGAACCGACTCCACGGCACATAACAACAACAACAACCATTAGATAAAGAATAGCAAGAAAGGTACTTATATACTTTTTGTGTCTTTAAGCCTTAATCAAGATATATATATTCCTTTAGTAATCATAGTAATTAGTAATTGCTGCATTTGGTTGCCTTAATAAAGAATTCAACTCTAGAAAGAAAAATACAATAAAATGTATGGGAGCACTCTTCTCTGTTGGCCCTAGTTACATATACCAGGAAGTCATTTTGCCTGAACCTCAAAGCCACAGATAAAGCAATACACTTGATACTGTGACTGTTTTCCTGGGAGAAAAATGGCCTCCAAGGTGAAAGAAAAAACTTCAGTAGACAAACCTTGAAAAGTTTGATTTAAAGAGTAATGGCAAATACCATATTCTCAACTCAAAATCATGTGAATATCAAATAAATATTGTTAAACTTGTTACGTTTATTGAAAGCATGCTAAGCATCTCATCATATTTTCTGTTCATTTTTTAGTTTTTATATAATATTCTTCAAGATTCCCAGAAGATTAAGGATAATCTAACTCCTGTTTATTTAAAAAAAAATATCTACAGCAAATAAAAGACAATTTTACATGTGAACTGCACAGAAATTTTCTTACTCTTATTCTAGAACTTATGTCTTTATAGATTCTCAATACTTTAATAAAAGCTCATCTGACAAGTTATGGATAACATTACGAAGAATGGGTATTCTGTAACACTTAATTGTGCTCATGAGGAACATGTACATAGACCAAGAGGCTGTCGTTTGAACAGAACAAGGGGACACTGAATGATTTAAAAGAAGGAAAGGTGTGTGCCAGGCATGTATTCTTTCACCACACTTATTCAATCTGTATGCTGAGCACATAATCTGAGAAGCTAAATTATGTGAAGAATAACTTGGCATTAGGATCAGATGAAGACTCATTAACACTTGCAATATGCAGTGGATACAAGCTTGCTTGCTGGAAAGCAAAGAGGATTTAAAATACTTGTTGATGAATATTAAAGATCACAGCCTTCAGTATGGGGAGTAGTTCAATGTAAAGAAAGCAGAAATCTTCACCATTGGATGATAAGTGGAAAAAAGAATGATGCCACCAAAGACTTCATTTTGCTTGAATCCACTATCAACACTCATGGAAGCAGCAGTCAAAAAATCAAATGACATATTGCATTAGGAAAATCTGTTGCACAAGACTACTTAAAGTATTCAAGAGCAATGGGATCAGTTTGAGGACTAAGGTGCACCTGATCCA
This sequence comes from Chrysochloris asiatica, assembly GCF_000296735.1. Classification (NCBI taxonomy): domain Eukaryota; kingdom Metazoa; phylum Chordata; class Mammalia; order Afrosoricida; family Chrysochloridae; genus Chrysochloris; species Chrysochloris asiatica. The sequence goes on from NW_006408880.1 coordinate 1,998,078, forward strand.
AACCATGGTATTTTCAATAGTTTCATATGTATGTGAAAGTTGGACAGTGAATAAGGAAGACAGTAGGAGAATTAGTGCATTTGAGTGATGGTATTGGAAAAGAATGTTAAAAGTATCATGAACTGCCAGAAGAACAAACCAATCTGTGTTGGAAGGAGTACAGCCAGAATGTTCCTTAGAAGTCAGGACGGCAAGGCTTTGCCTCTCATACTCCAGATGTATTATTAGAAGTGACAAGTTCTTGGAGAAGGATATCATACTTGTTAAAGTGGAGAGTCAGTAAAAAAGAGGAAGACCCCCAATGAGATGGATTGGCACAGTGCCAGCAGCAATGGGTTTAAGTGTAACAATGATTGTGAGGCTAGCACAAGGCTGGACAGTGTTTTGTTCTGTTGTGTGTAGGATCACTATGAGTCAGAATCTATTTGATGGCATCTAAAAATAATAACAACAACTTTCCTAGCATTAAAGCCACTGTTTTTCTTGAGAGTAATTAGCAATTTTTCAATGAATTGCACAGCTAATTTCTCAAGCAGCACACGTTACATTGATTTCAGAAATTTGAAGGTTAACTAAATTGTTTCTCTAATAATTTTTTAGTATTCATTACCAAGTCTGCACTGGTCAGCTCAGACTCTAAGGAATTCAGTATCTCACTGTATACTCAGTTCATCTTTTGCAACTATAATGGCCAACTTGCAAATGTATGCCTGAATGGTTATGTAGAGAAAGCTGCTTTTCTCTGGGGGCCAATGTCTCTTCTCCACCAATCAGAATGCAGTTCATGATTCATTAGGTTTGTTGACTAGATTATTTAACTTAATTCAATATAAATTATTTAATTCCTATGGTCTTTCTGGTATTCAATGTGAATGAAACAATTATTCCTGAACACAATCATCCAAATAACACCATACAGTTTTACCAACTCCCAAGTCAGTCGTTAAATCCCAGCTATCCGCTGCTCTAAACAAACTACTCATACTGAGTTTTTGAGGGTTATAATGTTACTGAAATTGTTTGTATTCAGTAAGAGACTATATGTTATTCTATATTTAATGAGAGAAGATCCCAATTACATAGCAATGAGAGAAATCATAAATTATTTCTAGGTATCAACTTTGCCCTTATTTTGATACCTTCTTTTCTTTTATCATCTGTTCTTGTCTGTGGGGAAAGAAATGATTCAATTTTTTCCAAATGTAAGCCTGCTGCTGAGAATTATTCCTTTAGGTTAGCCACGTCTTGGCATCATTTCAAGCTGCTCATTGGTTGGAAGAAGTAGCATATGTGGCACGTGCATTCTCTATCTGAAAGTTTAATTTACATGACATGGGTACTCCACACATTAGGCCTCTTGGCTTAGTTTGGGCTTCCTGAAAACAGACTCAGAAGCAGAGAATTTCCTGTAGGGAAGTGATGAGGGCAGGTGTGATGGGTTCAATTGTGACCCTCTAACCAAAAATATGTGTTGGAATACTAACCTCTCTACTTGTGGATGCAATCTCATGTAAAGTAATTACTTTCCATAATACAATGTAATCAGTTAATCAGTTGAGGTCATATCTGTGTAGGGTGGATGCTGAACCTAATCACTTCTGAGTTATATAAAAAGTAACACAGACACAGAGAAATGTGCATACATGGGTGAAGACAGGTGCCATGTGAGGATCACCAAGGAGCAAAGCAATGCCCAGGGCTACTGTCAAGAATAAATGAATATTCCAAGATTCTGTCTTGTACTTTTAACTTCCAGAACTGTGAGAAAATTAATTTCTGTTTCTTAAAGCCACTCACTTATGATATTCCTATTACAGTAATACCAGGTAACATAGACAGCAGGATTGGGTGGAGAGAGAAATCCATGGGCAACACATTTGCAACGGAGGCGCATCTGATCCTCTGGGGGAGTTATGAAGTTGGATCGCCTTCTGAATTTTCCTGAGTTGAGGCTAAAGGGCTAGGTTTTTGTATGGCTTCATCAGTCATTGGCTGTGAACTATTTTTTGGGAGGGGGCATGACCCTGTAGTTGAAGGCAATTTTCAGCAAACTGTCAGCAGCCAATATTCTCAGTGTCTGGTAAAATAAGTAGCTCAGTCTTCATGGGAGAGATCTTGAAGTACCATCTATCCTCTATTCCCATTTTAAGGAAAAACTGGGTTAAAAATATGAGGGGACTTCAAAAAGTTAATGGAAAAACTTCATTATCTTTCAGTTCTGTATATCTATGAACTGTTTTAAACCCCCTCATATAGAACAAGACTGAGATGTGGAGGCACAGCATTCTTTCTTTTATACACAGTCTCAGTTCTTTTCTTTCAATAATGCTCAGCTAAAATCTATAAAAATTTATTACCCTTCTTTTTTCATTCCCTTGCTCTCTCTCCTTTGTCCTAAACATGACCAACAATGAAATAAGTTGGACTCTGGGGAATTTTGACTCTGGAGAATAACAAACAGTATAGCGCAATTCCTGTGAGACCAAATTAGAAACATGGGAGTTGGTGTTACCAAGGTTTAGAGAACCATGAATAAAAGGGAACTTGAAAATGGAGAGGGAGGAAAGGAGCCAGAAAGAAACTGTTCTTTCTTTCATTACTCCTTAATCAGGCAATCAAGATGCATTTATACTAATATTTGTAGTTCTCTGGATGTTGTTGTTACAAGCTTAGTTGCCCTTTTCAATCTTAAAAGGAGTCTCCTTGCAAGAAGGCTCATGTAGGGGAAAATAATTTTTATTATCAAGGCTTTCCCTTGTCACTGCCCTACTGTTTGCTTTTCCATGATTGATTCTTCTTTCAGTTATTCATTCAGATTCATTCATTTTTTTATTCATACATTGGACTCCTACCATGTTCCAGGAGTACCTGGAAGTACAAACAGTTGATTTGAATTCACCCACAAATGCCTTGGAAGAAAGGCCTGGTGATTTACTTTGTAAAATATCAGCCATTGAAATCCATATAAAGTACAG
>NW_006408880.1:2006588-2009366 GCF_000296735.1 Chrysochloris asiatica
GTGGCATAGCCCTCAGAATCACAGCAACTCAAACCACCACAGCACGACAGACAGACTAGTGGTGGCCGTTTGGTTTTATGTCCACCCAAGGTAGGAAAGTTAAAAATATACCAAAGTAAGAGTAGTTATGGATAATAGCTAAATTATGAAGACCTGGGAACCATACTCAGCTTGTAGAAAACTGAACATTAAAGCAGGAATTGCTGTTGTTGTGTTGTGCTATTGAATTAGTTCAAAGCAGGGATAGCAGTTTGCATTAATTGCAAATTAACATTTGGCTTAGTAAACATAATTATTAGCCTTAAAAAAAAAATCATTTCTTTCCCAGGGACTGAACCTAATTAAACAACTGTTCTACTTTAAGTTGAAAAGCATTCTGATGTTTCTGATTTGCTTCTCTCTTTCTAATGGTTTTAGGTCAGTATGGTTATATTTCAAATGGTTCATTTGGTGGGGTTTTTTCCCCTTCATATTAAAAAAAAAACATTCTTTGCTTAATAATGTGGGATTGTTGAAATGTTGAGTTATGACAGAAATAATATGTAGGCACAATAATCTTCATTTTACAGATAAGAAAACAGAAGGACAAAGAATAACTTGTCCTCCCCCACTAGGAAATCCAACTCCCTAATCTGTGCTTTTAACCGTTAAGTTATACCACCTAGTTAGAAACATACACAAAGATAATTGCAAATCCAGTTACTTGTTTTGAATGCCTCCTTGCTATGCCCTCATGTTATGGATACTTTCTTTCTATTCTGTTTATTCAAGTCAGTGGACCACAGCTGGTAAAAATTCACTTGCTTTGTAGCTTAAAAATTCACTTGCTTCTCTGTCTCACTTCTTTATTGACTTTCCACATATTTTCTATTTTCACTTTAAAGATGTATCTACAGTCCCTTGGCTACCCTTGTTAATTTATTTCCCTTTGCCTTGTTTTGTTTTTCATTTAAATTTTGTAACAGTGTTATGTGAGTTAGTAAAGATAAGGTTTTATGAGAAACTCAGTATCAAAATTAAGTTGCATTGCAAGGTACTATGGGTAAAACTGGAAGAAAGGGCATTTTAAATTCTCTGTTGAGGTTCTCTAACTAAGTCTTTTTGAGGCTAATAAAATAGTCTATGCTTGATTTATGATTATATATTCTGATGTATGAAATATTATTTGTAAATAGTTTAATAAGAGGCTATTGCTTCCAGTTCCAAATTAGCAGTGAAGGTGATTTCTATTAAAGAAGACATTTGTGGAGGATTTTGTTCTTGATGCTTAATAAAGTGAGTTCTTTTTCTCAACACAATACAGATTGTTGACTTATAGCACAGCTCTAGAGACCTGATGTTGTATTCAAAGAGTAAAACCTTATCTCTGCTCATTGTTTATTTATTACATTTTAGGGTACATATAGCAAAATTATTTTCCCTAAAGTTTTCACTTTTCCTCCCTCTTGGTTATGCATGAAAAATATGTGCATTGGGTTCCTCAGTATCTCAGTTTAATCATGTGACTCTCCAAGTCTTTTTTATTAAATGACATTTCTAGTATTTTAATGAGGGTTTGACATTTTCACAGATTACAGTTTTGTTTTATTTTTATATTCATTGAAGTGATTTTTATGCTGCCTTTGCATGCTGTCAAATTATAATTTCTAAAGGTACTTGGAAGCACCTTTTAAAAAAGAAAAGTATATTGGGAAACCATTCAAGATTCTCACTGCTCATGCTCAGAGCAGTGTGTTTTTAACAAATGACTTACAAGTCATTAAGTGTAGAGTTGTCATTCTCAGCAACTTCAAATACTAGATTCTTTTAAAATGGCAAAGACTGCTCATGACTTAGACCAGGGCATGCAAATTTAAATACCTGGAGGGCCCAGCAGGTGATGTAAATGAAATAGGCAATTGTGCATCCTAGGAGGACTACAGCAGGCAAGTCCTGCCCAAAGAGGACAGCTGCTAATTTGCTCTATCTGATGATTGCTATGAAGAAATGTACAGTATCATCATATGTTTTTGACATTTCGATGGAATCTCGGAGTCTGGATTTTTAAGGGAAATATTCTGATTTTTAGCTTTGTTTCTCATCTAAAATAACTAACACAGAATTGGATACATATGAGGGGGCTTCAAAAAGTTCATGGAAAAATGGAATTGAAACATAATGGTATTTTTCCACAAACTCATTAAAGCCCCTTCATGTGATATGGTCACAAAAAATGAATGAACAAAGTTATTTGTTTCCATGTAGCCAAGGAGCCCTGGTGCTGCACCTTTCAAGTGCTAAACTGCTGGCAGATAGGTGGGCAGTCAGAACCCACTAGTAGATCAGTATGCATAGTGGGGAAAGGCTGATGATCTGCTACTGTAATGATTGTTGTTGTTAAGTGCCATAGAATCAGCTCTTACTCATGTAAAGCAAAATATAATACTGCCTGATCCTGTGCCATCCTCACAATTGCTGTTTTGTTTGAGCCCATTGTTGCTACCACTGTGTCAATTAATCTCCTTGGGGGTCTTCCTCTTCTTCACTGACCTTCCCCTTTATCAAGTATGAAGTCCTTCTCTAGGAATTAACTTTCCCTGACAACATGTCCAAAATATGAAGGACTAAGTCTTGACAGTTTTATTTCCAAGGAGTAATTTGGCTGTACGTCTTCCAAAATAGATTTGTTCATTCTTCTAGCAGTCTATGATGATTTCAATATTTTTTGCCAACACTATAATTCCATTGTATTCTGGATCAAGACACTCAGCTTTTCCAGGAGCTGCCATCTTGGGAGAG
>NW_006408880.1:2009466-2011246 GCF_000296735.1 Chrysochloris asiatica
TATATATGATAACTACATGAGATTATCATGAGTTGCAATGGGTTTGGCAGCAATAGATTTGGTTTTGGCTTTTAATGTCTGTCAGTTTGTTATACTTTTGTGGCTTGTGTTTTGCTGTGATTCTGGAAGCTATGCCGTTAGCATTTTAAACACCAGTAGGGTCATCCATGGTGGACATGTTTCAGTTGAGCTTCCAGACAAAGACAGACTATGAAGCAAGAGAGACAGACTACTTCTGAATATTTCATCACTGAAAACATTATGAATAACAGTAGAATACTGTCAGCACCAGAATTTTGAATATTGAAACATGGTGATGAGCACCAGAATGTTGTCTGATATAGTACCAGAAGATGAGCCCTTCATGTTGGAAGGTATTCAAAATACAACTGGGGAAGAGCTACTTCCTTAGAGCAAAGTTTGCTGTGATGATACAAATGGAGCAAAGCCTTTGGGACCTTTATTTGCCCATGGGGCACAACTCAAAATGAAAAGAAGCAGCTTTAAACATTCATTAATAATCAGAACATGGGATATATGAAGTATGAATCTAGGAAAATTGGAAATTTTCAAAAAATAAAATGAAGTATATAAACATTGATATTTTAGGCATTAGTGAGCTGAAGTGGACTGGTGTTGGCCATTTTTATTCTGACAATCACATGGTTTATGATGACTGGAATAACAAATTAAACAGGAATGGTGTCATATTCATCATCAAAAAGAAAATTTCAAGATGTGTCTTGAAATATAATGCTGTCTGTGATAAGATAATATCCATATGTATACAAGGAAGAGCACTTAAATACTACTATTATTCAAATTTATGCACCAACCACTAAAGCTGGTGATGATGAAGTTGAAGAATTATACCAACTTCTTCAATCTGAAATTGATAATAAATGCAATCAAGGTGTATTAATTACTGGTCATTGGACTTCAAAGGTTGGAAATAAAGAGAAAGGATCAGAAGTAGGAAAATATAACCTTGGTGATAAAAATAATGTTGGAGTTTACAAGACAGAATTTTGCAAGATCAATGAATTCTTTTTGCAAGAACTTTTTTGCAAGGCATTTCTGGAAAAAAATAAAAGATGGCTATACAAATAAACCTCACCAGAAATCAAATTGACTACAACAGTGGAAAAAAGATGGTAGAAAAGCTCTATATTATCAGCTAAAATAAGGCCAGGGGCAGACTCTAGAACAGACTATCAATTACTCTGTGAAAATTCAGGATGAACCTGAAGGAAATTTAAACAAGTCCACGAGAGACAAATTATAACCATGAATATATCTTAGCTGAATTTAGAGATAATATCAAGAACAGATTTGATATATTAGACACTAAAGACTGAAGACTAAAAGAGTTATGGGATGACATCAAGAACATCATACAGGAAGAAAGCAAAAGGTCATTAAGAAAACGAGGAAAGAAAATACCAAATTAGATGTTAGAAGAGACTCTAAAACTTGCTTTCCAGCATAGATATGCTAAAGCAAATGGAAGAAGTGAGGGGGTACAAGAGCTGAACAGAAAATTTCAAAGGCCAGCTGGAGAAGACAAAGACAATATAATGAAATGTGCAAAGATCTAGAGTTAAAAAACCAAAGGCAAGGACATACTCAGCATTCCTCAAGCTGAGGGAACTGAAGAAAAATGTCAAGCCTTGACTTGCAATATTCAAGGATTCTATAGTCAAAAAATCCACCACTCATCTGTCAGTTTGTCATACTGTGGTGGCTTGTGAGTTGCTGTGTTTCTGAAAGCTATGCCACC
>NW_006408880.1:2013731-2015895 GCF_000296735.1 Chrysochloris asiatica
CATATTGTCAGGAGGAAACAGTTTCTGGAGAAGGATGTCATGCTGGTTAAAATGGAGGGTCAGAGAAAAAAAAGGAAGACCCCTAATGAGATGGATCAGCCAGGTGGCATCATTGATGGTGTCAAGTGTGGCAGCGGTAGTGAGGTTGGCTCAGGATCGGACATTGTTTCGTTCTGCTATGCATGAGGTCCCTAAGAGGTGGTTCCGACTTGATGGCACCTGTCAGCAACAACATCAAATGCATTGATTTTTCTACATTTTTCTTATTCACTGTCCAACTTGCATATGCATATGAGATGATTGAAAATACTATGGCTTGTGTCAGGTGCACCATAGTCCTCAAACTGACATTATTGCTCTTGAACACTTTACAGTAATCTTTTGAATTTATTCCATTTGCTTTAGTATCTCTATGCTGAAGAGCAAGTTTCAAAGTCTTGTCTGACAACTGTTTTGGTCCTCTCTCTCTTTCTTGTCTTCTTAATGACCTTTTAAGCTTCTTCCTATATAATGTCTATGATGTCATCCCACAACTATTCTGGTTTTTGGTCATTAAAGTCTACTGTATCCAATATGTTCCTGAGATGATTTCTAAATTCAGGTGGTGTATGTTCAAAGCCGTACTTTGACTCTTGTGGACTTGTTTTAATTTTCTTCAGCTTCAGCCTGAATTTGCATATGGGCACTTGATGGTTTGTTCCACAATCTGTCCCTGACCTTGTTTTGGCTGATAATATAGATCTATTCCACCATCTTTTTCCACAGGTGTGTCCAATTTTATTTTCCATCTGGTGAAGTCATGTGTATATTTTCTTTTATATTGTTCAGAAAAGTTATTTGCAATGAAGAAGTCATTAGTTCTGCAAACTTCTATCATGCAATGTCCAACATCATTTCTATCACCAGGGTCATATTTTCCAACTACTGATCTTTCCTCTTTGTTTCCAATGTTTGCATTCCAGTCAACAATAATTACCAATACATCTTGATTACATGTTTGATCAATTTTAGACTGAAGAATTTGGCAGAATTCTTCAATTTCATCATCAATGGTTTTAGTGGTTGGTACATAAATTTGAATAATAGTGGTATTAACTGGTCTTCCTCATAGGCATATGTATATTTTCCTATCACAGGCAGCATTATACTTCAAGACAGATCTTGAAATGTTCTTTTTGATAATGAAAGTGATACCATTCCTCTTCAAATTTTTTCCCCCTGGCATAGCAAACCAAGTGATAGTCAGATTCAAAATGGCCAATATCAGTCCATTTCATCTCTCTAATGCCTAGGAATCCTGGTGTGGCGCTGAGGGCTAATGCACTGGACCACAACATCAGTGTGATCTACAAGTTCAGTGGTTCAAGCTCACCAGCTGCTCCTAGGAAACCCTATACAGGGTAGCTATGGGTCGGAATTGACTTCACCACACATAACAGCCACCACCAATGCCTAGGATATCAATGTTTATGTATTCCATTTCATTTTTTATAATTTGCACTTTTCCTAGGTTCATACTAAATGCATTCCATATTCTAATTATTAATGGAGGTTTATAGCTGTTTCTCCTCATTTTGAATTAAGCGCTATCAGCAACTGAAGGTCCCTGAAGTATTATTACATTCCATTCATATAATGATAGTAAACTCTATTTTGATGATGCAGCTCTTCCCCAGTCATATTTTGAGTGCCTTACAATTGAGAAGCTCATCTTCCAGTACTATACCTGACAATATTCTGGTGCTACTCATCATATTTCAGTGTTCAATATTCTGGTGCTATCTGACAGTGTTTCACTGCTATTCATAAAGTTTTCAGCAGCTTGGCATTCTGAAGGAATCCTGATGTGGTGCTATACGAGCAGCACTGAACTGCAAGGTCAGTTGGAACCACAAGGTCAGTGGATCAAACTCATCAGTCACTCCTCAGAAACTGTGTACAGGGTCACTATGATTCTGAGCTAACTCAATAGCAATTAATAACAACAAACATTCAGAAGTGTCCAGGTCCTATGTCGGGGTCCTGCCTCGACAAGGAACTGTGGATGTCACGAAGAAGGGAGATCTGGCGGCGAAAGTGATAGAGAAAGAGAGAGACAAAATATATACCAAAAAGACAGACACACAGATATGATGCAAGCTGGCAGGTAGACAGATCTGCAAAC
>NW_006408880.1:2016345-2018828 GCF_000296735.1 Chrysochloris asiatica
TTGTTTGTGAGCAAGATCTCAGGCACCGGGCTTCATTTATCTATACCTAAAATGCTACATTGTTCTTAATATTCCTATACACTTTCAGGAGGAAGAAGAGCATCTGGGTTAAACTGATTATATTCAGAGGTGGTTCAATGGGGCTGCCACTGATCAACCCAGGGTCTGCATATGCTGTCCCCAGCACAGAATTAGTCTGGTCTCTTCTAAGTCTTTCTTAGTCTGGAAGCTGAACTGAAACCTGTACACCATGGGTGACCCTACTAGCATTTAAATTACTGGTGGCATAACATCCAGCATCACAGTAACATGCAAGCCACCAGAGTGCAGCAAACTCACAGGTGAGTGTGGTGGATCTTGAGCATAGAGAAGCTAAAGCAACTGGAAGATATGAAAAGTGAAAGAGCTGAACAGAAAATTCCAAATATTATAACGAAATTTTCAAAGATCTGCGATTAGAAAACTAAAAAGGAAGAACACATTCAATATTTCTCAAACTGAAAGACCAGAAAAAAAATTCAAGCCTTGACTTGCAATATTGAGCTCTCGTAGCATAGTTGTTACAAATTGGGCTGCTAACCTCAAGGCTGGCAGATTTAAACTACCAGCCATTCCGCAGGAGAAAGATAAGGCTTTCTGCTCCCGTAAAGATTTACAGCTTTGGAAACCTTGTGCAGGGTCACTATGAGTCGGAACTGACTCCACAGTACTTAACAACAACAACAACATGGGTAAATAAAATTTTGCTTAAGAGAATTCAACAATGGTTACAACAATACATCAACAGAGAACTGCCAGAAATTCAAGCCAGATTCAGAAGAGGATGTAGAATGGGGGATATCATTGTTGATATAAGATGGATCTTGACTGAAATCAGAGAATATCAAAAATATGTTTCCTTGTGCTTAGCTCTGCAAAGACATTCAACTGTGTGGACTCTGACAAGTTATAGATAATTTTGCAAATAATAGGCATTCTGGAACACTTAACTGTGTTCATGAGGAGTCTGAGGCAGTTGTTAAAACATAACAAAGGGATATGTTGTTGTTGTTATGTGCCATCAATTCGGTTCCGACCCATAGCGACCCTATACAGGGCTTCCAAGGCTGTAAATCTTTATGGGAGCAGAAAGCCTCATCTTTCTCCCGCAGATCAGCTGGTAGTTTTGAACTGCTGACCTTAAGGTTCGCAGCCCGATTCTTAACCACTACACTACAGGAGCTCCTTAACAAAGGGGTATAGAATGGTTTAAAATCAGGAAAGGTATGTGACAAGGTTGTATCTTTTCACCATACTTATTTAGTCTGAATGCTGAGAAAATAAACCAAGAAGGTGGATTATATGAAGGAGAACATGGCATCAGGATTGGAGGAAGATTTATTAACATTTTGTGGCATGCAGATGACACAACCTTGCTTGCTGGAAGTGAAGAGAACTTAAAATACTACAGATGTGTCTCTCTCTATCAGTAGTATTTAAAGTCCTCTTCATTTTCAGTAAGCAAGGTTGTGTCATCTGCATGCTGTAGGTTATTAATGAGTCTGCCTCCAATTCTGCTTCATATAATCCAGTTTATCAGATTATCTACTAAGCATACAAACTGAATAAGTATGGTGAAAGGATACAACTCTGGCACACACCTTACTTGATTAGGCCCATGGACTGAGGAAGGCAGTGTGCTTGCAGGCAGGAGGCTGGCTTGCAGAATGTGTCTTTTGGACATTTAGATAAATTATGTTTTTTGTTTTGTATTTTCCCCCCCTTTTTAGTATGGGATCTTTTTCTTAGTCTTTTATAATAGTTATTCTATGCAGTATTTCTCTTTTTGTGACTGACTAATTTCACTCAACATAATGTCTTCAAGGTTCATTCATGTTATGTGGTGGCTTACAGCTTCCTTGTTGTTTTTCAAAGTAGCATAATATTCCATTGTGTGTATGTACCAAAGTTTGTTTACCCATTCTTCAATTAATGGACATTTAGGCTGTCTCCATATTTTTGCTATTGTAAATAGTGCTGCTATGAACATTGATGTGCATATATCTACTCATGTTAGGACTCGTATTTCTTGTGGGTAAATACCAAGTAAAGGAATTGCTGGATCATCAAGTATTTCTATTTCCAGCCTTCTGAGGAAGTGCCATATTGCTTTCCAGAGCTTAAAAGTTGGACCGTTTTGCAATCGCACCAGAATGCAGGAGGGTCTCAGTGTCTCCACATCCTCACCAGCATTTATTGTTTTCTACTTTTTTGATCTTTGTTGTTATTGCTGGTGTAAGATGATATCTCATTGTTGTTTTGATTTGCATCCCTCTCATACATTGAACATGTTGTCAGGAGGGACCAGTCACTGGAGAAGGATATTGTGTTTGGTAAGGTGAAGGGTCAGAGAAAAAGAGGAAGACCCCCCCAGCAAAATGGATTGGCCAAGTGGCAGCACCGATGGACTCAAGCATGGCAACAGTAGTGAGGTTGGCCCAGGA
>NW_006408880.1:2019010-2028590 GCF_000296735.1 Chrysochloris asiatica
TGTCTGTTCATGTCCTGTGCCCATTTTTTATTTGGGTTATTTATCTTTTTCTTGTAGAGGTGTTGTAGTTTCCTATATATTTTAGAAATTAGTCCCTTGTCCAATGCTTTGTTGCAAAATATTTTTTCCATTCTGTGGGTTACCTTTTTATTCTTTTGTTGATGCACATAGTTTTAAATTTTTAGTATATCTCAATCATCTATTTTGGTCCAGTGGTTAGGATTTTTTTTTTTTTTTTTTCTTTTTACATTGCGATGTAATCCATACCAAAAGCTGTATTGAAAGTGCCACGGGTTGCCAAAAGAACCAATAGATGCGTTTTGTAAGAAGTGCAGGCAGAGTGCTCCTTGGAGGCCAAAGAGGCCAAACTTCATCTTTCATACTTCAGACATATTGTCAGGAGGGTCTAGTCACTGAAGAAGGATATCATGCTTGGTAAGGTGGAGGATCAGAGAAAAAGAGGAAGACCTCCAACAACATGGATTGGCCAAGTGGCAGAATCAATGGATTCAAACATGGTAACAGTAGTGAGGTTGGCCCAGGATTGGACAGTGTGTCATTCTACTGTGCATAAGGTCGCTATGAGGCAGTACCAACTCGATGGCATCTAACAACAACAACAGTCATCTATTTTGTTTACTTTTATTTGCATAGTTTTCAAAATGTTTGGTAGTCTGTGCTTTCCCTGAATTAGACCCCTCAAATTTGTCCCTATTTTTTCAGTGATGGCCTTCATAATTCTGGGATTCACATTTAGGTCTTTAATCCATGCTGAGTTGGCTTTTGTATAAGGTGTGAGGTAAAGGTCTTGTTTTACTTTTTTTGCATATATAACTTTCCAGTTCTTTTTGTTTTGTATTTTTGCATCAAATATTTTTGTTTTGTTCATTTGAAAAATATAAGATGTAAATGGGGAATAATAAGGAGGAAATAGGATGACTGTATTTACAGTGAGAGGATTGTAGTCATTGTGATGAAGCAGTGTTGATTTGTTGAATGTGGAGCTGATGATTTTGTCTGTAAACCTTAACTCAATTCACAACAAAAAGTTTAAAAAAAAAATCACAGAAAAAAATACTACAGATGAAGATGAAGGACCACAGCCTTGAGTATGGATTGCACCTCAAAAAAACAGCAACATACAACTATACCAAATAAATAGCAACATGATAAATGGAGAAAAGATTGAAATGGTCAAAGGATTCATTTTGCTTGGATGCTCAATAAACCCTACTGTAAGCAACAATCAAGAAATCATACAATGTATTGCATTAGACAAATATACTGCACAGGATCTCTTTAAAGTGTTCAAGAGCAAAAATATTAGTTTGAGGACACCTTGTGCCTAACCAAAGTCGGATATTTTCACTCACTTCATATGCATGTGAAAGTTGGACAATAAATAAGGAAGACCAGAGAAGAATTGAAGCATTTGAATTATGGTGATAGATAAGAATATTTTAAAATATCCTGGACTACCAGAAGAAGTAACAAATCTGTACTGGAAGAAGTACAGTCTGAATGCTCATTAGAAGCCAGGATGGTGAGACTTTACTTCTCATACTTTGGACATGATATTAGAAAGGATCAGTTGAGAAGGAAACCATGCTTGGTAAAGTCCAAGGTCAGTGAAAAAGAGGAAGACCCCAAATGAAATAGATTTGCATAGTGGCAACAGCAATGGGCTGACATCTAACAATTGTGAGGATGGCACAGCTCTGTTGTGCATAGAGTCACTATGAATCAATACTGACTCAATGACACCTAACAAAAATGACAAGGAATAAAATACCCATTTGACCTAGCTTCAATAGCTGGATGATCAGAACTCGTCTAGAAGAAGAAAGAAGGGGAAAAAAGTGTAATCCGCTATAATTTGATGAACTTGACTTATACTTATGGATGTAGTAGTTTAAATGAGGGAACGAATCTTTATAGCAAGGCTTATTTCCACCCCCACTGCACAGAGGGTTGACAGGGATAGGCAACTTAGACATTGGATACCCAAAATGTGTGTGTGTTTGGGGGTGCTACAAAGGCACGAAGTAACTGGCTTACAAGTTTTCAAGAGGAATCTTAGTTTCAGAGGGTGCGAGGGAAAGTCGAATCTCCATTGAGTCATTTCCAACATGTCTAGATGGGACTGGTGAAAGGAGATGGGGATACGACTCTTTATGGTTCAATAGTGAATAATTGCTATTAGGACTGATTCTGAATGTTGCAAGTGTAAAGGCAGACATTTTGTAACAAAAGGAGGGGAGTGGTTGATCTTGCAGTCCAGGAGCAGAGGTCCCTGGGACCATTAAGGGAGAAGAGTGGAGTGTGGGACCCTATCCAGAGAAGCAGTGATGCCAGAGATAATGACATGGAGAGATGGAGTGGCTGGGGACTCTAGACTCAAGAAGGGAGAGGAGCTGTGTGCTGGTCGCTGGGGGCACTGACATGCAGGGTATACCCTTTGGTTGTTTAAATGGTTATATATTCCTGAGTACTTTTGTGCACATCCAAAAAAAAAAAAAAAAAAACCCTTCAAAAAACAGGGAATGGAAGCACACGGAGCCACTATACATCAATCAACCAAGTACTAGTCAATTTTCACCTATTTCAAGAGATATCATATAATCAATCAAGAACCTATGGTATTGAAGGAAGAGGTCCAAGCAACACTGAAAACATGGGTGAAAAACAAGGCTCCAGGAATTGATGGAATACAAATGAAAATCTTTCAATAAACTGATGCAGCACTGGAGGTGCTTACTCAACTATGCTAAGAGATTTGGAAGATGGCTACCTGAACAACCAATTGGAAGAAATCCATATTTGTACACATTTCAAAGAAAGGTGACCTAATGGAATGTGGAAATCATTGAATGATATCAATAATATCACAAACAAGTACAATTGTTAATTCAAAAATGAAAATGATTGCAGCATTACATTGATAGGGAGCAATCAGAAATATAAGTTGTATTCAGAAGAGGACAAGGAATGAAGTATCGCATTGGTGGAAACAGAGACTACCAGAAAGAATTTTACTTATGCTATGTTGACTACACAAAAGCTTTGACTGTGTGGATCATGACAAGCTATGGATAACATTACAAAGAATGGGAATTCCAGAATACTTAATTGTGTTCATGAGGAACCTGTACATAGACCAAGAGGCAGTTATTGGAACAGAATAAAGGGATACTTAACGGTTTAATATCAGGAAAGGTATATGGCAGGGTTCTATCCTTTCATCATACTTACTCAATCTTTGGACCCCTGGTGTGGAACTGTGGGCTAATGACTTAGACTGTTTGAACTGCAAAGTCGGTGGCTCAAGCTCACTAGTTGCTCCTTGGAAACCTTATAAAAGGTTGCTATGGGTTGGAATCAACTTGATGGCACTTAACAACAACACACTCAATATTTATACTGAGAAGCCAGATAAATGAATAAGGAAGTGGCATCAGGATTGGAGGAAGACTCATTAACAACCTGCCCTATGCAGATGATACAACCTTGCTTGCTGAAAGTGAAAAGGACTCAAAATACTTACTGATGAAGATCAAAGACCATATCCTTCAGTATGGATTGCATCTCAATGTAAAGAAAACAAAAATCCTCACCACTGGACCAATAAGCGACATTCTTTTCAATGGAGAAAAGATTGAAGTTGTCAAAGACTTCATTTTTCTTGGATCAACCATCAAGACTTATGGAAGCAGCAGCCAAGAAATCAAATGATGTATTGCTGGACCAATTAATAACAACATGATAAATTGAGAAAAGATTGAAGTTGCAAAAGACTTCAATTTGTTTGGATCTACAATCAATGTTCATGGACATAGCAGTCAAGAGATAAAAGGACATAGTTTATTAGGCAAAAGACCCCTTTAAGGTATTCAAGAGCAAATATATCAGTTTGAGGACTAAGGTGTGCCTGACACAAAGCATGGTATCTTCAATTGCCTCATCTGCATGTGAAAGTTTAACAATGAGTAAGGAAGACTGTAGAAGAATTGATGCATTTGGATTATAGTGCTGATGAAGAATACTAAGAGTACCATGGACTGCCAGAAAACAAACACATCTGTGTTGTACGAAGTACAGTCAAAATACTCCTTAGATGCATGTATGGTGAGACAATATCACTTGTGTTTTGGACAAATTATCAGCCAGGACCAGTCTCTGGAGAAGGACATTAAGCTTGGAAAAATGGAAGGTCAGCAAAAAAGTGGAAGACCACCCCTGTCAACCAGATAGATTGACACAGTGGCAGCAACAATGGTTTAAAAATTAATAATTGTGAGGATAGTGCAGAACCAGGCAGTGTTTAGTTCTTTTGTGTATAGGGTTGCTATGAACTGGAACCAACTCAACAGTACCTAAGAAGAAGAACAACAAAAACAAACTACTTTTTTCTGTTGAGCATCAGTTTAAGTTGGCTTGGATTGAGGATTTATATTGTAAGATCTCTGATGGCATTGGAGGATAAGCATCGGACTGCTAACCACAAGATCAGCAGTTCAAACCCACCAGCCACTCTGTGGAACAAAATTGAAGCTGTCTGCTCCCATATAGATTTACAATCTCAGAAACCCTATATCAGGTAGCTATGAGTTGGTGTTTGATGGCATTGGTGGGTATTATATGAAAAAGTATTTTTAAATGCTAGAATTAACACCATGTGGTGATATACCATCACTATGATAAGGTCTCCATGACCATGACTGCCTGAAGGATGTTGTTTTTCTTGTCTAGTAACAGAAATACCACAAGTAGGTAGCTTTAATAAAGAACAGGAATTTATTTTCTTACAGTTCAGAAGATTAGATATGAATTCAAAGCACTGACTAAGGGTAGGCTCACTTTGTTAACACTGAGGAAAGATCATAGTCTTTTCAGCATCTGTTCCTAAGTTCCTTGGCAATCTTCATATGGCATCTGTTTTCCCCATTTGTACTTGCTTCTCTGTGCTCCTACTTGCAACTCAGATGTGGTTTTTCATACATCCTACATTTATATGGTTTCAAAATAACAAAGGCAACCATTTTCCCAAACAAGATTGTATCTATAGGTAGAAGGGTTAAGATCCCAGCACATACTGTGGGGGATACAATGTAATCCATGCTAGATGCCAATTTTCTATCTCCCAGCTTAGTCTTTCTCTGGGAAATGTGACCACTGAGTGAAATGGTAGAATGAAATCTCAATCTCTTTCTTTCTTTCCCTTCTTCCTTTCCTCTCTCATTTTACTTATTTGGCCTGGCTTGTTAAATGCAACCATGAAGTGATTTCTCTACACTCAGAAGTGGAGGAGGCAAATTGTATCTGGCAAAGCACAAGAGCTTTGCTACCAGCACTAATCAGAGTAAAGAGCATGTCACCAGAGAGATGCTTGCTGAGATGCCATAGGAAGATGGAGTTAGACACGTAGATGTAGAGTAGGCACTGCCATAGCCACTCTGGTGAGAGATGTGTCCAAACAGAGATTGCTGGTGTTCAGGCATGACAGAAATAGAGTTACATTTGCTTCTTTTGATTTCAGGAAATCCTGGGTATCACAACATGCCAAGGTGGGACATTCACTTGGGATAGTTGAAGGAATTTGGTCTTGGGATATAAACAATAGTGGAATTATTAGCCTCATCTCTCTCTCTTTTTATGTTTTTATTGTGATAGTTTACACAGGAGAACCTCAATTTTACACCATCATTTCATTGCAATGATTACAATCCCCTCCATGTATTATTTACTTCTATTCTCTCTGTGTTTTTTAGGGGGAGGGTGGAATGGACACAAAAACACTCAGGAATATATAATAATTTAAACAAACAAAGGGCACATTCTGCAAGCCTGCTCCTGACCACCAGGACTCAGTCTTTCTCTTTCCATGAGTTTAGTGTCCTCAGCTGCTCTCTCTCTCCATGTCCTCATCTCTGCCTCCATCTCTGGTTTCACTGCTTCTCTGGATAGGGCTCCACATTATGCTTATACTATTCTTTACTGATGGTCCTAGAGCCTCTGTTTCTGGACTGTAAGATTAACTACCCCCATGTTTTTGTTACAAAACTTCTACCTTTACATCTGTGACAGTTGCAATTTGTCATAATAACAATTACTCACTATTGAATCATAAGAATCTTAACCCCATCTGTTTTCACCAGACTCATTTAGACAAGATGAAAACTATTCAGTGGGCACTCTACCTTCCCCTGCACACTCTAAAACTAAACTCCCTATTGAAAACTTGTAAGCCAGTCACTTCATGCCCCCTCATTTTAGGTAGCCAATGATTGAGTCACCCATCCCTAGCTACCCAGTATACAGAGGGGATAGGAATAATACTTGATGACAAGACTCCTTCTCTGTCAGTTTGGATTTTGAGCTACTGCATCTATAAGTATAAGTCAAGTTCAACAAATTGTAGCAAAAAACACTTGTTTCTTTTATAAAAAAATTTTTTTTTGAATCTTTCTCTAGTCAAGTTCTGATCATCAAGCTATCAAGGCTAGGTCAAATGGTACTCTCTGCAAGTTTGGGCATTCTTGCACGTCTCCCCTCACTTCATATCACGTGGTTGCTTCACTTTCAGCTGTAGCCATCTGTGGCTATGTCCTTGTCCATAACCTCATCTCTTTTTGACTGAAATATTGGACAAAGTATTTGAGAAGTTACTATGTGTTGCTGGGGATAAAGCACTGGACTGCAAGGTCAGTTGGACCATAAGGTCAGTGGTTCAAATTCACCAGCAAGTCCTTGGAAACTTTATACAGGATTGCTATGACTCAGACTCGATGGCACTTAACAACAATAACACCATGTTTGTGGTAAGACAAAAGGATGTTGTGAGGATTAAGTGAGAAAATATATGTAACAAGTTTAGTTCAAGATCTGGAAGATGCTAAGCACTCAACCTGTAGTTTTTTAGCTGCCCCCTAAACATGTATTGGAGTCCTGGTATAGCACTGGGTTAATGCACTGGACTGCAAGGTTGGTTTTAACTGCTAGGTCATCAGTTCAAGCTCACCAGTCACTCCTCGGAAACTCTATACAGAGTGCTATGGGTCAGAACCAACTCGAAGGACTTAGCAACAACAACAGCAACAAACGTGTTAAGCTCCATTCATGGGACCAGGGTTAAACGAAGTATGATAAAAAATATTCAAACAAACAGAACTTCATTATCACTGGAACTGCATAAGTGTTATATAATTAGACATCCATTTCCCTCATTTTACCACTAAGGAGAAGAGAAGATTTGGACAAGATTCACTGAGATTAGAAGTCAGGCTCTTGACTTAGAGTTCCACGGTCTATCCCTCTTTAAAAATTGTGGTAAATGTATTTACATGACAGTTTCCCATTCAATGATTTTTACAAGTATAATTTAGTGACATTTGTTACGTTCATCATGTTTTGTGTAACCATTATCAGTGAACAACGAATTAATTCCATTAAAAAAAAATTTGTTGTTGTTCTTGTGATAAGTTGTTGAGTTGGTTCTGACCTATTGTTGTTGTTGTTGCTGTTAAGTGCTGTTGAGTCGATTCTGACCCATAGTGACCCATATAAGGTTTCCAAGGAGCAGCTGGTCAGCTTGAACCATCGACCCTAAAGTTCAAACTGCTTTGGATTTCTGGAAAGTGACTGGTGGATTTGAGTTGCCAATCGTGTGGTTAGCAGTCTAGTTTTTATCCTACAGTGCAACATCAGGACTCTAGATGATGACACAGTCCCAGACAAATCCTTGATTTAGGGACCATGAAGCAGAGAATTGAGTTAAGCAGTGCTCAAGTGGAGGTAATTCAGTGTAAAGAGACCACCATCATGCAACATGATGACTACAATAAATATCATGAATTTATACTTGTGAAAATTATTGAATTGGCAAATGTGTTATTGTATATATTTTGCCACATTAGAAAAAAAGAGAGAGACCTCTGAATTGTAAGTTAAGAATTGGGCTTCTAATGCTCACTGAACCCTATCCAAGTCCTTTGTTCCCTTTGTTTCCTTAATGGTGATGGTACTGGATCAGGCAGTCTCTAAGATACATTTCAGTTTTAAGATACAAGGTTCACTTTCATTTATCTTCTCAAAAACATTCAACAATTCTCTAATGCCTACCAAATTAGCCCCATTTCTTTGATGGTCTCAAAGGTTCACCACAAAATAGTCCTTGACTCCCTTTGCAGTTTTGTTCCCTGACTTCAATCCTAGAAAACCAAAGATTCTATAACGTTGCCTCTTTGAGCATTCCATACATGTCACCTCTTTCTTTTAGTTCTTGCAGTTTCCTCTTGTTTAAATCTCTGTCCCTTTTCATCTGTGACTAATGTAACCACCCCTCACCAGATTCCATGTTATGTTATTTCCATGAAGCTTTTCTGTATCTGCACAAGATGTTTGTATTAAATGCTTTGTTGGACCCAACCACTATCCTCCGGATTTCAGTTGACAGTGAAGGAGCCCTTGTGGGACAGGAGACTTCCTGTTACCTTATCACACAGCATCTGACCATTGCTGCAAGCTTTACCATTACAAAGACTATGTAGTGTCCTATCTCCAGGAAATGTGTTTCAAGGGCAAGACCATTGACATGATGCGTTTGCACAACTCTGAAAGAAAAGTGTTGCTATTCACAGTCAGGTCCTGGAAACAGTGAAGTGCAGATGACATTTCTTCTAAGCAATATGCAAAGTTTCCCCCAGAGGAAAGAGATTAGAAGACAACATTAATTATTCTCAAGACTATGAGGCCTGATTTTCAATAATTGCTTAAATTTGCCACCTGCCTATTTTGACTGGTGACATTCTACTGGTAGGAATCCAGACTTACAGAGAGAAAAAGTTTTCTTTCTGAAAGTGTCTATTCAACCTCTCCAATGTGTCTAATGGGCAAGAAGGAAGATCCAGGATTTATTTGCTCCACTGAAGAAGTCTGAGTCTAGGACCCTCAGCAACTATTTCTCACCAATAGTTAGAATTTAGGAAAGCCGTTCTGCTGTGTACCATAGTGAAGTCAGTCTTTCTGGGCTCAATTCCCTGTCCCTATCCTCCTGCCTTGCTAGCTTCATGACTGTAGGCAAGACATTTAACCTAAGGTTCCTTAGCTGTAAAGTGAAATGATCACATAGGGGACATCAAACAGTTTGTGATAAAATAGAACTAAGAGAAGATGGAATTTTTTCCATGAACTCTTTGAAACCCTCTCATTGTTGTTAAGTGCCATTGAGTTGGTTCCAACCCATAGTGAGCCTGTACAGGGTTTTCAAGGAGCAGCTGGTGAGCTTGAACCACTGACCTTGCAGTTCAAATGGCTTTGTAGTCTGGTGCATTAACCCACAATGTCATGCCAAGACTCAAATTACTGTGAGAATTTAAGTGAAAATATATATTGCCACTTGCTGGCAAGTTGATTCATGGAGAGCCTATGTGTGATACTTTGGAAGTAGAGTACTAGACCTTTTTTCCACGGTCCCTCAGGTTGTATTCCAATTGCAACGTTTTGGTCAGTTGTTGCTGTTAAATGCAGTCCAATGGGCTTGGATTCATAGTGAGCCTACATAGAGCTTTTTTTTTTTTTTTTT